>NC_092673.1:11185007-11795067 GCF_964355755.1 Antedon mediterranea | reverse complement strand
TCTATGTTGTTGATGTGACTCACTGTTACATGCAAGGCACAAACAGAAGATAGGCAATACAAAGGATAAGTTATATAATCTAATCTACATTTTATTCTTCAAACAGAAAAGCAAAAGATAACAAAATCAATTAAAATGATTATAAAGATAAAGATTAATTAATAATATAAAATAATTATCAAAGTATAAGATGGTGGTAACACACAATCAAAATACATAAAGCAATTCAAGACTTACAAATATAGCTGAGCCCAAGGCTAATATAACGCTTTACTTCAGTTGTTCAAAACAGTCAAACAGACTTCTAGATACTTCAATAGACTTTAACAGCATTTAGTTTAGCTATGTCAGTATTCGTATTAGGACTGATTAAATATGGTTAATGTACCACTATTTATATTCTTATACAGGATGTATGGGGTGATTATAATGATCTCATCAAATAACTTAAAGATGATGAAATTGGTTTTAAGATGAAATTCAAATGACATCATCTTCTTAGTATGAAGTTGTTGTAACAATTTCCTTATATGGAACATCAAACTAGTGTCTCTGACAACTTGAGTTATGAGCAATCTCCTAGGTACAATTACTAACAACCTGGTTACTGAACTTTGGTCTAGTCTACAACCAATATAATATATACAGTACAATACTATGGTAAAGTGATAATAATATAATAGTATAAATGTATCTCCTAACACTCACGCCTTTCCATTTCCCTGCTGCACAAATAGTACCAGTAGGTAAAGCACAAACTATGACATTCACTCCAGGAATGCCTCCAAAGGACTCAATTGCTGCCTTCATCTGCTCTGGATTTTCAATATCTTTTCCTGAATTAAGATATTTATTCATGTGATTTTTTATATGGGCTGCCTTGCGGTCACATGCGCCCTTCCCTCCTTGAGGGTCCGAAAAATCAATACGTCGGATTTTGATCTTCGTTTCTTTCGCTATCTTTGGTAACGAGAGTAATGTTAGGGCAGAGTGGTAGCATCCTGCATTATCTTGATGCAGATACACAGAGTGTATATCGGGTGCAATAGATGGCAGCTGCCTCACCACATCGTCGGATGATTGTCACAACAGTAGTACTATCCTGACTGCAAGATTTAAAAATATGCACAAACGTAAGCATCTGTACCTCTCTATCTTTATTCTTTTTCGTCAAGACCGTTATGTGCCACGGAAGTCCATGCTTTCCAAACCAGTCTCTTTGACTTTGGCGGTATTTACGTGGTACAAACTTCATCGCCCAGTCTAAAACAATTAGGGCACAACCAGGATTCAAATCTAAAATAAAATATCATGTCGTGCAGCGTCTTGGTTAATGGATCTTAAGATATGCGCCTTCCACGTCTCGATGTCTTGGACTGACCGTGTAATTACGTACTCCAGGTCATCTTTTTCTTCAGAAGAGCAGCGCACTTCGTTTAAAGCTTCATGAATTTCAGACAAAGCTTCTGGAAATATACGACATCTGTCACATCTTGCATTGTGGTCATGATCACAGACAGTCTGGTAATAATTGTCTTCGCAAGAACTAAGAGCATACGCCCTACAATGATCGGCAACTTCAGAATGGTTAGAAATGTGAATCTGCAATAATATATAAAAGGAATTGGATAAAAAATGTAATTAGTCTTGAATGTTTCTTACATGCTTTACTGAGTAACATACAACGCGCTACTTTGCGTTTTTTTTATTATATTGTTTTTCTATTTATACTGTAGCAGTTATCAAGATATTTAAACAAGATTGTTATTATCTTTAAGTTTTTGGTTTTTTTGTTTGGCCCAAGTCAAACCCATTTCATAGCAATCTCCCAGCTTATCAACGATGTCATCGAAGGCTTTTCCACCATTGGCAGAGATATAATCAAGGATTTGCGTACAGAAGCAGAACAAACGCTGAGAACTCTACGCAATGTACTGTGGCTCATAGGTTGAAAATTCTTCTCTTGACAGTAACTCTCGTACTGAAGAATACATTGTTCTGGGATAAGATTACGCACAACATTTGGGATTTTTATAACTCTGTCTGTAGAAAGTTTTAGAGTTTTTTCTCCAAATGGCAAGTCTTGTATAACTTGAGAACTTGTTATAAAGGTAACAAAGTGGTCAATTTTCCCTGGCTGTACGCATACTCTAGTGTTCTTTAGAGGTTGAATTACAGAACCTCTACCATGTAACAATAAATGGTGTTTGGCCACGTTAAAACGGTATCTAGTCAAGTTAGGTATCCATTTCTGCAGTTCCTTGAAGTTAACCTTATCAACCATGATGGATAAAATCTAACGTCTTGTACTCCAGTGGTTAGTATGAAGATAGCATTCTGATAGAGCATCTAATAGAGAAGAATCGGTTCTTTCGTCAGCTTCTGTGGTTTTATCACTTCATAAGCCTTCAAGTAGAGTAGTCGACTGACCAGGTGCGATTTCTTCCAGGCACATAGAGACAACTTGACGAGCCTTGCGCATGTGGAAACGTTTAGTACGGTCTGAAACTTGCTCCAGCGGTGCAGATAAAGGATATCTAATTGGACTGACGTCCCTTGAATTGAGAAATGCATTTAATTTTTCTCTTGGTGTAGATTGAATTGATTCATCTTCTGAGGTAGTTGAAGCAAAAGTTGGATCACAAGATTGATATAGGCTCATTTGAGTATCCATAACATCACATGCCGGTGTTTGACAAGTTGGAGTGGCTAATGGCATGTAAAACAGGTAACAATGACTTCAGCATCTTACGGCAAGTTGAACAGATACCTGATAAAAAGCGTAAAAACATTTACTTACAGGTTTTTGTTTAACTTTTAAATTACATAAAATATATAAAAATTAAATTATATTTACCTGAACCAACTTGCAGGAAAGTTCCTGTTTTCTTTAATATTAGTTGCGAATCTTCTTTGCTAATACCCGTATCGCACTTGGGTCCCTTTCCCTTGCTTTGGATGTGATTAGAGAGATCAGGCGGCACTCTACATCTGTTGTTATTTCCTCGAGACCAACCTAAGCCAAGTTCCAATCGATGCAAGGGACAAACAGTCCAACTATGTATATCAGCGGGCAAGATAAACATGGCTGCTCGACTAAGAAGTAGGTCTACCTCACTATCGATGCCCGTAAACCTAAACATGTATCTGTGTGCAGCGATTTCCTTCTGGCATGCTTGTAAAGGTAGGACTTCAGTGCTCTGTTTGCGGTCTTTTCTATCAAATCCACAAGCTCCGCCAACAACCGATTTAAAAGAACATGAAATCTCCATCTTGTTTGAACTTAAAGCCATCAGACAATAATTATATATAAAAATTATTTTCAACACGTCTTTACATTGTAAGACATAAACTAAAATGGATAACAAATCAGTTCCGTTGTCAACGCCAATGAAGATATAGTTGTCTATCGAATATATGCAGTAAAGTGTTTTGTCTACTGTGGTTAATGTTTTGAAACATTCTCGTTGAGTAAGTTCGACAAACTAAAAAACGATAACAAGTTAAAACAAATGTGTTTTTCAGTTTTATCCTATAAACTATGAGAGGATGGAATAATTTATAATAATATGGTTTGACAAAGCATAAGCGAGTGATTTTTGGTTAGTAATTGAAATTTTACCAGAAACGTATTTTTAGTTTGTGTTTAAATTGCAACTTAATTCAAAAATATTCCAGGAACTTTCAGTTTATCTTTCAAGTTTGTTTCGCGTGATAAAAGTTTGGCTCAAAGCGACTTAGATTGCTAAATAGATAACAATAGGTACATCTGATTGATCTTGCCGACAGATAAAATCTTTGAATTTCTTACAACTTTGTTGCTCTGGCACGGAGCGCAAAATAGTTTCCCCGAATTTTTTTTACTTGATTCATAAATATTAGTATCTAAACTTTAGATTAATGATTTTTTTATTTAAAAAAAATTCGTCTTTAAGAGTTTTATATATGCTAATTAGTAATTAATTAGTAAAAATCTTAAAATTTCATCAAATTTTTTGAAACTTTACTAAAATATTGTCAAGTTAACGTAAGTGTAAAATATTAAAACGCTAGATTGCTACGTTTGGCTTCCAAAGGCTGTTAAACTTAATGTAAATTATACACCAAAAATTAACAAAATTGGCCGAAAATCGTTATTTTTTTATTTTCTCGAAAACTAAGCGATATTTTACCAAACAAACTACACATCAGGTTTACTTACATCAAGGTCTACCAATGTGCAAAATATGAGCCAATTCGAAATGTTGACCCTTGCCACCTAATGTTTGATTTTTAGTGACCGGCTCTCTTAAGAATACTAAATTCTAAATTCTTAGTAAATACTAAGACTAAATCTTTATTGATCTCAAGAAGTGTCTTCTAGGCATATATACAGCATGCTACTACCAGCAATCACCAACACTTCTAAACAAACCATATAATCTATTTTTATGAACTAATCCTGTTTTATTTAATCTTAATTGTAATGTGTTTGTTTCAGAGTGAAGATTCTAAAGAAGACATATTTTATGACCCAAATGATTGCTGGCAAAAGGACTGTATGTGTCTTAGTAACTCAATGTTACCAAGGTAAATATAACTAAAATAATTATCGCTAATTTTGATTGTGACAAAATTAATTGACATTATTAATCAAAACGGTTCCATCTTTCAAAGATATATTGATCTTAGTTTTCTAGATCTTACCATTGTAAATGTGAACTTTGACCAGTTGTATTTACAGCCTTTATGTAATAATAAGAAATCTTATTTCGAAGGGAATACATTAGTATTGAAAGTTGACATCAAACAAATCTTCATTATAGTGATATCCTTGATGTATTATTTTTCTAGTGAGACCAGCATATCATCTAATAATTCAATACCTAAATCAAGCCAGAGTACATTGTCATGTTCATCAATACCACTGATTTCAGGTAAAAATGTCTTGATCTTTAGGATTAGATTTATATAATGCGCTTTATACAGTACAATCTCAAACTTTTCATCTCTCCAGAGAGTCTGTTATTAGAGAGCTTTTGATTTGCGACAACTGATAATCACTAAGCTACGTCGCAATGTGTTAAAATAACTAAACTTAAAGCTGCTCACAAAAGCTATTATGCATCCCTGACTAAACACATGTAGAATCTACACAGTGTATGACCTACAGTACATTATTAAACCTGTATCAGAAATTCTTAGCATTTTAGCAACGACAAACCCACAACACTGACACTGGGTTATTTAAAGTGCATGTATACACTGGACACGCTCAATACTAACTCTCATTTTAAGATGTTAAAATATTTATTAAACCATTTTCTAGAGTTGGAATTTTGATCAACATTTACGTAAAATAAAGAATCTTTCTTAAGCCTGTTTTCCAGTTGACATGAGGTTTTGGCAAGTTTTCAAATCGTTAAAGTTGAGAATAAGTAATGGTAATCGGGTAATGATGATGTGTAGTGTTGCAAAACTATCCTAGCTACACACAGCCGGGCCCGCAAGAAACAGTTTTGGGTTCTTGATGCTGCAACTAACCTAGGGAATATATTGCTGATATCTTAATATATACTTAAATTAAAGTCCCATTTTCTACGTTTTTTAGATCTAATTTAAGGTCACAAACTACATTTAATGTAAAAATAAATACTATATGGTCCTTATTGAGATAAATTTTTTGTCTTTAAATGGTTCAAATGTGGCAATTCTAATAATTTTAGCGACTCGCTATAAACTTCAACATACATTGCACGCGGATTGATATTTTTGTTTTTCTTCTGTAATTCACCCACTTTTCGATCAATCGTGAGGCCAAAACAAATAGAAGACTAATTTGTATCAACAGAGTCTGGCAAAAACAGAAAGATAATTAATGCAGTAACTATACAATGTCAGGCTAGGCCTATAGCTAGCATACGATGTTTATATGGTACCGATGTTGGCCATCTAGGCCTACAAAACTAAGCCTAGCTATGCTAGGCCTAAAGACGGCCAACGAGAGGACATTCACCTTAAGCTACTTAGGTAGTGCATTGTTTCTCTCTTTTTCCATAAAACGTACATTTAAGACAAAGAATTACCTGGTTTAATGTTTTTTAATTGTAGGGAATTAATATTTCAGTCATCTGTCTGATTTACCCTTCTTGTGAAATCCTTGAATCAGGTTAACCATAGAGATATTATAAGGAACTATAATATCTCTATGGGTTAACTCAACGCAATTCATTGCAACTCCACATAGACTGGAAAACGGGCTTTAGGTGTGATATAGTTCAGTCACTATCTTTTTTATTATATTAGAATCACATGATGGAACTCTAAATTCTTCATCTCTTACTTATTTGTGCCGTGGTGCTCTTGGGAAAATTTTACATAAACTAGACAACTTCCAGATAAATGATTACAGTATTGCAGATGAGTTGCTACTGCAAATGCAAACCATCTTAACAGCCATCAATTGTGTTGAGATTTTTCAGAGAAAGAAGAATGATGCTTTTATTTTTTCAAGTAAGTTGAGTAACTATTTATATACATTTTACACCACTTTACTTATCCACAAATGGTTTAAATGTATCCTTTAATTTGAGTGGGACATGGCACGTGGTAGTGGAGTCTCGGGCGGATTGTAATATAAAGACCTAGGCTTAGACTAAAGACTAGGTTTAATGTAAGACCTCGAGAAAGTCTCAGTTAAGCTTACGCATTAAGCCTACTGCAAGTATTAACTGAGACTTTAATAGTTAAGAATTTCCAACAATCAAACTAGCCTATAGTTACTAACAATAGTGTCATACAAAAAATGAGATTATAAAGGGAAGTATTAGTGTGACGTGCGTAAATATGGGCCTCTAACTTTTACTGAAACTGAAAAAATTTAGTTAATTGAGGGATTTTCCCACAATAAAGATACTGTCAACAGCAAATTTTTTTAATCCACTGGTGGAGGTCCCCAATTTCAAATACCCACCTTCATTAATTATAGATATGCTAGGTGACTCCAGTGCATTTACTGGATTGGCGACCGAAGTTGAAAGAGCCATAGGTATGCATAATGAATTAATTTGTTTGAATATGCCTAGAGTTTAGTTATGATTAATTATTAATAGATCTTATCCTATACCCCTTTCACACCAAAAGCAAAACTCTGGAGACACTCCGGAGTTGACGCCCTGGTGTTTTGGTGTGAAAGGTAAAATCAAGCAACTCCGGAGTTTAAAACTGCGGGGTTAAACATTCTCCGGAGAGCGAACTGCGGGGACACTGGTGTTTTGGTGTGAAAGGTACCAACATCAAACTCCGGAGTTTTCAGATCAAAAGGTCATCCTCACACGATCACTCATTGCTAATAGTATTACTTCAAAATACTTTAAATATTTGCAAAAATACATAGCGGGTCTAGAAAATAATAAGTAGTATCAATAAAACATTAAATGAATTCTGAGACTTTTAAAAATATTATCAATTAAAATCATTCTAATGATCGTCGCTATGTAAACAAACAAAATAGAGGGCAACATTTACAATTTTATTTTATAAACCCCGGTGTTGCTAGAATGGTGTGAAAGGGGTATCTCTGGAGTTTCTCGATGTTTTGAATGGTCGTAAACCCCGGGGTGTCTCCGGAGATCCCTCCAGAGTTTTGGTGTGAAAGGGGTATTATAGTCTAGGCCTATTATGCTTACGGTAAATTTATATTATACAGTACCTATTTTTTTTCTCCAAAAGGCCTATATTGGTCTACGAACGTGATGCTCATAATTAGTTGGAATATTAATCGATCGATTTTCACAATTAATTGACAGTTCAACAGAATCTGAAAAAAATTTGTTGCTGAGGAGCAAACAATTAAACTGGAAAATACGCTCCTCACAACAAGTATGACATTGAATGTAAAACAATAATTTGTGATAATTTGTAGTTGAAATTATTATTTATTATGATTATGCTATTGTATATATAACAAATTTAATAATAATAATTAAAAATAATAACAACACTGTTAAACACTGACAAAAACGCCAATTAATAGTACTGTATTTCTAAACTCCAAGTATTTATTTGCATGTATTTCAAACAGGCCTGAATAGTAAATAATTTAATTAAGGCTATTTAACGTATACAGTATAAAATTTATTCCAAATATATATTGAACTTAAAAAAAGAAATCTATTAGGCAATTGCTCATTTTTTTCTGGGTCATTTTGGTCCCCAGGGTACTGAGCAACATCATTATCTGGGAGATGGAGATACATTATGCAAAACGATGGTTGCAGCCACCACAGAGCATGCTCGATTTAGTTGCATGTGATTTTCTTAATGCATATAATGAAAGCGTCTGCAAACCCTAATCATGAATAAATTATGTTTTGTAACATCAACCCTCTGTAGAACAACGCAGAAAATAACTTAGGAAAACCATAAACCATAAACATGTCCTCCAAGGACAACAAAATAAAACTGAAGTACTTCGAACAGTGAACAGTACACATATTTAAACCCCACTAAAACATGAGAATCAATTAGGGAGGGTTATATTTTGTCCTAAATCTTTGTGGGTGGGAATTGCTTCTCACCTCGAGAGGAGTCGTATCATCATGATTATACTTCCGTACCCTTGCATAGTCATTAGTTATACATCACCCTCTCTCGGCTCGAATCAATTGGCGGCTTTGAAGCTCCTCCAGTCACTGAAGAAGCGGTAGATGGGTTATGATAAAACCGGCTAAACATTGAAGAAGAGGCCCATCCTGCTGCCTCTAAAATATTATTCAATGAAACTCCCATCTTGTGGGAGTAGGAAGCTTCTCCTCGAGCGAGTTGAAGAAGCCCTAAATTGTTCAGTATTAACACCGGTCAAACCCAGAATTTCAACCATCCAACTACTTATTGTAGCTAACAAACATTTGTGTTTCCGACCCCCTGATTGTACTGGTGTGATTCACATAGAAATAGCTTGCACCGGACAAATACATGCATCCTTTAATCTCGAAGTCTTCATCAACTTTCTGTGCCCATTCATTGCCAAAAATGCAACGACCAGATTGAATTGTCAGTTTTCCATGTTTCAAATTTCTTTGTTATTAATGTCAATCTAATTAGTTTTGGCATATCGGCTGACTTAAAAAATGATCTACAGTAGGTTTTAATTTTTCCAAAATGTCACTTTTTTTTTTATTGGTCTAGGATGGGTTCTTTGTTCTCCCCAACATAACAGAATATCTTTGTTTTATGATGTATTTTTAGCCTCTTCATGTGGGTTAATTAACATTACAGAACCTCTTCGGGTTAAATTTCCTAATATCAAGGTCATTATCTATCAGAGTATTTCACCGATAAGGCATCCTCACTTTTTTGCTGGTATGACCCAGTTGGTGAATAGTCACTTAGAGATCCGACTACGTCTTCGTTGGCTAAAAAAGGTATCCTCCGACGAAGGGCTTCCCAAACGCTGTCTCTTACGAGGCATCTTAATTCTGTCTTTTGATCGACACTCAGATTCCGACCTAAGATCATATTATCTTGCAACATAGATTTTTAAAAATCCATTTCTTGCTGTTGCATAGCATTTAAGATTTCCAGTTGATTTGGTGAGAAATCAACTGTTGCTGAAGATTTAGGTCTAGAAGTTGTACATTGAAACTTCTCTTCTACTTTGAGCTATTTTTAATTTGTTCATTGTTGTCGGCTGACCATGACCCATATCAAGGTGGTGAGCCCTGACTGTGTACATGGTGACAGTGGAATCAGACACCCTCAAAGCTCTTTCGTAACCATGATGGTCTACTACATGGCGATCTTGGTTAGTGTTTATTGTGGCCTTGCTTGGATCATGTGATAGTCCTAAGCCTGCCTAGAGGAGGATTACAATGTAAGACCACAGCACTGATAGGCTTAGGCTTATATTTCATATTGCAATGGTCTTAACTCTAAGACCATCATTGCCAAGGGTTTCATCTTGGTCTTAAGTCTAAGACTTAAGACATTTATTGCAATCCGCCCCTGGGGTTGGTTGTTATCCTAAAATAATTATCTGGAATTTGTCCGCTTATATACAGTTGTGGGAATTGGCACACCTAAAGCTGTGTAATAGTAACGTGTGTAGTTGACCTAAAGATTACTACATCAGTACATGGTATCACCAAATCCACAGAATAATCTACTTTTTTGCTGCATTTATAACTACAATACAATCTTGCACATGAATGTCCATTGTAACATGACCACAGTGCTGATTTTGCTTGTTAAATGAGTTGATTAATTTAGATTAGGTAATTTTTTTATACATTACATGCCCATGTTAAATTCAAATTTTATTACAATATAGACGATGTTTCATGTTATGGAGATGTTGATACAAGTGTTATGCAAGCAACCCAAAGTTTTCAGTACCTGGGCACTTACGCCTTACAGTGGACAAAACAATTGGCTAGCCTTCAAGTAATTCTTGTGAGAGATTTATCAGACCAGTTAGTAGACTGTATTAAAAAGATGGTTAACGACTTCAGCAAGATGTTACAAGTTAGTTTTTTTTGTTTAAAATTTATTATTATTAAATATGATATTGACTAATAATAACGAGAAGCAAGCCATGATTCAATGTTTCAATCTTTATTTTGATCATCAAAGGCACACAATTATAACTACAGTACTATGCACAAGTATGTAAATGACATAATAATTAAAGAAATCAAAGCAAAGGTGACAGACATAAAGTAAAAGTCAGAAAACAATATTAGCTCTTTTGTTGTCCTCATCAAACCACAATTTAAAAGATTTGATTGGTTGACAGTATACTTTCCTTGAATGAATGAGCTGTTTAGTCCTGGATAGCTGAGAAGTGCATTTTAATACAGAAACTGGAAAATATCTTAATTTATGACCTAGGGGACAGATTTATCAAAGCCAAAAAAAGTGTAACTTAATTTTTGTTGGATTTATTGATAATACTAAGCAAATATATTTGCTTAAATGCATAACAACCAGAATGCACCCTCTCCTAGTATGGAGTGAAAATAAAAGATGAAGTGTTAGTGTGCCCACATAAGCAAAGATGCTGCCTTCTAGTGTTCAATTTTGTGCATGTGCCAAGAACATTTTTCTACCAAGACATTGCCAAGACATATTGATAAAGATTTATATAGCGCCATTCCAACAGTCATTACTCATGGCGCTGCAAAAAATATCAAAAAATGTAAGTTTTGAGAAGTGAGTTAAAAGTGCTCAATAATGATGTTTGTTTAATGTTCAAAGGTAGGTGGTTCCTGGGCCCAGCAATTTACTGAAAGTTCGATCTCCCCAACTCTCCCTATGTTTGCTCCTTGGAATATCCAGTAGCACTTATTTAAAGATGTATTGTCCCTTGAAACACAAAAAATGAAGGTCAAAATATTCTAAATTTAAATTGGCGATATCAAAGTAATATTAAAGTTTTTTACTTTAAGTCGAAAATTCGAGCCAAAAACAACAATTTTACGTAATTAACAGCTAAATTAATTTGATTACATTTCGTCTGGAAAATCGTCGCGAGCGAAAGTAAACAAAGATTTCAAACCATGAGTATACATTATGCATGATGTTAATTAGGATTGTTTACAACTCCTCACGGTTGAGAAGGTGTTTTCACACAGATCGCGAGGAAGTTTTATGATTATGCGTACAGAGTAGCCAAATAAGCGCGTTGCATTATGAGATATGTTTTGATCGAAAACTTTGACTGGAAGTCAAAGTTATTTTTTGAACAAAAAAAAACGTCTCTATTTCAGTTAAATGATTTTTTTTCTCGACTAATTTTTTGTGAAAGTTAATAACTATTATAATGCTTCAAAATGACCCACTTTTTTTCGAAATCTTTTTATTTTTATTTTTTTGGAATTTGACAAAGGGACAATACATCTTTAAGGGTTTTTGAAAGGATACTTGTTTTTACAAATATTTACAAAATTATCCAGCAAATAGACCCACCTGTGATACAAATAAGTTTAAAATAAATTAAATTGGTTTCCTGTGGTATAGTGTCTATATTCGTAAAGTAATATAAGTCTGTTAAATTGACAAAGGAAATCAAACCCATACAATATCACTGAGGTCATATGTACACATTGCCATAGGTCATATGTACACATTGCCATAGGTCATATGTACACATTGCCATAGGTCATATGTACACATTGCCATAGGTCATATGTACACATTGCCATAGGTCATATGTACACATTGCCATAGGTCATATGTACACATTGCCATAGGTCATATGTACACATTGCCATAGGTCATATGTACACATTGCCATAGGTCATATGTACACATTGCCATAGGTCATATGTACACATTGCCATAGGTCATATGTACACATTGCCATAGGTCATATGTACACATTGCCATAGGTCATATGTACACATTGCCATAGGTCATATGTACACATTGCCATAGGTCATATGTACACATTGCCATAGGTCATATGTACACATTGCCATAGGTCATATGTACACATTGCCATAGGTCATATGTACACATTGCCATAGGTCATATGTACACATTGCCATAGGTCATATGTACACATTGCCATAGGTCATATGTACACATTGCCATAGGTCTGCTGTTACTAGATGTATCACTGAGGTCATATGTACACATTGCCATAGGTCTGATGTACACATTGCCATAGGTCTGATGTACACATTGCCATAGGTCTGATGTTACTAGATGTTCACAGTTTTATCTATTTTGTGTATTTGAGAAATGCTATTTTTCACATAACAAATTCTATGGGATCTTTTAACATAAAGCAAATTTAGTAACTAGATGGTTCGCTCGCATACCATCTAGGGGTCCCCTCAGATGGTTCTCGAATACAATAGAACCCACAGGGTAGTGAGTGAGTGGCCGAGCGGTTAAGACAGTGGAACCGTCACGTAGCCATAACATCGGCAGGGGTTCGAGGCTCACTTACTCCATGGTTCTGGTGGTAGAACGAGTCTTCTCGGATAAGGACTATAAACCGTAGGTCCAGTGTACACAACTTGCTCGTGTGCACTTTAAAGAACCTAGTACGTCTTTCGAGACGAGTAGGGGGTTACCCGGTGTATTAGTACATCACAGCCACTGATCACCAACTGGGCCCTCTGGGAGATCAGTCTTTGACTGATGAGGTCACCCAGTATAAAGATAAAAAAAAACAAACAAAACAAAACAAACAAACAAACGGGGGAATTTTTGGGACACTAAACAAAAATGGAAGTGTCCCCTTAATTGGGGTATTCAGAAAGTCGATATAAAGTTTGCGGTACACCACGTGTATTAGTTCTGAAAAGAACTGTTGAGTTTCTCGACGTTTTGATCAATATACTTTGCTCGTCCTCAGGAGTGAGAATCCAGAAAATGCCAAGAAGGAACGGTAGCAATTAGTTCAGCATCTAGTATTCAGAAATAAAGATAAAAACGAATACTGGATACCATAAAGAACAAGTAATTGATGTAGACTCAGGAAATCAAGGAGAAATGGAAATTTAACTACAGGGATTGGGCAGCACGGGGTGGTGGTGATGGAACCTACGATAATCAGTTCAATGAATTTTCATTTATCGGTCATGGATCTAAAATTATCCGAAAGCCGCTCTTAGTGTTGATTAACACCCTACACTATTTCTAATCTAAGCATTTGTCGAAAATATTGCGCCCTCTATTTACTCAGGAATTTGAAGCAAATACAGATTGGAACGTTCCATTCATCGCAAATCAATACATTTGTATAAACGTATATTAAATCTATCAAAATAGTATTTTTTAAAGAAAATCAGCCTGTCTTCAACATTATGATGCTGTACTCGAGCTGTTCAACCGGTTTTCAGCTATTAAAAACCATTATCGTAGGAGGAGATAGGAAAATGCAAAGCATCTTCGTATTATTGTGTGCGGGTATTTTTAAAGATGGACATCCATTAGACAGTGAATACCACGATCAGAAAACACCCCTCCGGGGCAAATTGTTGAATCTAAAGTCGTTTTAATTGTCAATAACTAATTATCTAACTCAATTTAATTAGTAAACAAGGTTACATCAGGTGGATAAAATCAGTACCGAAAGTATGAACCAACTTTATATACCATCGAGTAAAAATTCTAGAAGTAAGGAGTGATTTTACCGAATTACCTTACATAAATTTATATATAGATAATATGCCAAAATGCAATATTGCATTGTAAAAACAGTACATACGTGTTAAATTAGAGAAAGTTAAAGCCTTAATAATACATTTTGCATTATTTTTGTTTGTATTGGCAGGGATGTGAGGGTGACATTGCTAGCATGATTACAGAATCCCATCAAGTGATATGTAAAGCTTTAAAGTTTACAGCCAGGATAATAGGAGAATTGGCTATTGCAACAGATACAGAATTGATAACACTTCATCCAAATAAAGAGATTACACAAAATCCAAAGGTAGGTTGTAGTAAACAGACCATGTGATAAGACTTACGTTTGAGAAATTTGTTTACAGTACTTGATGCAGTGCTCAATGTTTCAGGCATCAAAGGTTTTCAGCAAGCTAGCTTGTGTGCCGCGATTGTGGACCTAAAGCCCTGTTTGAGTCCCATTGAAATCTGTTTTTTTTTTTATAGTTGAGAGAGATTATTTAGAGGGTTAGATTCAATTTAGGAAAAATGTCACCTCCCGGCCAAGTTTCTTTTTACTAATTAACTTGCCATTATTTTTTCCATTTGAACAATGAGTGAGGGAGTGGAACCGTAATACCTTGGTTCTGGTGGGGTCTTTCATGTGCACTTTAAAGAACCTAGTACATCTTTTGAGATGAGTAGGGGTTACCCCGGTGTACTAGTATACACACAGCCACTGTCACACATCAAGAGGGCCTCTTGATTGTCAGCATACGCTGTTTCGGGTCACCCTCTATAAATAAGGTGTAATAAAAATAAATAAAACATAAAAATATATTGCGTGATGGGAAACCCACATAGATTGTGCAGTCTATAACTGGTTTGCTCTTAGGGTTATATCTTCAATTTGGACCGCTTTGTTAAATAGAACAGTCAATCTTTCAACTCAAGAAATATTAACCTGTATTTGATTGTTATATTAGATTGATTATACCCTTAAACAAGGTATCTTGGATGGAGCTGATGCCCTTGCAGACCGTACAATACAAGAGGGAATACAACTGGTTACCAACTGTGAACAGAATCTACAAACAGCAATGCAAAACACAAAAAAGGTAAGCTGATTTTATAAAGTTGGCATCTTTTGCAGGTAGAGGCAGTTCTGTCACTTATTTATAAAGAAAAACACAGTACTTTACATTTAATTGGCAGGATATCATGGTATCTTTTATTTCGAACATATAAAATTTGCAGCCATAGGCTAAATTGCTGCATCTTATTACAATAACATTACGATATTACATATAAAAATGACATCAATTATTATCAAAAACAGCAGTTTTACATTTTCTTATCATAAACATTTTTTGGTTTGCTCTCTTACAAGATCGATTATATGAGCATCCCATTTCAAGTTTTGTTTAATTTTAAACTAGAACGGGACTTCGAGAGTGCATACCTCCGCCTACTGTAAAATTCTCCTACATAAGATTTCACTTTGAGAAAAAAAATCTTTTTTTTTAATTGTTGTGTCTTAATGCTGTGTGTGATTATCCATCTTTTAAATCCAACTATTAACATGATGACGTCATCAAATTGACATATAAAAATAACTATTTTAAAAGATAATTATCTACATAATTACATTTAATGAAAATTTCAATTTCACATCTAGGGAGGACTAAAAATAAATGAGGGCGCTATGTATGCATAGTTTAGATGATTAATTTCTTCAAGCAAGTTCCGTGGCGCAGCGCATGAAGCGTTGTCTTGTGATGGAGTGACAATTTCATCACGAGTTCAAGACCCAGTAGATGACTTTTGTTTATTTATCGGCAAACGCGAGTGTTGCCACACGAAATTTACAGTCAATATCATCGTACTCTAGAATTTATATGATTAATGACAGGGACACGATAATTACGCGAAAAATACTCAGTCAATATCATCGTTCTCGAGGATATATACGATTTACGATCCTCGCAGCGGTAGTCATGTGATGCAGTTTCAACCAATCACGTTCGCGTATTTACATAGGCTATGTAATATAACAGATTAAAATATACTGTATATACTGCAAATTTTACATGAATTGGTATCTACAACTCATCAGCTTCCATAATAAAATTTTTTAAATAGTGGTAACCTGCCAGAAGAGCTATAACTGATTAAAAATAGGTATATTTTTTTAACAAATTTGCATTATATTACCTATTCTTTAGCATACAAAGTTTAATGTGTACATGCGTTGTTAATTTGCAATAAAAGTTTATCAAAATAATGTATGAAAAACAAAAATTAATTGCAAAAATCATTTTTCTATGCTTTCGTGCGCAAAACAATTTAGAAAACGTTGAAATGCTCAAAATAACCTGAAATGTACGCGAAATTCCCGTAATTTTTAGCTTAGCACGCCATATTTATCTTGTCAAAAGTTGCTCCATCTTATGAAATACACTTTCGTATAGTTTCATTGAAATATTAATTTATGTACAGAATTTATGAGCAACCATAAAATATCATAAAATCGCGCGTAACTTGCGCTGTGCGTGACTCTAATGTCATATAACAAAGTTTCTTGCATATCTACAGCTACAGGTCAATCTTATGACAAAGTTATACAATCTGATGTTGACGAGAATTAGAGATACGCTTGTAAGATGGTTGTTAGGTTTGTACAATTTAGGGTCGGGTTTAAGAATGATGCAATTATGCTCACTACGCCCTAATGGAGCCTTAATGGTTGGACTAATCAATTGATTTTACAAATTTGTTATAATTAAATCTAATGTTGTTTCACCTTTAGTAGGAGTTAATTCAACTTGTTTAACATTGTTACCAAGTAAAATAGTTCTTAAGTCATTTCTGTTGAAATCCCCTAACACAACAATTCCATCTTGCGGTTTGGTAGTCCGAATAAAGTCTAACAATGAAGCCAAATGATCAGTCAATAATGAACAATGTTCCGAATTTGGGGGTATGTATACTGCACATACAATAATATAAGGTGCACATCTAGGTAGTTGGTTGTGGTTGATAAGTAGCCATTGAACTTCTAGATTCTCTGGAACAATGATGTCGATGTGTTTCTTCACAATGATGTTTTCTTTCACATAGTAATTATACCACCGCCTTTTTTATGTTTTTATTAAAGTTATTGAAACCGTCAATATTAAACTTCGCAGGATTAGAATTTTTGGTGATCCAAGTTTCAGTCACTATAGCAATATCGGCCTACTCGGTCTTGATTGTTCCAGATAATTCGTCCATTTTGTTTAGCATCGAATATGGTTAGGTAAGAAACAAAATTGGTAAAAGAAGGCTTTTGAATGCTGTTTGGGTCTATAAGGCTGTGCATGAATTATAATGTACCTAGGCCTAGTCCTCGGTTTATATTTGCGCACAGTACCAGTGTTATGCCTATTCCTAGGCCTACAACTATTGTTGCTTACCTCAAGTTGGGTGTAACAGATAGTTGGAATAAGACATTTTTTGTTCTTGCCTGTGCAACAGCCTCTCCCTTTCAGAACTTCAATCGATTTAAAATCAATCCAAACATCGTCCAGTAGCCTTAAATTCTCCTTAGCAATAACTTTTCGGTGAGTCGCTCTCTCATAAATTTTGCGTTGTATGATAGAAAACACATTCTTCCTCCACCCTATTGTTTCAAAAATGCCTGGCTGGAATGCTAATACAAGGGTGACAGTCTTTGACCAATGCCTGCGTGTAGATGGTTTGGAATCAAACGGTAAACACAATAAATAAATACAGCACAGTACGTTAAAACTAGTATCACAAATCAACTTACAATAATAAAGTACATCAAAAGGTTTAGGAAAATCACAATATAAAACAGCAAAATTACAACTGAAGTGCTTAAACAAACAAATGTAATTAACAGAGCTCAACAAAATTCCGTGCTGCCTGCTTGGTGGCTGGCGCAATAATTGAAAAACCTGAAAGAATTAGAGATAGACACAAGTTTGTTTTTGCTTGGGTAAATGAGAATTGTTTTCTTTCTGTTGATAATTACTACACTCGCTCTGCTGCTTAGATAATTTACTATACAAAGCAGTCTTAAATATCTATAATTAACATTATTTTCTAGGTGGATTTGGTAAAATGCTGTTTACAGGTTCTTAAATCAGTACAACTTCTCTTCCTGAAAGTTCAAGATAGTCAATTTGAACTAGCATCTACCGTAGACATGGATGAATCAGCCCCAGATCAGTTCTACTGGAAAAGTTGCCATAGGGATCAGAATGTGGCAAAGTTTAGTGGTGCTCTATCAGGCTACATCAAAGACGTCTCAAAAATGACAATACAAACCCTCAATGGTAAATTGTTTAAAAAAAAATCATTGTTAAATTAAGTAGAGGTATACAGTAAGATATTAAATATAGTACCAAATAGAATATGAATGAAAAGAGAATAATGTTGATCTCAGTTTAATAGTAAATTAAATTTAATAATGAATTATACTAAACAATACACAGATTTTTAGTTTTTACATATTTGTATTAACAAAACATCCTGGTTGTATTGTTGAGTTTTAGTTACTTTTGTATTACTAAATATGGTTTTGAATTGTTATTTACAGGACAACACTATGACTTACAACAGCTGTGGATGATTGTTGATTGTGTACCAAAAGTATCACAACAATTAACGGAATCATCTGGCATGTTAGATCTGCTTCCGTCACAATCCATGATATCTATAAATATATCTTTACAATCCAATGTATCTCAACAATCTATGGCCTCTATAAAACCAACAAAGCCTCATGATCTGGTACTCATAGCCAATCAACAAGTTAAATCTGCATCCCTAGAAATGATGTCAGGTCTTGCAACAAGAATTGAATGTGACAGAGAAGAAAGTATATAAGTAAACCTACATCACAAACAGCACTCCAGAGATATTGCAGGGTTAATATGTCAACAACCAGATTCTTTACACTTATAGCCAAATCTTTGCAACCAAACAAAAATGTATAATTTATCTGAAAATACTACAATGTTAATTTTGGTCTAAATATGATCACAACTTAATGAAAAAAACATTTAAAATAAATTTGTTTTAAATGCTCTTTGAATTGTGAATTCTGACGACGTACTTGCCTATAACTTTTAGCTTCAAATCTATAGTGTAAATAAGTACATTTTGTAAACAAATGGCTTAGAGTTTAAAATAGATCAATGGCAGGTATTTAAGTTATGATCAATTGGATTGAACTTTATAAAATAAATTTTAATATATAAATATTATTGGCATACCGTAAATACCACATCTCTTTCTCATTCTTAGTAGGTTCTTAGCGCGAAAAAACATGCACTTTTTGATCCTATCCTGTCTTATGACATGAAATTTTTTTTTAAGTAACCCCAACCAAATTGTTATTATAAGTGGGTTTTGCTACTGTATATTTCAAAATGGCCACCATATTTTTTCTAATATCAGGTTATAGTACATTTTAAAGTACTTGGGATTTGTAATATTTTAGGGCTGTAGAATAATTGATATTATAGTAATAAGATAGGATATACTAAAATAAGTATTTATTGATTGTAGAGTATACCATTATCAGTTGGTATTTTAGCCAAGGGGCCTAACATTGCTACATGTTGCAATGTGGCCTGTAGTTTTTTTTTATCTTTCTGAAATTTGATTTGAAGCCCATCAGAATATGGATGTTAGTATAAACAAAATAGCCACTATTAAAAATATTAACATGCTGTATCGTTGTAATTAGTGGATATATAGATATAGATTTAATTTTGGTGTTAAATTGTTTACAATGTATATGTTTCTATTTGCTTTAATGCACCATTTTGTTTACTTTTTACCATATCTACATAACGAATGGTTGTGGTGAAGTGAAATTATGCACAATTTAATTCTATTCTTAACATGTATATTTATATTCTAACTAATTAAATATCTTGTTTGAAAATGACCAAAAGTAAAATTAATATTTTGTACCTTTTATTAGTTAATGTATCAGGGGAAAAATTTTACTCATGCAGTCCAATTTCTAAACCTTGCTTTAACGATTGACATTGCATTACTATTCTATTGACAATAACAACATATTGCATTGACAGGGATATTCTTTTTAGGCCTGACATTTTGAACGTATAAGTGCAATTTATACAGACATTTAGCTCATTTTTCTTCTTTCTCATATCAAGTTTGCCATTATTTCTATCATTAGCGTTTTTCGAGATGGCAACACTGTAATTTGCTTTATATAAATAATTTGCACATTCATTTTAGGCAAAAAATAAATCTCTACAGATATTTTAGTCACAATGGGAAATAGGGTCAAGGGTCAAATGTTTACATCTTTAGCATTCGTGAATGATTATATTTATATAGATACGGCTCTGAAAAAATCAACAACTGTAAATTCACCCCTTATTGTACTTGTACTACTAATTTGCATACTTTTGGAGGTGTGTGACAAAGGTGTGATTTTAGGAATTACAAAGTGGTCCTACGCTGGCTATTTGAATCTGTATCTGAGTCTTTGAGGTCAAAACAAAGTCTCAACAGACATTTTAGTCACTTTATGTATGCAAACATTGAGAAATGGGGTTGAGGGTTAAATGTTGTACTTCCGGTCTTCCGGTAAATTGTTTCATTAAAGCAAATATAAATATATACATTCTGAATAAATCTCTACAGATATTTTAGTCACAATGGGAAATAGGGTCAAGGGTCAAATGTTTACATCTTTAGCATTCGTGAATTATTATATTTATATAGATACGGCTCTGAAAAAATCAACAACTGTAAATTCACCCCTTATTTTATTTAACTTGTACTACTAATTTGCATACTTTTGGAGGTGTGTGACAAAGGTGTGATTTTAGGAATTACAAAGTGGTCCTACGCTGGCTATTTGAATCTGTATCTGAGTCTTTGAGGTCAAAACAAAGTCTCAACAGACATTTTAGTCACTTTATGTATGCAAACATTGAGAAATGGGGTTGAGGGTTAAATGTTGTACTTCCGGTCTTCCGGTAAATTGTTTCATTAAAGCAAATATAAATATATACATTCTGAATAAATCAGTGACAAAATCAACTCTCTCTGACAAGTAGTAGTTTTTGGGATAGTAACCCTGTAATTTTACCCTAATTTGCATATTTAAGCTAATTTGCATTATTGGAATGAGTGACAGAAGTGTGATGCTCAAATTTTGATCTCATCATGTGACCATTTAAAAAAAGAAAATGCATATGCAAAGCCGATAAATATAAGTGTGCCGAATTGTCTCAGGGCCGAATCGTCACGCTACCATATGATCCTACACCTATCTGTAATTCCCTCTTCCTAAATAACATCCAACCATGGAGGTTTATGGAACTTTTACTATTCAGCCCTTTACCATATGGTGAAAGAGCCATTTTAAACAGCTCTTTTATACCATTTTATACAGCGCTACCATTACATTCGGCACTTTTACCATTTGGCTCTTTAACCATTTTATACAGCTCTTTTACCAGTACGTTCGACACTTTTACCGAAAAGTTATTATAATAATTAATATAAGTGTAATAAATTATAGGTTACATCTTAAGGGCAGTTTTAATGTCAAGCACAGAAGAGGAAGACACGTTAAGATGAAAAGATTGAGCGAGTGAGAGTGAGTGAGGTACAGTAGAGTGAAGAAAACAAGTAGAACAACAAATAAATATGCCTAAAATTAAAAGATATTTCATTTTTATTGGTACACATTTTCCCCCAGACATGTAAAATAAAAAAAAATAATTTAAACTGGTTGGTTTGGGTATGGGTTGACCAGCACCTCCCACAACTGTAACCATCTGACATCGGGTCAAAGGAAAAAAATTAAAGCCAAGTCGAACTTGCCCATGCGACACATCAAGTCCGAGCCAGATTGTTGTTTTCACCAATAGGTGTTTTCAGCAATCAAAACTTGAGATTTTTCGATTCGGGTGAATATATTCGCCTTCAACGAAAGAGAGAAAATGTGTAAAATATAGAATATATTTGCCTGAATCGAAAAATCATCATTTTTGATTGGTTGCACAATATTTTTGACCCAACAAATTTGCCTAGTGGAAACAAACCTGCCTCGAACTCATGTACTTGCATGTACTTTTGTTGGGCAAGTTTCGACTATGCTCCATGTAATTTTTTTCATTTGACCCGATGTCATCGGTCATATTTGTTGAGACGTAAAAAGGCCGAAAGGTAAAAGCACCGAATGATGAAAGCACTGAACGTAATGGTAAAAGGGCCAAATAGCACTGAACGATGAAAGAGCCATATAAAATGGTAAAAGTGCCGAACGTAATGGTAAAAGTGCCGTATAAATTGGTGAAAGAGCCGAAGAAGGCGTTCCATAGAGGTTCCTCAAAGAAACATCAATTGGATTTACCTAGGTCGTCGGTTCTTGGTCTTGAAAGCTCCATATTAATAATTGAAGTTTAGACAAAATTGAACATTTGGCAATAACATTTTGATATTCCATTTATTTTACACATCAACATTAAATTTTTTTCTTTGAACATGATATGGATGCTAAAACATTGCATTTATAAGGAACCTAAATCTTGGTTTCCACCAGGAAGCAACGGAAGTGCAATGTGGTAATTTTGCCATTCACATGATCATCAAGATTTAAGCTCCCTTTCAGACATCTCCAGTAACATGATCATTTTTGTTTCATTCTAGATTAAATACAAATATACCTTACAATTCTACGATTGGTTTTTTTTTATAATTGATATACAGTACACTTATCTAGAACAATCTTACACAGAACAAATTATATTCCTATATTGAGAGAACTTAGCAAACTTTGCAACAATTTAATCTGTCCTTCTTTCACATAACCAACATAAACAAAACAGATTTTATTGTTTTGAAATTCAGCATCTTCATTTTGGATATTATGGTATCTTGCTAAACACTCTTTAGCTACAGAAGCTAAAAGGATTTTCCATAAGTTTGGTAGTTCCTTTAAGTGGTCAAAATCAAAATTGATATCCTCATCATCATCAGACATCCAACCATTGTTTCTTTTATAATTCTTAAATTCCTCTGCTGGCATAAAGAGAACTTTAAGGTTCAAGTTAATTTCATCTTCTGTTAATATGCCTTCATTTCCCACAACAAATGTTTCCTCTTTCCCAAGAAGCAACATCTTTTCATCTAATAGCTCTATTTTAACTTCTTTCATCAATTTAGCTTGATCAAACAAGTCGTCGGATGTGAACTCAACAACATCAAAGACATTATCGGATGGTTTTTCTGCAAAGCCATACATGTGGAGAAGCTGTGAATTGGAAAGCTCCCCATATGTGTTATACACTTCCTCTCCTGCATTGATTTTACAAGTTGTTACCATTCTAAGACAGTCTTGATCAAATTCTAAGCAAGCATTGTGTTTTGATACATGGTTTAATATGTCAGCCATTGGTACCATCATTGGGGGTGTTGGTGGTCTATCAACATCATTTGGTGGTTCTGTGAAGCTATATGACATAACAAATGCCACCATTTTCTTGTACAGTTCAAATGTATGTACATCCGTATTGAACATTGTTGAATGTTCTTTAAGAAATGGAAGAACAATTGTATCGAACTCGGTTGCAATATTTTCAAGATCACGATTAACTTCCTCATTGATACCTGTGCCTTTTAATTGTCCAAGTTGTTCAAACGACCAAAACATGGGCAAGTTATACACATGGTGATCAACACAGAGGTCTAAATATGATCGCCAAGAAGATTCTGAAAAAGTATATTCAAACATCAGTGTAATTAACAAGGGTACCCAACCGCTTTCACCTTTTAGCTTATCTTTATTTATTTCAATTGTTTCCGATATATGTGATGTTTTTGGATGAATAAGTAACTTTCTTGGTATCCTGAACAATTCTTCACCCTTGTCTAAGTCTGCAATAGCCATCATTCCCAATTCAGCCACTACATTCTCAGACCATGGAGTAACTTCATCTTCCGACCTTGCTGCTGCTTTCACACTAACTTTGCGATTCAGATTGAATCCATTTGTTTCACACCAGCTTATAAACGTTTCAAGACACGAATCTGCAGACATGCGTTGTTTTTTAGGATATGAAGCCATTTATAACACACCTCTTCTTTACGCAGCAAGACCAAATTTTTGTTGGAAACATGTGTTTTTTTAAAATTTACAGTGCCCCCCTCAACGTCGGATGCTGCAACATGTCGTATGTAAACCAATGATAATTGCCGGAAGGCAAACTACAATGTTATTGCAGTTCAAAAAGTGATTCTCCATGGAGAGGGAACCAACAAGATGGCGGCTGCAATCGACCAATCAGATGCCCTACGCAGTACGCACTGCACGCCTGAGCTGTTTTGAGCCTAACTGCCTGAGAACGATACGCAACGCGCAGCGCATGTTAAGCGTATAAACACATTTAAACGCATTTTGGAATCATTTTTCAGTCTGGAGTACGCCCTCTAGCCTTCGGCTTATTACATCTCTTTGATGACACATGTGGGCCGGGGGAACGCGAAAATAAAACAAAAAGGCAGTGAACCGAAGCAACAATAACTCTTCCCACCTACTCAGTACCAGTATTTATTACTTACTACGTTTTGAGATAAATTTTGTCATGCATGGACGAGGTTTTTGTCTGAAAAAGTGTCATAAGATTTTACAACGCCTATCTCGTAACAATAAAATGCTTTCAACGGAGCCGAATTCATATCAGGTTTGTGCTGCCTGTCTGTATCCCTGTGTGCCTACTCTACTAGCTAGCTAGGCCTATAGGGCCTGTAACGCCAAATGAAGTGACATTGCCAAATGAGGTTCGCGTGGCCTGTATCGCACAAGGCTAGGTCACTTAATTTGGCAGCAGGTTTCTGGCGAGCTAATCGTGTTATAAATATTGATATTACTTATTTCCAAATAAACACAAACTGAAAATTATTAACCGGACCATTTCTAACCTAATAACCTTTACTCATTGTATGAAATTAAACCATTGTAACTGAAACATACGACGAAAATTTACTATTTTAGTGTAAAACGTTAGGCACTGTTCATCGAAAAATCTAGAAAACTCGAAATGCATGATGGGAAGCCTACCGACCCCTTTCTAAGCAGCTGGAAAAGAAGACTACTCGTTTTAGCGCCAAAGGAAAGTGTCTGAAGTCACGTCTGCATGTTAATATGCGGACATGGTCTGGGACAATTTGCCTTTGGCGCTAAAGCGTTTAGTGTTTGAGTTATGGGACGCTATTGCTGCATTATTTTCTAGTAATATTTTGATTTGACGTTCCTTTCGTCGATACATTATTCCCGTTATTATTTTGTTCGGTTTTATGAATTTCTATGTTTATGTTTTCAAATTAAAATGATTATTCGTTGAATATGAATGTATCCTGTTATTCTACTGATTATTATATATATTTTTTTGTTTAACATTGCTTATACTATTTAATCAATTCCGTTTTTTTAATGTATATGACCAATGTTATTTAGGCCTATGTTTTTTATTTATAAGTTCTTTAGAAATATTAGTTACATGATCACATTTTTGTCACTTATTATACCTACAGTATAACACTATATTTCCTTTGATGTCTGAAACATTAAAACATAAATTCGCAATACTATGGCGAACCTAAGTCGCAAATTGTTAGTTGGATATTCGTTATAATTTCATCATCTCATTTGTTACACATGTGTGTGTGACCTATAATAAATAAATAAGGGATGGTAGGCCTAAAGGTCGGAAACATTTAGATAATGGAACCAAATTTTGCAATAAAGATGAGATATTGCCTTGTTCTCTCTTGTTATCAATCTTTTCATGTCACGTACCGTAATAGAATGTAACAGTTGAACATGCATATCACAAATAAATAATGGTACCTAATTAGTTCAGCATTTTCATCAAGTTTTAACAATATTTGATGTCGGAAACATTCCCAATAATAGAGACTAATTTTGCAATATGTTAGATATTTTATTCAGCTGGTACTTTTACATTTGAACATAAATTCGCAATAATGGATCATAATTGTGCAATGAAGTTGTCATCTCATTTGTTCATATTGATGTGAGAAACAGTTTGGATGGGAATGTGGTGAGCGAAATTCTAATCAAGCTAAATACTGTACATGATACAGTTATTTTAAGGTTGGGAACACAACGTGAATTCGCAAATAATTGAACGTAATTTTGCAATAAAGTCGTCATCTCGTTTGTTCATATTACGATGTGGGAAACAAGTTTGGATAAGAATGGGGTGGTGAGCGAAATTCTAAGTAAGTATTACTTCGAAGTCAGAAACAACCTTAAATTCGCAATAATGCAATGGAACCTAATTTTGCAATGAAGTCGGTCACCTTGTTTGTTCATACGATGTTGAAAACATGTTCGGAGGGGTGGACGAAATTCTAGGAAGCTAATACAGTTACCGTAGTTATAACACTAATTATTTTGAGGTCGGGAATATTAGAATTTATACTTAAATGGAACCTAATTTTGCAATGGAGATTGCATGCGTTATTTTCATCTCGATTGTTCGTTCCATCAATTCATACGTCGTACATAATATGGAACATGCATACACTTTTATACTTTGTGGGGTGATGAGAGTGGGATGCTCTGTAAGTTAATATTTTTTATTTATTGACATACAGTAATTTAATTAGTTATATCGATGAAATAGTAGATTAGGCCTATATTTACACATTTGCAGCCTTCACTATTTATAGAATAAATCAGCATTAAATAAGCCAGTGGGTAAATCTTTATGGAATTCTTTCAAAAGGAAAGCAATATGCTTAACATTGAATGTGAAAGATATAACAATAAAGAAACAAGTATAGAAAAATGGGTACCTGTAGCTTTAAGAAATACTATTATGTTAATATAAATTCTAATTTGCTCGTTTATCAGAAAAGGAATTCACTGTGATACGAGTTACAGGTGCTGCTGATCTGATTTAATTCGTTTATCTTGTAATAAATACATTGTATAATCCGGGTTGTAAAATTAAAACAAATAATTGAAAATCTCACAAATTCTTTATGTGTAAAATATTTTAAAACGAAGAACATTAATGAAAATAGGAGACAATACGGAATTCATAAATGTAAAAATGTTACTGATGAATTGTAACGACATTGGGAATTAACAAAGGTGTTAAATAATATGATTTTATGTAATGACATGAGATAATATATGAATGTGGATAAAAGTGGTGTTTGCGCCACAAAAGAGAAAAAAAAGCTATCGATGGAATGGTGGGTACGAAATCCATGATAATTTAGTTACTTATCTAAAATAAATTCAACGGGAACCTGATTTTACAAGAGGACCTCTTATATGAGTTTGCGAGGACTCCGTTTATAGAGGACATCTTAATATCTGTTCTAAAGACTCCTTAATATCAGTTCTAGAATTAACCTTAATTCAATTCAAATTGATCAGTTCTTTTCTAATGAAGAATCTGGGCAATTTACAATCAAGCAACAACACCACATAATTCTACGTGAATTCTGCTGTACGTGAGCTAGCCTTAATAATACCGCCTGATTACGGTATATAGGCCTACAGTATTAGCTTCAGAATAAATGACGATGCATTCTACAGATATTAAAACAAAATGAAAATATTAAATTGGCTTCGTCGAAATGTGGTACCTTGATAGACAGACCCCCAAGCAGACAGCCCACATTACTGTACAGACAATCTGCACTGCAGCACAATCTATTGGTTTTAACTATACACGCGGTGATTCATCTAAAAGCAGTAAAAACATTTTGGCACACAAGGCGTATCATATAATTTGCGGACCATGACCGAAGCACTTCCGCTTTGATCTATTCGACGAAAATCAAAAAAGGATAACTATTTTCTGCTTTATATTTAATTTAATGAAATATCTTGAATCTAATAACAGGCGTAACAACACAGAATACATATTGTAGTTTAATACTGGCTTAAATATGTTTGTTTTATATAAACTGTATTTTACAAAATTACAACAGAACTTCATTTTGCAATAGTACCAAATTTGGCACCTTAGACACCAAATTAAGTGCGGTACCTCATTTGGCAGTGGTACCTCATTTGGCGTGACAGGGCCGCCTAGCTAGTAGGATAGGCCTATATTATATAGCTAGGCCTAGGCTATGTATGTATGGCTAGGCCAACTAAATTACTATATTAACTAGGCCTATATAAGTATAGGTTACTTACTTACTATATATAAAAACTAAACCCTACAGTATAATCAAAATTAAAACATATTAATTAAATACTACTATACTATACTAGCCTATGTTATGCCTAGGCCTATCTGGATTTAAACACATTAAATTTTAGTACAATCGTATTCAAAATTAGAAAATCCTAAATACTACAATACAATCGGAATTAAAACATTTTAAACTACAATACAACTAAACTAAATACTACAGTAAAATCGAAATCAAAACATATTAAAAACTACGCCGTGGTTAGGATTCCGGCACCGGAACTCAACTGCCCAGCGTTATTCCCACGCTAGTTCGCATGCCCAGAGCGAGGTAATCGGCGACTCTATAGTTATCAACAGCGATGGATCATTTCATAGCCTGCGCCACGGCGAACTAGCCTAGATGCCTACTAATACGGGATCCACTAATAGTAAATACTAGGCTAGGGCTACCAGTTAGACGTGACCAGTGGACCTATTTATTTTGTAATTAAAAAGTAGTTGCTTCATTCATATATAAACTTCATATAATTATGAATTATATAATTATATGACTAGTTTTATGATTTTGGTATCAAATGAAAGCCCATAAAATATTCTATCCATTGCTACCCAACTTGTATTAAAAATCTGTAATTATGATGCTAATTTTGTTAAAAATGTGCATATTTCATTTGATACCATACAGTTTGTCCATTGGCATTTTAAAGAATAATTTAACCCGAAAATGTGTTTTTTTGTCATTTTTGGGTCAAAGGTCAGTGAAAGCATTTCCGGTCATTTTTTCGCTAAAAGTTGTGTTAGACCGAACCCGATTTTGGGAATGTTCGTCCCGGATAGCGAATTTGGTACACATTCCATTTTGTTCGTTGGGGTCAAATTATCCTATAACAGTTGAGATAAATGTATACAAATCTGACCCAGGTCCTAGACTAAAAGCGGCTTTGACAGTACCCGTCGAAATAGTTCGGTGTATGCGGAGATAACAGAAAAACTTACAGAAATGGGTTTTAAATTTACGTCAAAGCAGGTGATTAACAAATGCAAAAACCTACGGCGCCAATACACATCGGCTAAAGACGAAAACAACAAGTCTGGGAATCCACCTACCGACTGGGTTTTTTTCCCAGAAATGGATGATATTTTTGGAGATAGGCCAGTCAGTCAGTAAGCCTAAAGAAATCCGCTACACGATGGACGAACTGACTTTCATCGACCTGACATAACAGCTGGCAGTGAAGCATCAGCAGCAGGTATGCATTTATTCAGTCATGTTATATTTTATATTATATAAGCTAGAGTTTTCAAAAAGAGGTGTCCTAACAAAAACATATATATTTAATATTAGTAATATTTAATAGTCTGTCAAAAATAGATTAGATACTTAAAAAGTAGTTCATAAATTAATTTTAGGGATGCCAATTTTAACTGTCAATCTATTCATTTTATACGGACCTACGAAATTAGGAATGAATAACAGCAGGGAGATCATATTCAGAATCATATGCAAGCTCTTGGGATATTCAGCGATCATTCAAATGATAATTGTTTTTGTATTATTAAAAAACACAGGTCAAATATATACTAATCCTTTAATGCTCTAAATTTAGATTTTGAAGACATTGAAGAAAATGACAGCCTATTAGACTTTCTACAGGATGAGCAAAATAAACTACAACTTAACGTGGCCACGGAGGAATTTTTAGAAGGTAAGAGTAAAACATTTATATATGTTATAATGTTATGAATGATTATACTATTGATAATTAGTTGCATTTCTTCAACTTAACATGCAAAGCTTATATGAAAAATTAAAGGATTGGGTAAATCAATTGTTTTTTTTTAAGGTACTGCTGGTGCTTCAGGTGGTAATAAAAAGAGAAAGATGCCCAACACAACTGAGGCAAAGAGGCAGTCGCAAACTGTTGTGAAAAGTATGTACAGTATTATTTTTGTTAAAATATGGTTTCAAGTTTTATGTGAAGCAATAAAAAGAGTGCACGATTGCTATTATATAAAAAAAATGTTGGATTGTTGAGATTAAATTAGTTCTTGTTCTTTACTGACAAAAAACATATAAATATAAAAACAACCACAAAGTGGCGGGAATCATGAAGATATGAAAATATATCTAAAAATGTGTTTTTTTATAGGTAGAAAGAAAGCAAAAACAGAAGAAGTAGTGGCAGGGTTCTCCAATTCGTTGACGAAAATCAGTAAAGAATTTGGAGAGATCAATCACGCCAACCAGTTGCAACTACAACAGAACATGTTCACATATGAAGACAGAAAACAAAAAGAAGAGGATAAGGAAAAGCGGCGAGATGAGGAGAGAGCACATGAAAGGCAGATGCAAATGCTATCAATGTTTGACCAAATGTTTGCTGGAAGACAGCAGCCAGCACAGCCTCTGCATCCTGCACAACATCCTAAAGCTGGCCATTCAGGTTTCAGCCAACAAGACTGCAAGACTTGGTTACTCTGGTTGACGACGTACCCTCTCTTCACATCGACAGCTACTGTACACATCCACCCTCACCTCAAGAACATCAGCAGGGCACATTCCCCAATGCCTCCATCCATAAGCCTTGGTTGTAATCATCATACACTGCTATTTACTTTCATTATTATGCTGTGGATTGTTGTTTTGTTTTGTGCATGTATTTATGTTATATTGATTTTTTCACATTTACTTTTAGTTTCACATACAACATTATTTCTATGCAAAATTCATTCCAGAGCTGTATATAGTTTTCAGCTAAATCACATTTAATTTACCGTACAGTATATTTAATTGTGTTGAATATTGGATGCATGTTCAAAACTGACTTGAACCTGTTATTGTGTACTACTGTATTTATATACAAACAGAAAATCAATAAACTAGATAGATTGTTATGCAAACATAGTTTTTACTAAATCACCTTTAATTTACATATTTACAGTATTTGTTATTGTGTTGAATATTGGATGCATGTTCAAAACTAACTTGAACCTGTTATAGTGTACTACTGTATTTATATACAAACATAAAATCAATAAACTAGATAGACTATTATGCAAACATTTGTACCAATGCCGCTCTTATGTCATCTGCTGAAACTCCGCCTTGTGGATTGACTTCTTCATGTGGTTCAGGTTGTGGAAGGTCCTCGGGAATCTCCCATTCTGGGTTATAAATTTCTCCCTCGTCGATACACAAATTGTGTAAAATGCAGCAAGCCATCACCATGCATCCCACATTTTTAAGCGCACTGTCATTAATATTCTCCATCTCCCCTTCTACATGCCAAACGCCCTTTCAACTACCATCCTAGCTTTTGATAGTCTGTAATTAAAACTGTCTGTTCCCTTGTTATATTTTCGGTCACAGGCAAACCTTTCATTAACAATTTCATCAGAGGATATGCAGGGTCACCAAGAATCAATATCGGCACATACTTCATTTATGACTACTGTTCTCTATAATGAAGAAAAGCATAGACTTATTTAAATCAAATGCAAATTGTCTGATCTACCTTAAATCACATTCAACTGCTCTACATTATTAGTAAAAAACACATATTGTATAGTCAATCATTCAATATTATTAATTATTATTAAGTACTGTACTAACCCTCGGAAACAGTTGGCCGTCTACTCCTTTTTCGTACAATCCAGAATACGTAGAATACGAGCATCATGAACTTTACCGGGCCAACCAACATAGAGGTCTGTAAATCTGAAGAAAAAAGAAAAGCAATCTAATAACAAATTGAAGTTTCAGTTTTTCTTTGTTAACCTATTAATTTTAAAGGTAAGAATAATTTTTAAATAGTGTTATCGTTGATGGTTTCTGTTAGGCGCTGATCTGTTGGCCACACATGCACTACACCTTGCTACACCAAACAAATTTGCAATTGTTCGTAAATCACAACATGTTGCAAGTCTATATATGGTAATCGTCACACATTTTTTGTAGACATATTACGCCCAAACTTATTTGGTTTTCTACGAATTATTAGATCTAGGCGGTCACATAGGTAATTAAAAGTTGGTTTTGTCATTCTGAAATGTTCTCTCCATTGATTATTAACATCAATATGCCACCTACAGTCACTTCTAAAGACGTGCCCCAATCGGCAAAATCTTGGTGCTTCGACATACTCCTCTATTATCAAACGAAATTTTATTAACACGTTCACTGCCACGGCGTATTTATACGTCAAAAATTGCGTGTCGCTACTTGCCAAGACGTAATACTACGTCAAAATCGTAGCACTTTTGTATTGTATGTAGAATCGCTGGCAGTGGTGATTGGAACAGGAATTATCGCATGGCAGTTTATGAATGATGTACGTAAACGATAATCTAAAAATAAATGTCATATGTTTGTTTGTGTTTATTCCCTCATGCATTGAATATGGTTGATACGATGGCGCCCTCACACTCAATATAATCATCTCAAACATGTCATAAATTGCGCTAATAGTAAATAAAAATAATAAAGGATGAAATGATTCAGTGTGGTTTACTGTTTTTATCTCTCGATGATAGGTTTGACCGATTTTAGCGCGGAAAATCCCCGACGTATATTTACGTTCCTGGCAAAGTCAATAAAATTGTTGGACCATTGCCAGTGACGTATTTATACGTCTCAACGGTTTTTCCCGCCATCGTATTTTGAATGACATCATGATAGTCTGTGACCAGATGTTACACTTTCAAACTGTAATTTAATATGTAAACGGGACTTGGCACTGGGACAGAAATTACGGAAAATGCCTTGGCAGTCAATGTGTTAAAGCCATATACATCAGTTGTTGATGTGCTACCACAATGTCATCATTTAGGCCAGCAATCATCCTCCTACCACGTCTTACGCCTAGCCGGGTGGGGCCACCTCGTAGTAGTAGGCCTCTATCGTTTCCTACTCCAAACAGAATAAAAAATAACAGTGCAAAAATGGCATCTTCTTCCATAGTGTATAGATGAAACAATGAAACCCTTAAAATAACTTTTATTAATTTAAATGAACCAAGAACAAAATAAACAACAATGCAAACGTCAACGAATACAATAATGAAAATGGGAAAAACCGCGCGAATACATCGGACAGCGAGGTGACAATCATTGTTGACAACCCAGCCAATTCAAGCAAACGATTTGACCTTTTATCCTAGCATGCACTGCGTGTTGATGAAACTTCCGGTACAACAAGCTATCGTGATTTCTTGTCATAGTTGCCATTTCTGGCATTATTATGCTTTTTGGCATTATTTGGAGGCCCACGGCATCTGGCATAATGCCGCGGCATTATTTAGCCGTTTTTAGCATAATCTGGCATAATTTTGTGTTTTTTGAACAACCAAAAAAATAATATACCACAGAACAAAAATAAAATATTTTGTTAATACATATCACCTTACACAATATCATATATCGTACAAAACAGATCTGTTCGGGTTTTCCGTACAATAGTTCTTCCATCCTTTCGTTTCGGACTTAATCGACTCTTCGGATAGGAAGGCTGCTCGAAAACTACCGTGTGTGCGATATAGGCAGCACAACAAATCCGAAGAGGCTACCTATTGGCCAATTATGTTGCTCTATTTCAGAGACCATGCAGGTTATTGGATCCCCAGATATAGAGACAATTGAACGAAAACACATTATGAAAGGGGTTTTGTTTTTTCAGTTCATAAATAAGCAGCCAACCACACCCCTACCCCAACCCTTAAAATGGCAATTTCCGGTAACTAGAAGCTGTAATTTTAAAAAGAATTTCTTCTAGAGAATTTGTTTTCCATATTTCAAATTATGTTCCATTTGCATCGTCGTAGCAACCCTATATTTCCAAATGTTCTTCACCTCTCAGGGACCATGATGGGGCGAGGTCCTAGGGACTCTTATACATTTTTATTTAAAATTAAGTGCAATTTCCGGCCATCTAGCAGCTCTATTATTCCAATTTGTTTTACCTCAGCCCCAACCATGGTGGGGCTGAGGTCCTGGAAACACTTAATATATATTTTTATTTCCTATTTTAAATTATAATTGGCACTTTCAAAACTATCATGGGCTAAGATCCTGGAGGTACTAATAAATTTTATTTATTTTATATTTGAAATTAAGTGCCATTTCCGGCCATTGAGCAGCTCTATTTTTTCAAATTTTCTTACCTCAGCCCCAACCATGAGGTCCTGGAGACACAATTAATATATATTTTGATTTCTTATTTTAGATTATAATTGCCATTTTCGAACTATGGTGGGCTAAGATCATGGAGACACTAATAAATATATTTTTATTTCATATTTTAAATTAAGTGCCATTTCCGGCCATCGAGTAGCTGTATTTTTCCAAATTTTCTTATCAACCATGGTGGGGCTGAGGTCCTAGAGACACTCAAAATATTTTTTTTTATTTCCTATTTTAAATTATAATTTACATTTTCTAATTATGGTGGCTATAAGATCCTTTTATTTTTTAAATTAAGTGCAAAGATCCCGGCCATCGAGCAGCTCTCATATTTCAGCTCAAAAATTATAAATTTCCGTGGCTGTAACAGGTTTTTTTTTTTTTTAGGGTGGGGGTGGGGGTTGGTGTTGGTGTCATTTGCAATTACCATTTTCGCACCCCAGATATTTAGAATTATTAGTATACTCACAAAACTAAAAATATAAATTTTGTACGACATGGGGATACAATTTTAGGCCCTATTTTGTGTCAGTTGGGGTTTTACAAACGTTTATTAGACATACAACCGTTGGTGGCGCTGTTTAGGGCCACATTTTGGGGATCTGGCATTATTTTTCCCAATCTGGCATTATTTGAGACAGGATACGGCATAATTTAAATTTTATCGCTGGCAACGCTGTTTCTTGTATAACAGCAAACATTAAGGTGGGTTGACCTTGAACAACAAGCTAAAAATTAAAGCCGTGTTTAAATTTAGGGTGTTGTATAAACACGACCTTGTTCAATGAATAACGACTTTGTTCTTGCTGTCAACCTAGGCCGGTATTATAATAATTCACTGTCAAATAATCAAAACTTTATTTTGGCTATAATATAGGCTGGTACCGTCACAGTGCATATCGGCCGCCAGTCATTTCGGCCGCCGGTTATGGAACGCCTAAAATCATGAAACGGCAAAAAGGACAAAATATGTATTGTTCATTTCGGCCGCCACAATCGTCAATATTGTTAATAACGTATGGCACGCCTTAATTATAAAAAATGGTGTATACATGTGCCTATCGCCTGAATAGACGTGCTTCAAACAGCAAGCAGCAATCAACAAAAACGATCATACTTTTTGATTTGTATAGAGTTGCGCTATTTTACTATCATTCGCCGGCTTCTTCCTGAGCCCACAACCCCTCTAAATGTTTAAATATCAGTACCTCTTTGAGAATCGTGTCCACCTTTATTATCCATACATTATTCTCACATCTATCATCATTGTACATCATAGACCTATACTGTAGGGCTGGTAGATTGATTTATAACGGAATATTATCTATATATTTTATTATTATCCTAAACCATGCTCACGTCAGAGTGGCGGATATCGAATGCAAAAATCATCATCATGCATCAAATTCCTTTATTGCATAAACCTCATTGAGCTGGTATCCACTTGCAGGTTATAGAACGAGTTTCGTAATTAACTGTGATTAAAAAATACGCAATAGGCGCGTCTACTTGTTTAACTATTAAATTATTATTTATTTTCAAAACCTTAAACAACGGCATGCTAAAAGAACACATTACAATTCATTAAAACCTGTAAGATAAAATGGAAACACAAATTATTTATAAATAATGAGATAAATATTTATATTTACTGTACTTAAAAAATAACGATCGAGGTTTAAAAAAATGTCAAACAGTATTATTAGAAATTCCAATATTCAAAATTAACTAAAAACATAATGAACGTTTTCATTAAAAATGTATCTAATGCGCCATATACAAATTAGCGCGACCAAAATAAAACGCGACCGATATCAAACGTAACTAATAGGATAAAAAGCGTATCTAGCGGCGCTCCATACAATCAAATCAGTCTCCTGAATTATCACTATTTAATTTATTTACTGCCTATATCAGCTAAGTATAACTTATATTTTCTTCTCTGCATTGTTTTTAGTTGAACTTCCCGCTAAGGGTGCGGTTACTAGGCATGCACAGCTGGTTAGGCAAATAGTGATAGAGTTATTTGAGAGTGATACACTAACTAGCATAGTTGAAAACTGCTTCTCAAAGATGCTTAATTCTACTAAAATACAAGATTCTCTCAATAAATCGATTACGAGTATCATTGATGACAAACTTAGTCAGGTTGTTAATCAAACTACTGTAATACGTAGGATGGTGATTACGGCTCGGAGGAAGCTAAAGGGATCTGCCCTATCCATACAGGAAGACTTAACCCGTAAACGCATCGATCTGTTACGCAAAACAAGTGAGCATAGTAGGATATGGTCAGCATGGTCGGTAGATGGAAGAGTGTTTGCATTGATCCAAGTTAAAGGCCGTGATGTTGTGAAGCCAATTCGTTCTTTTGCTGATCTTGAAAACATTTAACTCTTATTTTACACATACATGGAACTGTTTTAGATCCATTTAATTTTTTCAAGAACATATTTTGTTTGCATAAACTCTTACTTTAAACTTTATTTACCTTACATTTAAAGTGTTTCCTCAACTTGTTTATTCATAATTTCTTTTTCTGAATTTCCTAATTCATTATTGAAATAATTGTTCTCGTTTATATTTCTACAACATTAATAAGACATTTTTTATATTTTTTTTTCAAGAAACAAAAAAAATAAAAAATGCGTAGGCACTTTTATCTCTATGGAGACTGATCTCTGGTATTTCCACTTGGTACATTTATTTTTCTCATTAACCTGTCCCCAGTTTATCTGGTTTTGTTTTTGTGTGTGTTGATTTGTACTTGTATATATGTCATTTTCTTCCCAAATGAACCCCTGTACCGAAACATTTCCTAACCAAGATCGATTAAATAATTTAATCTTCAACCCAGTTTTGATATTTAGTCTTTTCGGTACCCTGAAACTTAAAGTCTTCATTACTGTTTTTGTCCTGTTTCCGGTTCCCGTGTTGTCCTGTTTTTTGGGGGTTTTTTTTAGTTTCTATGGGCTGCCTTATACAAGCTTTGCTTTTTAGGAATGTTGCCCCTCTTATTTTAATAATTTTTACTGTTAATTTTTATTTTCTATGAAAGACAAGAGAAATAAATGTTACTTTGATTGATTGATTGATTCAAGCGTTTTATTTTGCACAGATTAAAAATACAAACAAGTACGCAGTACTTATGTTATGCCACCGAATTATTATGTTATGCCATGTTTCTTATTTTGTGAATATTATATATGTTAAAAGTGCCAGTAAAATGAGATCGATTTACTGTAGAATGAAGTAAAAATAAAGTAGACAAACGAAAATATAAACTGTTTTTTATTTATTATTATTATTATTTTACTCTAAAACACTGAATACATTAACACTAAAGAAAGACAAACAAATACGTACGGCACAAAGACAACAACCACGCGCGCAGCGGCAGGGGACTTCCCCTGCTAACTGCTATACAACTTACCGCACAGTTGTGAAACAACAAATCCGGAATTCGCGAATACGCAAAAAAACTCTCGTGCAAAAGAACACAAACATATTAAATCGAGCAACAAGTAGTAAGGTCTAGGCTAATAATTTATCTACAGTATTTGATTAGGGGTTAGGCCTAAATAAGGAAGCGCCTGTTTTTGTGGAATTCAGATTTTGGGGAATCTATCTAAGCCTTAGATAGGCCTAGTGTCCACAAGGCTAGGCCTGACGCAATCTATTGCTATTCATTTTGTAAGTGTTTTTTTGTTTTCACGAATAATAACGGCGACTCCCCGGTGGTACAAGGTTAGGCCTAGACCTGACGCAATTTGTTGTTATTTATTTTCATAATTCTTTATTTTTCGCTAAAATAACGACAAACCCCAGGGGTATACCCCGGGGGTTACACCCCCCCCCCCCCCCTCGGGAAATTTGCCGACCGGTACTCCAAAAAGCTAGTGACATCCCTGTCTACATTTCTAGAATTTGCTCCAAAAAAAAATTCATGGTTTACTTTAGAAAATATGACTGTTTTAAAAAAGACATAATTTTAACGAATTTTTTAACTTTTAACTACTTGTAAAACATGCCATTTTTAATCCATAGAAAGTTTGCCCATGATATGAGTTTAATTTCATCAAGTGTCAATACAAAATGACTTTTGGTTTATATGATCAATCATTGAATTTCATAAAATCGCACGTAAGTCACGTTGCGCAACTCTGACGTCTTTCAAAAATAGGTGCACAATTTCAGGTAAATGTCCATATGATGACAAAGTTATGTTCACAAGCAATAGGGGATATGTAGTCTGGGTTCCAGACGGAGTTTTGTCTTAATATTAGTAAAAAGATAAATATTTTGGCACATATGGCGTTTCATACGTATACTACTTGATTTTGGATACTCCGTCTGGGGAAACACGCACAAGTCACGTGGTTTGACACCAAGAATTCTTGGTGCATACGATTATCCGGTTGACTAGTTTCAGCTGCATGCGATACACTGTTTTAATATTCATATTTCAGAATTTCAAAGACTCAACAACTAAAATGATGCATATGCGTTATGTTACATTTAGACAATGTGTACTTGGGTACATTTATGAAAGTTTCTGAAGGCTAGAAATTATTTTATATGCCTAGTAGTCTGGTAAACATTTGATGGGATTTTTCCCAAGAACATGAAAACTCGTCTTGATAATGATAGGCTAGCTTCTCCGCAAATCAAACATTGAATGGATCATTTATTACGCGGAGATAATTTTGATTTAATTCCCACCCAGACCCTGTCCTGTTCTGTATGGTGGTGTAGCCCTGTTGTTGTGTGCCGCCGGTGGTGGTATGTTGGCCTACTTTATTGGCGTTTTATTTGGCAGGTCATACGTGCGAATTGAGTAGGACCTACGAAAGAGGCCTAGGCCAAGGACTAAACAATTAATAAACAAAACAACTTGGTATTACGATTTTATATTTCAACAGTCTCGATCGTACATTCAGCACTGTACGTACTCGATCTTTTTCATTTTGAAACAAAATGATCATTGGTTGATTCGAAATCCATATTTACATACCTCCCGCCCCATATAGCCAAATACGGTATGATAAACTACGTTATTCTTATCGGACGTTTGCGGTCTGCAAATCGATTTCTATACGTGTTTCACAAGTCTGTATTTTCAGACAAAAATCGCGGTCGAAATAAAAACAAATAAATAAATAAAAAAGATAATACAGACTTGGGGCAAGTCTAGGGGATATGCTGCGCACAAAAATCCTGGAAAGAAAGAAGAATAAAGATGAAAAAAAAAAGATATTTACAATAACAAGGGATAACCAACAAGTAAAATGATTTCTGTAAATGGTCAAATGCAAATAAAAATTACATAATGTATTGTTATGTTGCCTAAAAAAATGTTGTGTTCCCAAAGAAGATCTTGTAGCAGTACTGGCTACATCAGATCCACCTTTAAAATGCAGCCCAAGTATGGCATTCAGGAATAACTAATGTGCAGAGTTTATTCTATTGAAAAAATATAAAAGCGAACCCCTGCAAGTGTGAGGTCATGCAAATTTTCACATTTATAATTTTTTTCTACCGATTGTTAGCCATTTTAAATTAGTAGGTGCCGTGTATAATGATGACCTTAAATGGGACTGCTACGTTGACCAAATGATATAAAAAGCAAATAAAAAAATGTTTATGCTAAGAAAATTAAAAGAATTTAGTTTTAACAATGATTATTAAGTGTTTACTTGGGCTATATTCGCCCTATTTTAGAATATGCGGTTGGCTTTCTGTAAAACTTGATGTTTCGCTTGAAAGGGTGCAGAAACGTATCTGTAGGTTTATTCTTGCCAAAAACTATGATAACTACCAACAGGCACATTAAATTTATAGACCCTTTCTCAACGCAGGAGAAACCTGTGCATACGTTTTGCAAAAAAAATAAGCAAAAATAAATGTTTTAATCACTGGCTACCAAAATCAACAAATGTTTCATTAATGGAATAAAAGGAAAAATGAAATTCCTGTGGCAAAAACTGATCTACTTAATGAAATTATTAGAAAATAGTATTAAGTAAACAACTAAATATTGGGGCTCACCAATTGGAACCTATTTGTTTATTGACATATATTTTTATACATTTTTCCTTTGATAATTTGAATTGTCACTGTAATTTTTTATTCTCTTTTTTGTGTATAAAATATGTCAATTTACCATTTGTGCTGCATTTTTATATGTCATTGTTTTTTGTAATTTTTTAAATAAAGATACCGAGATATATAACCATAACCTTTGCTCAGATGTTAAAACATCTGAGCAAAGAATTAAATGTGTCAACAATTTTCCTACAAGAAATAACACAGCTCACAAGATGGTCCTTGAGACAGTGTGCAAGGACTACTTTCAGAAACTTAAAGACCCTTCCCATAGACTATCACCATCTTTTGCCAAAAGCACCTAAATCTAGATACAATTTAAGGCAAGTTAAAGAATGTTGCATTCCAACAGTAAAAATGGAAAGGATAAAAAAATGTCATTGTAAACTTCTTTTTCATAAGTGGTAGGCATAAGTATCCTTGCACAGTAGTATTTTTCCCTGACTTTTGTTTTGTTTGTTCTTTGATGTAAAGTTTTCCGTTTTGTTTAACACAATATTTTTTATATTTTCTTTTAATTATAATAATATATTTATTGTATAATTTAACAAATCCAAAATTTGCAATAAAAGTATTTTATCAGTACCTTAGAAATCTGTTAGAATCATTAGCCAAAAACAGCAGTCGTTATTCAAATAGTGCAATCCCATACTACCAGAATTTTAAATAACATAATTAATAGTCTGTACCTTGTGAACAGCAAACAACAACTTTTTTATAATTATTTGTTATATTTCATATGTTTTTAATAAGGTTTTTCTATATTTTTAATAAGGTTTTTCTATATTTTAAATTTGCAATAACTTGGTATAAAGTAGTAATGAAAATTCATGTTCAGTGATTTAGTAAACATTATATTTATTGTTATTTTATGTTTTCAACATTTTTTAGTGCATATTGATATACCTCTGCAAACATGAGGAAAACATTAAATGTAACCTACGATAGTGTTTGTATTCAAAATCTTGTTGGTTGGTATGGAATGTTTTATATTTGGTGAAATTGTAATCTAATTTTGTTTTGTACTATCCTGTAGGAAGCTGTATCTGCATTGAATACATTGCAGACAAATTCACAAGTTCTTGATAAAATACGTAAAGACAAGCAACCAGGTAGTCCCACCAACAACCTGCCAACTGTTGTCAATTTTCTTCAAAGGGCAGAAATGAGTGTAAGTGTACACAGGAAGATGCATGCCTAGACATTATCATATATTCTGTATTGGCTCAAACATTTACCATTTAGCAAATATAATTTGCCTTATTAGTATTACTCAAAACAGTTTTGGAGGCACTTCTGGCCATAGTTTTAACCAGAAAAAAAATTCTCAATGGGAAAGTATATTTGTATGAGTATTATTATAAAAAATGTTTTAAATAATTAGACTATTAATGATCCTTCTCCAAATTTGTCTCCACTTGTTTTGCTTTTGCTAAATGTAAAACCATTTGCCATTCTGTTATTATTTCAGTATTTTGTGAACATCTACCATACATACAATACAAATCTAAAAGAAATGCTCATCAATCTGTTTTGGAAAATGGCCATTTTTTATTATTCATATTATGATATTTGTTTACTATAATTATTCAAGTTATTGTACTGTTATGTAGTTTTATATGTTGTTTTGTACAGTTAGATGATCTAGACAAACTGAAGATAATTCATGTGAGCGGTACTAAAGGAAAAGGCTCTGTGTGTGCATTATGTGAAAGCATCCTACGTTCTTGTGGCTTTAAGACTGGCTTCTACAGGTGATTCATCACTATTATAGTCATTGATTTAGTTATGCTAAAAAGGTCAAGTTACCCAACCAAAAATGTGACACACCTTAAAGTTTTTTTAAATTTTTTTTGTAATTTGTATGTTTTCATAACTTTGTGAATACATATTATTTGTATGGTTAAATATTGAATCAATGAAAAGAATTTTACAATTGTCTTATAGTTCACCTCATTTAGTTGAAGTACGTGAAAGAATACGAATTAACGGTCAGCCAATATCTAAGCAGTCATTTGCAGACACTTTATTTACTGTTTATAATCGTCTGGTTGCAACCAAGGATCAGTGCAATGGTGAAATGCCTGCATATTTTCGATTTCTTACAATAATGGCATTTCATCTATTCTTACAAGAAAAGGTAATGTCATTGGAAAAAATTTATTCATACATATTACTGCGTTTTATTTTTTTTCCATCTGCCCCTTTGCATTGTTTAAGAAAAAATATTTAAAAAACAACATAATTTAGTGTTATAAGCGTCTTTTAATGTTGCTGAAAATGTGTGTAACTTGTTTCGGCCAAAATAAATGTAATTTAAAATCCTGTGTGTACTTTGAAGACATTAAATGGGCCCCAGGCTACGCTGATTCTTTTCCGGTGAATCAGCAGAATCTTTACCCTCCAAAATACAATGCAATTTCCAGGGAACTACAGGACTATGTTCCTAAAAATGTTCTAACCTCGGCTCCAACCAATGGTGTATGTGTGGCTAAAGTTTAAATTTTTTTAGCGGTCATAAGTGTGTGCATATGCGAGTAAATTTGTATTTATTACCTCTGCCAGAATGTGTGTGTTTGTTTGTTTCTTTGTTAGTTAGCAGAAGTATTCAAAAATGATTGCCTGATTTTCATAAGATTTTAATGGATGTTTTCATAGCTCTGCATGTCATAAAATGTTCAATATCAAGTTGACCACAGCATTACACGAAATGGAAGACATCTTTGATCAATGACACACAATGCTGTGCAGAGAAGCGTAACCAACAGAAATAACATAGCTAGATTTAAACAATACAAAATATATATTCGGTGGGAAATCTTAAATAGGAGAATTTATATAATAGTTGGGGAGCCAGAAAGGGTCCACCTGCACCCACTAGAAAACTATGTTTATGTTTTTTTGCTTAATATAATAATTATGTAACATTAAAATGGCATATTCAACGAAAAAAAAATGACATTATATCTTTAAAGCACTTCATTATCATTCTTGTCATATTGTATTTGTTTTAAATCTTGGAATGAAATATTGATGAATGAATGAATGACTTTGGTATTTTAATTAAGGTTAAATACCAAACATCTGAAAAAAGACCAGTGGAAAAATTGTTCTGTCCATGTTTGGCTTTATAGGTTGATGTTGCTATCATTGAAGTAGGATTGGGAGGAGCTTATGATTGCACTAATATTATTAAGTAAGTTTGCAATTCCACAACAGTGGCATGGCTTTACAATACATGTGACATGTATTGTAAAGCCAGGCCACATTGTTGACATTATTTGCCTAAAAAGTAATGAAATCTAGGGAATATAGAATTTATTTTAATGAATATGAATATTTTGGCAATGGACTGCAATGGTAAGTTTTGGTCTCATGCTTTAATAAATTGGTTGGTGTACAGTAGTGTTGCAGCTTACATTTTCATGGCGTTTACAATTGTGCAACATGACTTACCCGCGATTTTATGACTTTCACGTTTTTAACGTAGGGCGAAAACGAAATAACATTTTAAATTGAAACTTAGCAAAAATGTAATTTATATCATACGCTAACTTTCTGATGAAAACAAATGGCAAGTTCCACAGAAAGTTATGCGTGCATGAAATTTAAAATGCAAAAAATCAATTTCTAATCAACTTTCATGTCAAATTTGTACGTGCACAGTGTACACATAGCGTTAATTATATTTTCCAGCCTTTTTTAGTAGTGTTCACAAAAGAGCGCGCATTCATATTATACGTATCCAAATTTCTTAAAGATTCACAATCTGCTTAGATAATTCCCTTAAAAATTGCTGTCTTTGTGTTTTATTTTGTTGATGTCATCATGTTAAAAATTGGAATAAAATGCGGGTCCCGTTATTTTCACCTATGCTACACTGTATATATACTTAGACACAAAATAGAGAGCACACTAACAACATGTATGACGTGCACATGGCATTTGTCGTGTGGATAACCTAACTCGTCTATAGTGACAAGTTTAAATCTAGTTCATTTTATCTTTATAGAAGATGTTTGAATTCATCTGCTTTGCAGGTAAACAAATGCTGTATGCTGAAGAAAGTTGTTGATTCTCTGCAGTGCCCAATTAGCAGTATCACCATACACTTCACTTTTTGAAATTATTCAAAGATTATATATTTTTTTGTGTAGAAATCCTGTAGTTGTGGGAATAACAAGTCTAGGTTTGGATCATATCCGTGTTTTAGGAGATACCATTGGTAAAATTGCCTGGCAGAAGGCTGGCATTTGTAAGGTGAGTAAAGACATATAATAGTTGGGAAGCCAGAAAGGGTTCACCTGCACCCTCTAGCAAACTAAGTTAACAATGTTTTTTTGCTTATATCAATTTTTGCTGTTGGCCGAAAAAATGCTTGGTCAGTACAGGGGCCAAAAGGTCAATATGGTCAAAATTAAAACTTTGCGTAACTTGGTAAATACTAGGTGTAGTGAAATTACTTAAATTACTGTGAAACTTTATTGTTAACCATTGGTCAAGAAAATGGCCATATCAATATCTCAGCAACCACTAGTTAGAAAGTTATAATTTTAGTCTCAAATTACTCGGAATATATATACAGTATTTATATTTGCTCTAATACAACAGAAATAAAAAAAACATCTTATTTTGACATTTAACCTATAGCTGGTACAAACCTTTTTGTGCGTGGAGCACACTTACATTTTTAATAACTAGCGAATATTGTTTTGCTTAATATCAAAATATCTGTGACAGTCCTATTAGTAGATACATAACTCTATTCATTCTAATGAATAACATCACAGTTAAATCTCTCATCACCAATATCATTATTAATATTTAGTATTATAATTACAATCTAAACTAATTATATTATATTATTTATTTGTCCTCCTTTTTGTTTGAATCAATAACTTATAATAATTTATAGCTAATACAAATTAAGAAGATTACCATGACCTAAACATCATACTACTCAGTATATGTGATTTTAATTAAAACTAAAATTAAATATTAATAAGTTAACAATTCTAAAGAACTTAGGTTTGTTTTGGTCAGATGTTCCAGTGTTTCCTCCATTACAATAATGTTTGATGTTTGATAATATGTAAATTAGTTGCATAGTAATCTTTATTCACAAACCTATATTTAGGATACTAGTTTTAATTGAAATCACATGCGCACTGATATAGTATGATGGTTTACTATGCAATTTTCATTCATTTATTTGCTTTTTAAATTATTAGTAAATCCAAGAAAAAGGAGGAAATATTGTCCTTTCGGGTTATTATAACATAGTCATACTAGTAATGGTTTACTTTGATTTGTCTTTAGATTTTCATAATTTTAAACACAAGCAAGAAAGAAACTGACCTATGTGTATAATTCAAATATCTTTTTAAGGTTTTATACAATTGACTCCAAGTTGGAACTTTGATACGACTTTTACATAACTTAATTTCTGGCCAACTATAGGTCCATATTTTCAAGCAAAAGCAAAAAAACATTGCTAACTTAGTTTGCTAGAGGGTGCAAGTAATCCTTTTCTGGCTCTTAAACTATAAGTTATTATTTTAACCTGTTTAGTACTGAATGCCATTTTACATATAGCTAAAATATTAAAGCTAAACCTACAATTAATTTATAACACTTGGCATATTATTACAATAAAGAAATATAATCAATAGCAATTTTTTTTTCCAAAGCCAAATCATCCTGCCTTCACAGTGCCTCAACCTCAAGATGGAATGAATGTAATTTTCCAAAGGGCAAATGAACTTAAGGTTTGACTTAGTTTTTACATTTTAAAAACAGCATAATACTTTATAGCAAGTGGTGGATCATAAAACATTAAGGAAGACAATTAGGAAAAACAAAATAAATTTCATATTTTACTTGTTCTATTACTATTGCAAACATTTAACACACACAAACACGAAACGTTGGGAATTAATGTGTGTTGATACCAATACTAGTACAGTCAACTCTCCCAATACCGGACACCTTTGGGCCGGCCAAATAAGTCTGGTTTTCCGGAAAGTCTGGTATTCGGAATGTGTTTTTAATGGTAAATATAAATTGGGGACCTTTTGGTTCTCAAAAAATGTCTGGTATTGGGAGAGTTTATGGTTTTCAGAGAGTCCGGTATTGGGAGAGTTGACTGTATAATACTGTATGTTGAAGTTCGCCTGAGTTGTAAAACAAAGGTAAAGAAAGATGGGTACAAAAGGGGTATACAATCTGAACGTTACAGATTGACATTTCATAAGAATTTTCAATTAATATAAGTTTAAAAAATAAGTTTTTAAAATACATGCTAAAATGTCTGTCCGTAACATAAAAAATGTAATTAAGTTTTTACATGATCCTGTAAAACAGTATAAAATCACACACAATATATAGGCATTTTTTATGTCCATCCGTAGCAAAAGAAAATTTAATTAGGTCAACAAAAATAATAGGAGCTTCTACAAAAAAAAGTATATTTTCCTGTAAAAGTGTAACTACCAATGCTAATGAGATAATCATAATGTCATTTTAAAACTTTACACTTACAGGATCATATAACAACTTTTTACTATGTTGATGAATAGGCATTTTACCATGTTTTTTGTAGTTATATTTTTTTGTTATTATATTAAACCTAAATACAGTACAAGCAAACTCATTGTGTTATAGCACTCTGTATTAATATACAAATAATGAATGTTTATGAGTGTAATGGTACAAATAATGGCACGAGGTGAATGATGAAAGGTTATATCAACGAGGCAACGCCGAGTTGATATAACCTTTCATCATTCACCAAGTGCCATTATTTGTACCATTACACGAATACAAAACATTCATTATTTGTTTTATATAACATCTAAATAAATTCTAGTTATTTGAATCAAATAAAAGGTAGCCCTAGCCAAAGCTTACTACATTTCATTCACACACATTGATTAAAAACAGTAACATTTGGTTTTTAATAATTTTATATTAAATGCTATATTTATATGGATTTCGTAAAAACACCTACTTTTGTGTTAATTATGTCAACAAACGACCAAACAATCCTAGGCCTATCAAGGCTAAAACGCCTAGGCTAGGCCTAGCCTAATACTAGCATGACCTAGGCTAGACCTAGTAGCCTAGTACTAGCTTGGCTGAAAGGCAAAACTTCGACAGACAATTGGAACTTATCTAAGCTAATTATGGTTTTTCCAACAATTCCACGTCTTGTAGGGATGTCCCCATTAATTAATCAAAATCCTAAAAACGATCTAAAGCTAATTTAAATGCCTTTTTGAATGAAATTAGTACATAATGTCCAAATCGTACACAAATATCTGCTGCTGTTGCATATCTCGCGGTGGTGTTTACAAATGAAACTGAGACCAGACGACAGGTGGTGCTGTTGTATTTCACAGTACAGAGCCATATCATAGGATAATTTGTGTACTAGATTTTTTTTCATCCGCGAGACGTTTTTTTTTTCGTACACAAAAATGTTTCAAAAAGTACTATTAAACGATCGTTTAATAGTGCGTACTATTGCACGCCATGTGACCCACAATCGTCCAATCAAATGACAGGAATTTATTTAGGTGTTATATAATACTTTATATATTATTTTATATTATATAACACCTAAATAAATTCCTGTCATTTGATGGGACGATTGTGGGTCACATGGCGTGCAATAGTACGCACTATTAAAAAATGTTTAATAGTACTTTTTTGTATACGAAAAAAAAAATCTATTCTATATTTGGAGAAATGTACTAATTTAAATCAAAAGGGTATTTAAATTAACTTTAGATCATTTTTAGGATTTTTATTAATTAATGGGAGCATCTCTACAAGACGTGGAATCTTTCAAAAAATATAATTAGCCTAAGACCCCATTTACACTTTTGTTTGGGTCCAGGGCCGGTCCTGGGCCGGTTGCAAATATTTACCTTTTAGGCTGGCCCAGAGGGTTTACACTAGCGACGCAGATTACTGGTCGTAAATAATTTTATCGGAAGTACCATTGCATACTGGGATACGAAGTACAGTTTGTTTACATTTTTCTCTCTCGATCTCAACTTTCCGCACGAACCGACCGTCAAGCGGAGGAATACTTTATTGAAAAGAGTCACAGATGAGGATAATGAAGAGGAGGTTCTTTTTACAAAATATCTAACAACAACCTCATAAAAAGGTCAAACGTTGTTCACGGTTCACTGCGTAAGTTGGCCCAAAACTTAAAAGCCGCTCCTGAACCTACCTGGAGAGGTGGCCCAGATCTGCGTCCGGCCCAGGGCCGGCCTAACTTTTTGGAGTATTTACACTTATCAATTGCCGACCCAGGGCCGGCCTAAATCGTAAGTGTAAATGGGGTCTAGATGAGTTCCAGTTGCCTGTCGAAGTTTTCATTATATGGTAACATTTATTATAATCAAATAGAGTCGTATAATAATTGTGTTATAAAATATAATACAATATTGTGTGTATAAATGTATGTGGATGGGCGTTTATTAAATGATTGGGTGGAAGGGGGGCGGCGTTTATTAGATGTTTTGGAAGGGGGAGGAACGTCGATTATTAATCTAAGTGATGTTTTATTGGGTTTATTCAAATAAATAACATCCTAATTGGTATAATTGATACATTATTTAGTTTACACGTCTTTTGAAACTAACTTTTGCGACACAGTGGGCCGTTTCGGCCTAAGAAGGAAGACGCTTGAGACGGCTTGCAACATAACGGGACACAGATAGCCCACAGTTATTCCTGCCAGCCCATTCAACAACTCGGCTATCTGGGTTTCACTTAATTTCATACAAATGTCTTATCAGTTTTCCCGATGTAATTTTATATACTATTCCCCACAAGTATACTCCTATGCTTTATGAATATATTTCATTTGATCTTTATTATTTTGCAGTAAAATGTTTATTTTGCTAGATAATGTACGTTCACACACACGCTCCAAAAACCAAAAAAATTAATAAAATGACTATCGCCACCAAGTTGCAAGGCCATGACCCACCAAGTTGCAAGGCCATGACCCACCATGAACCCGGTAATTACTTCTACAGCGTTGGGATGAAAATCTACCGATGAAAACAGAAATTTTGTACATATTGTAAAATACGTGTACCTATTGATTGCCATGATTTCTTTCTGTTACTGCCAGACATATGCTGTAACAATTGTTTAAACAATATATTTACAGAAGAAAATACATATTCGGCAATTTATATTATGAAAGTGCACCAAATATGTTTTTGGAGCAAAAGTGTCTGTCCTTAATACACAACAGTGTGCATCTGTAACAATATAATTTTTGAATTATTTTAAAAACTAAAAAATTTTATTTTTTAATATTTGCTCGTATTTTACAACGACATGAGTAAATTTACTTTACCAATAACAATTTAAGGCCTTGCTTTCCTAGATAGAAATTGTACTGAAATCGTCTTGTCCGTCCGTACCGTTCATATTTTCGCTGTTTTATTTTTAGAAATTTTTTTTTTTGGAAATAGGGTATGTGCATACAAAACGTACAAAGAATTTAAACCTCCTATTAGAACATTTGTATCAACTGATAAATCAAATGTTTTGGAAAAGTGTCCGTACATCTGTAACATTGGATCTGTTATATCCAAATGCCTGCAGTCACATTTTCGTGCAAAAAAATCTAAATAGATACAATAATTACAATTTTATAACTTGCCTCATTTGTTATGTTTGGATTTGTTTTCTTTTAGGCTAATATTCATTGTTGCCCTAAAATAAGTGATTATGATTTCAAAGGAAGACCTTTGAAGTTAGGGCTGGCAGGCAAACATCAGCATGTTAATGCTTCACTGGCATTGCAGTTATGTAGAACATGGGTACAGGAAACACATCCAGACTTGATCAAATTTGAAGGTAATCAGTATTTTCTGTTTAAATGTAAATATTATTATTATTTGTGGCCTTTTAAATCACTTTATGTTTGTATGTTTTGTATACAAATGTAAACATACAGTTCAAATTAGGCATATACTGCAACTAATATCATTTTGTATTGGCACTATGGGAACATTTTATGAGTTAATAGTGCTTTAACATTTTAAATGAATATGAAAGTGTTTTAAGCAATATCATTTTATTGGCTCAACATGTAGATCAATCAGTTTTAAGCTTGCCATAGTCATTCTAAATGTTTTGGATGGACAACCCCGTCAAAACACCCTGGGGACAGTGTGAACATCTTAAAATGTTTATATAGTAGTTGCATCTACTGCAAGGAATATCATTTTAATCGCATTCTCACTCCTGGATGATCAATGTATATTAATCAAAACGCAACAGTTCTTTTAAGAAGTACACATATGGTGTACCACAAACTTATATTCCAACACATTTATTTTGCCATGCAAACCTTCAAACAATATATCATATCAGATGTTTCTTTACTTTGTTTGTAAAGTCTTGTAGTACAACATCTGTAATACATACACCACAACTACATATTATTTTATTTTTAGATGTAGAATTTGAACCAGAATGCAAGCGAACATGTGTGGACTCTGAAGACACTAGTGACACACCTAGGTCTTGGGGTATGCCTGTCATTCAGCCATTTGTTGTGCCACAAGTTTTCATGCAAGGTATGCGTGATAGTATGCATGTATTTTGTATGTATACTAAAACATTAATAATGAAATTGATAAGTGTTCTTCTATCTCTCTAGTACAATGCATCTTTTAAAAAAAAATTTAAAATTTATAGAGTAACTGACAAAAACAAAATTCTGATACAGAGTATCATTTACATTCTATTCATACTGGTTTTAATAGGTTTACAGGATTGTTATTGGGCTGGTCGTACTCAGACATTCAAGCGGGAAAATGCAACTTATTACCTTGATGGTGCACACACACCACGTAGCATCCAGGCATGTATTGATTGGTTCACAGAAGTGGCTGAAGATGAGGCTAATAACATTGATGGTTTAGTAGCTAAAGCACTTGTGTTTAATTCAACTGGAGATAGAAAAGACAGTGCATTAATTTCACCCTTGATGGTATTTTAACCTTTATTATTATTAATCTAATTGTGATTCACCAATACTTTATTAAGTAACCTGACAAAGCAAAGATAATTGTATTTCAGCAAGAATTACAATTACTGTGCACAATTACTATGGCAGAGGTCCTGTTAATTGAGAGAACAGGAATATAGTTTTTTATAAACTTCACACCATAGGTTATGGTACACACACAAAATATTTGTTTCCTAAAATCAGAGCAAATTTCAGACCATTTTGAGCATTTCATTTTCCCATTCCCATTACATATTTTGTGTTAACAGGCATTGTACTTCATTTTCAACTGAAGATTACTTCAAAATTTTCATTATTTTACAAAACTTTTACAGTAGCTTATAAATAAAACCCGGTCACTTAAGCTACATCATATATTTAGTTAAAGACCCATTCCCTACAATTTTTGACATTTTATAAAAATAATGCATATATATTATACATTAAAACCAGGTCATTCCTTGTCTTAAATTTACGTTTTATAGTAAATTTAAGATAAAAAGAGAGGAACAATGCACTAGTAGCTCGCGGTGAATGTCATCATGGATTGTCTTTAGTTTTGTAGGCTTAGCTGCTAGTAAACAGCAGTAACGTACGAATATTGCACACTAGCTAAGGCCTAGTCTGACGTTTTCTAGTTACTGCATTAATTGTCTTTCGGTTTTTGCCAGAATCTGTTAATACAAATTGCGGGAGTTAGGAGTCTTCCATTTGTTTTGGAATCATGATCGACCAAAAATTGGGTGAATTATTAAAGGAAAATGTAAAAATTTATCTGCATGCAATGCCTGTTGGGATTTATAGCGAGCCACTTAAATTATTAGAAATGACTTATTTTTCACATTTTTAACTGTTTAAAGAGGAGAAAAGTTATCGCAATATGACCATATCGTATTTACTGTTACATTAAATTTAGTGACAGGCTGAACATGAATGCGCTGATTCCCAAATCTATCTACAATATCTCGGCAGGTTGATCACCTTTCTGTATGACAAAGTGCTTGTCCCTCCCAGGTGTTGTTAGGAATGTCACAGGCTTTCATCCTTGTATCTCTTGTATAGAAGAGTGCCTTTGATATTTATTTATCCTCCATATGTATAAGGTGACCAGACAAGCGCAGTTGAGCCCTGATAAAGAAAGCTTTCACTCCCTCGATCTGACAGCGCTCTAGCACACCTGTTTTGGATACCCTATCATTCTGGAGGTGCCACAGACTTTTCGAAGCCACCGAAGGTGGAATTGGTCTAGCTTCTTTACATATCGCCAGTACCAAGTCCAACACAAAGATGGCAATCTTTGTGTTGAGTCGTATTCCATGGTCTGATGCAGTCTTCCAAAGGCAGCACTTGCTTTTCTAACCTGTGATTTTGTCTATACTGTGAAAGGAATCCACCCAAGTAGCAAAACTTCTACACAACTTTCAGTTGATCGTCACCTATCTTTATGACCGGTTCATGAGGTATGCTTCCTGGTTTTGGTTGGAACATATATATTTTTATACTGATGGCCATAACATTGGGCTGCTCTTGCAAAGTCATTCACAATGCTCTGTAGGTCATCCTCTGTGTATGATATTAGTGCACAATCATCTGCAAATAATAATTTACGCAGAAGTAGTGATGACACCTTAGAGCGGGCCTTTAGACGTCGACGGTTGAATATTATACCACCATCCATCATGAATCTGATCAGAACACCTTTGTTGCAGTTCTTGAAAGCATCAGGAAGCATTGCAGAAAAGATGACACTAAACAAAGTAGGGCCATGACACATCCTTGTTTGTTACCATTTGTCACAGGAATGAGTCTGACGGACTCCCACCGTATTCATGCCTTCATGGAATGAGCGGATGATTTTGGTCACTCATGGTGGGCATCCAATCATCAAGAGAAGTTTCCAAAGCCCATCACAGCTAACTGAAACGAAAGCTTTGATGAGATCAGCAAACACCATATACAGATCTAAGTTTTGTTCTCTGCATTTTTCTTTTATTTACCTAGCTGCAAACAACATGATAGCCTCTATCTGGCCTAAAACCACACTGAATTTCTGGGAGGGTATTATAAAGGTGAGTGGTAAAGGCAATTGATCACTCTGGCAAAAATCTTGCTGCCAATGGCTGAAGTTCTTTTTTCCTCATAGATGCATCAATCTCATCAAACCAGTCCTGGTTCCTTTTAGCAAAATTAATTGAGTCAGCTGAGGCCTGGAAGATCTTCCTAATGACTGGCTGGGTTTGCATAATCAGGGTTTTCTACATCCTGGAGGGCAGCTGAAATGTTATTTCTGAGAGTAGCTTGTTCCTCAGTTCCATCTACTGTAACTATTTATCATGCTTTTTGCTTGGCAATAATGTTGTTTTAAATTGAAGCAGATGGTGAACATGGTAAGAATGGCAAGTTGATGCTCTGGCACCACTTATAAACTTGAATGTTTAAAGATGTATTGTCCCTTTGACTAATACCAAAAAAAAAAAAAAAAAAAAAAAAAAAAAATAATAATAATATGGCCAATTTATATTTAGAATATTTTGACCTTTATTTTTTGTGTTTCAGGATCTTTAAGGGGGGCTTTGGACTGTACTGACTAAAATATGTTTCTACATAATTCTGGTGACGTATCTGAAGTTACTGAAACTGTTTGTGGTTATATAGAGTTTTGTAAAAATATGATTAGCCCACCCACGTTTGTTAAATCGTATGCCAATAGTAAACAGAAGAGAACAGCATTTAATAATTAACGTGTCATTCTTAAAGGTGAATTAGCCTACAAAAGAAAAATTGAACAAATTTATGAATAATGATTTCAGGTTTGGAATGGCATGCGATTGATGAGTGGGTTTGCTAATAGTAAAATAGATACACGCAACTTCTCTGAGGAGAAGGATGCGATCACACGGATGCTTAATGCTGGGGTCAGCTAGATAGTGTAACAACAAATGAGATCAAACTCATGTAAGGGTGCTGGTCCTGATAAATTGTGCTGACCAACTAAGTTACGTATTTATGAATATCTTTAATATTTCTTTTACTCAAACTATTTCCAACATATGGAAAACCTCTTGTATAGTTCCTATTCCAAAGAAATCAGTCATGAAATGCATGAATGACCTAAGGCCTATTGCGCTTATGCCATGAAAGTGTGTGAGAAAATTTTAATAAACCGGCTCTTGTTAAGGATTTTTTACCCAGTTAATCGTGGATCCTAAACATGCTAGTATCGAATCCCTTCTTGTAGAAATTCATGTGGCTTCAGTTGCAACACGGGCATCAGTTGTCTACAGACCCCCAAACTCGCCTGCGATATATTTTACTCATCTTGAGAGTTTCCTGGAAGACTATTGTGATTCCAAGGATTTTATCATGCTAGGCGATCTTAATGTGGATATGCTGAAACCACACACGAATAGAAACAGTCTCATGCATATCATGGACTTATTCAATCTGACACAGATTTTCCCGAATGCAACGCGTACGACCAGAGACTCTCAAACGTTAATTGATGTTATACTCACAACCAACAAGGAATTACACAACAACAATGCAACGTTGTCGTCGGACATAAGTGATCATGACTTTATTTTTACATCAATACGTATCAAACCCCCTAAGAATGAACATGATCAGCGGACCTTCAGGGACTTCCGAAATTTCAATGAGGATAACTTCATTAATGACCTGAAAAAACTACCTTGGAACATAATTCCTCAACTTGATGACGTGAACGTCTGTTTAAAAGTTCTTCACAATTTCCTTGGTGGAGTAATTAATGTCCATGCTCCAGAAAAAAACGAAACGTTTAAAAAAAAGTTTGCCCTTGTGGTTAAAAGGTCGTGATGACATATTGATTCTGATGTACGAACGTGATAGATTAAAGTCAAAGGCAAAACCAAACGGTCAAGCTGAATTATGGTTAAAAATTAAAAAATTAAGAAATCAGATTAATAAAATGTGTAGAAAGTCAAAAGTTAATTATTATAGGAACTTTTTAATTGAATCTGCAAATGACACCAGCAAGATGTGGAAAGGAATGAAACATTTGATCTCATCAAAGTCTAACTGGTTGCCATCTTCTGTTAGGATCAATGGTCATGCTTCTTGTAATGAAAATGAAATTAGTACTGCATATAATGATTAATTTGTAAATATAGCTACTCATCTTGACAATGCACTTATAATGTTGATCCATGTTCTTACTTACCTTTATTTGATTCTCAATTTGATTTTCAGAGGGTATCTTGTGAGTCTGTTCTGGAACAGCTTAGTCGATTGGACTGTGGAACGTCGCTTGGAGTAAATTGTTACCCTATCAAATTGCTCAAGTTGGCAGCCCCTGTTATTGCGCCTTCTGTGATATATCTGTAATCTTTCACTTTTATCTGGTATTTTTCCAAAGTTCCCATATACAAAAGTGGGGCCAAGGACGAACTCAACAATTATCGACCTATATCCGTTTTACCAATCCTCTCTAAAATCATCGAACGCGCTGCTCATATCCAACTCTATGACTATCTTACAGCACAGAACATTCTCTCAGATAACCAATCAGGCTTTAGGAAACACTTCTCTACCACTACAGCACTTACTAACACTTGTGACAACTGGCTCGATGCTATGAATGAGGGTCTCCTCACCGGGTCAGTTTTCATAGATTTAAGAAAAGCTTTTGACACGGTCAACCACAAGATCATGCTTAGAAAACTGACTCGGTGTGGTGTATCCTCATCTGGCATCGAGTGGTTCACATCATATCTAACTAACCGCACTCAAACAGTTAAATTCAAAAATACTTATTCTAATTTTGTAACCATAACACACGGTATACCTCAGGGGTCCATTCTTGGACCCTTGTTATTCACAATTTACATCAATGATTTTGCCACTGTTCTAGAACATGGCACTCTTGATCTTTATGCTGATGATTCCACCCTCTAATATTCGCACTCTAACATACATATCATTAACAGAAACATCAACTCTGACCTCTCACTAATTAACACATGGCTCACCTCTAACCGATTATCATTACACACTGACAAAACTGAGGCGATGTTAATTGGCGTCCCTCAGCGGCTCAAACACAAAACAATAGATGTATCGACTGCTGGACAACCGATCAAAGTAGTAACTAACCACAAACACTTAGGTGTGCACATTGACAATCAACTTAACTAGCATACCCATGTCAGTAAGTTGAGCTCTACACTTTCTTTCAAAATCCACACACTTGCACGAATTAGAAAATATCTTGACAAACGTACAGCACATTTATTTTACAACACATTAATTTTACCACACATTGACTACGGTGCTCTTCTCTGGAGCACCGGAAGTAAAACAAACATTAACAAGATTCAAAAACTTCAAAATCGTTGTTCTTCAAGCTCCGCCTCGCACCAGCACTCACATTCTTCTAACATCTCTACACATCATGAATGTGTCACAGAGGGTGCAGTACCAGGTAGGCTGCCTAGCTTTCAAAGCTATGAACAATATTGCCCCTCGATACATCACCCAACTATTATCCACTGTTCTGATACGCTCTATGAGGACTAGGGCTGCTTCCAGGGGCGACTTACTGGTACCCAAAGTAAAATTGAAATGTTTCCGGCGCTCTTTTATTTATTCTGCTTGTATTTTATATAATTTATTACCTTCTGTTTTAAAAGAATGTACCAATATTAACTCGTTTAAATTTAATTTTTAAAAACACATTAAATCGTAATTGTCTAATTGAACATTTTTTAGATAATTATTTTTTTAGATAATTATTTTTTTAGATAATTGTTTTAAATTTAAATGTATATAGTAGATTCGTATTAGTTAAGTATAGTTTTATATATTTTGTCATTTTTAAGAGGGCCCCTGGATATCAGCTGGAAGGGTTACCCTCTATAAATAAAGTTGAAATAAAATAAATAAAAAAGGTTTGCTAATGATACTGCATTGCTTGGGCAATCCTTACTATGTTCTACCAATCCATTATTTGTGGTGTATGGGCTTATTGTATTACAGCGGGGGGTAGTAACGCGTTGAAAGAAAGTAGGTAATTTAACTGGCTCTAGTCTGTGTTGAGTCTGTTCACACACATGTGGTGAGATTGTTTATGTGTATCCTAGATGATAATAGTCATCCACTTCATGATAGGCTGGTCTATTATTACCTAGAAGTGCTAGGATGCGACTGCCATACTCCCGCACCAATCGTTATCTTTATTCATTTGTCCCAATGAGCATCAAGTTTTTCAATATGAATCATATGAGATAATGCACAGTAATACATTGAAATAAGAAATGAAATGAAATAATAATAATAACGACGACGAAAATGATAAGATAATATAGCCCATTGTTATTGTTAAAAAAATTCATTTTTTCTGCTCATATTTTGTTCCTCACAGATCTCGAAAACGGCAATAGCAGTTATGTTGTAACTTGGCCAGCAGATGCACGTATATATGTAGTTGTGCAACATACTTTGGTTTAATGAAAATATGGTCGCGTAGTTAGGTTTTTTTAAATTCTTAGATTGACTATAAATTAGAAACCAATAGATATTTTTAAATACAACTTGACACACATATTCTTTATGTTGGTCATCTTCCTGTATCATCAGCATAATTTTGAACCTTGGTATTTTCGCGCGTATGCACGCTTTGAAATGCTCAAAATCAATTTCTAATCACGTTTCAGGACATTTTAAGCATTTCACATTTTTAAAAAAACTTTGCTTTGCACGCGCGCTTTGCGTACATGGCTCGTACGCAGCTTAGAAAGACCGTTTTTGCACTTGATTGTTGTTCTGTATACCTTTTGTGATAAGTTCCTTTAATTTTTGATGAATTATGAATGTAAAATTATGACACACATGCGCGTCAAACTTTAACAATCGTGCGCCTGAAAATGGGTAATTTTATGCAAATTTGTGTAAAAATATGCCTATTTTGAATCGATTATAGCTCTCCGGGATGGATGGTGACCCTCTATTTTTGTAACTTACATGTATTATAAGAGTAATGAGTTGTAGATATGAATTCAGGTAAAAATTTAGACCGTAAATATGTTATGTCATCATATGGCTATCTGAATTTTAAAAATTGGATTGTCTCTTTTGACACAATTCGTCTCATTCAATAGAGCGTATATCGCGTAAACTTTATCAATTTTCTTCCAATTTTCAGTTATGTTATTACTCAAAACATTCTCCTTCAGACATATGAACTTTATTTTTAATTTGAAAAGGTCATCATATTCAAACAATTAAATAAACGTAAGCGATGTAAAATAAAAATGCCAATACCAAAACAGCATACTGAACGATTGCATGCTGATTGTACAATTGTTGTAGTGCAGCCTATTGTAGACTATAAATACCATGTGCATGTTACAATGCGCAACGCGGTAGCCTAACTCGTCACCGTGACGAGTTCAAATCTAGTTGTATTTATGAGTGTTAGTATTGGGGTTTGTTTTTAAATGTATTTATTTGTACATATCTTCTCTTTATATGTATTGTTTTATAGTACTTTTTATAATAATCATTTCTATGTAAAGCTTCTGATATTGATATTTTTAAATATATACATATTTTAATTAACTCTGAGCAAATTAATTTCTCCTTTGGAGAATAATGTTTATTCAAATAAATACGGTACAGTATTTCATCACCTAAGTATATTTTTATATAGTTTATGTTTTGTGATATTTTTTTTTCTATAACTATTTTTATTGATGTTTGTATCACCTGTTTATATAAGTTCCCCTTGCTTGTCAGCATAATGTTGTTTAGGGTCACCAATGCTGTCTACCGTTTCGTTAATGTAGCTTTGGTGTGTTATAAATAGAAATTATATATTCAGCCAGTTTTGTATAGTTATACATTTAAAGATGTATTTTCCCTTGAAACACAAAAAAAAATGAATGTCAAAATATTCTAAATTTAAATTGGCCATATCAAAGTAATATTAAAATTATTCACTTTAAGTCGAAAATTTGAGCCAAAAACAACAAGTTTACGTAATTAACAGGTAAATTAGTTTGATTACATTTCATCTGGAAAATCGTCGCGAGCAAAAGTAAACAAAGATTTCAAACCACGAGTACGCATTATGCATGATGCTAATTAGGATTGTTTACAACTCGTCACGGTTGAGAAGGTGTTTTCACACAGATCGTTAGGAAGTTTTATGATTATGCATACAGATTAGCCAAACAAGCGCGTTGCATTATGAGATATGTTTTGATCAAAAACTTTGACTGGAAGTCAAAGTTATTTTTTGAACAAAAAACGTCTGTATTTCAGTTAAACAATTTTTTTTCGACTAATTTTTTGTGAAAGTTTATAACTATTATGATACTTCAAAATGACCTACTTTTTTTCGAAATCTTTTTTTAAATTTTTTTTTGGAATTAGTCAAAGGGACAATAGATCTTTAACTAAATATTTTTCTTTAATTTTAGACATGTAAATTTGATGCTGTTGCATTCTGTCCTAATATTGTCACTTCAGATACCTCAGGAAATTCAGCAGGTAATCCTTCATGTTTTGTGAAATCAATTATAAGTCAAAATATCTTGTTCAGGGATTCAAATTCAAACAACATTTAAATTAACCTGACAGTTTTAGTGCTTTCATCTTGTCGTTGTTGTCCACACACAAGATCTGAATGTTCCATATTTATTATGTAATTTGTTTTACTTTTTTTGTAAAACAGGGTAATTTTTCTTTTTACAGATCAAACAAATTATAATACTACCTTAAGCAAACAACTTTCCAGATGTCATGGTAACAATGCTATTTATGAGTCCTTGTTAAAAACAACAGATACAGTTTCACACTGTATTGGCAATTCAGGGGAGAAAAGGAGCAATGGGAATTCATTTCAACCACTAGATACACAGTTCCATGAAAAACACATTGATGTTACAAACACAGAGGTTGTAAAGAAACAACATGTAATGGACAGTAAAGAAGCATTTGTAAAAAATAATGCTGTGTTTCAATGTATTTCTAGTGCAATGTGGTGGTTAGTTGGCATTAAGGACAGTAAGTTGAAGCCATTACAAGATAGTCCTGCTGTTCCTATTAAGCTTGAGAATGCTGTACATGTCCAAGTACTTGTCACAGGGAGTTTACATCTTGTTGGGGGAGCTGTGAAGCTACTTGATCCAAATTTAACAACAATGCAAAATTTGGAAATAGCAAATGGCAATTCAGAACTTCAAAGAATTTGAACTAACTGAATTAATCAGCATATTTTATTGTGTATATTGTAATATATATACTGTACAATAATGATAATTTTTTTTTTATTTTCATTAAAATATGTGCACAGAAATTGGGTGTATAATATAACTTGATTGGCAATCCATCTTCAATGGGCTAAGTTTGTCTGATCTTGTTACAGAACAACACCAACAAAATCACTTTCAAAGTGGGTATCCGCATTAGTTATGCAACACAAAGGGGAACAAAGCCATATAGATGGCTGCAGTCGCGTGCTCATTAGTGTTTACCGACCGACCGACCAACCTACCAACTGACCGAAATTACTGAACATGTTTAAAAATGTTGAAATGTTTTAAAACATTTATATTTTTTTAATTTACACGTGCGTAGCCTGTCACTTTTGACGTGCTCGTATAACGTAATTTCGAGTTGAAAAGTAAGTCAAGAAAACAGAAATCGGGCAAAATGAGTGCGTAACAACATTTAACGCGCAGTGCGCGCGAAAAAATCTGCGCACTCATGGCAATTTTGTAAACGCTTAAAATTGCCTGAAACGTACTCTTATTTCATCGAAAATAAATTTTGAAAATTTTAAGCACGCGTACGAATGCGTTACATGCGCTACGCACGTAATTGTATTGCCATATGATGATTTATGGCCTGAAATTTATGAGTACCAAATTTTATTTAATTGTGATTCATGGTTGTGAAGATATGATTACAAACATGATTTCATTAAATCGTGCGTAGACCGCGTAATTTTTTATTGCTCACCGTGAAAACATAACCACATCGATTCCTGGCCATAAGGAATATACTGTGAAAAATTGGCTTAGCTAGATTAAACTGATATCAAGATAAGGCCAGAAAGCGATAAAACGCATAGTGATACCGGACCGACCGACAGAGTGAATTTTTAGTCGCGTCCACGCGACTAAAAATGATCTTAATCTTTGTGTTTTTAATAACACTTGATAGTTTGTTCCATGCACTTGTGGCAGTAGCGTAGAGGTACGGTCAATTGTTGTTGTGTCGTTGATCACAAATTTATTAAACATTTAAGTATGGTGTAGCAGTCAATCTTTAAATTAATAACTCTATCTTCAGCATTAAATAGATTTAATTTTCAAGCTCTTTTTGTCCTACATGATACTTTGACTTTTGATTTAGTATTATACAAAACCTTATTATTTTGCAAGATTTCTAATTTGCTTTTACATTTCTTTGCAGAATACCATATGAACATGCGTAGTCAAAATTATGTTGAATATAAGAGCAGAGCATAACAGTTTTCTAGCGTATTCATTAAGAAATTATGCTTTTATCCTACAAAATTTACAAATTTATTATTACATTATGTAAAAAAATATTTCATCCAATGTTTTCATTCCAGCTGTAACAATAAGTGAGATAACAAAGACAATTGCTGTTGATGTGTTTTAATGCATGGACCTATAATATAAGTCCTTGATTAAAGTATAAAGTTTAGTAACTAAAATACATTGCCTCATAAAATCATAAATGAAAGGTTATGTAAAGCCAGATCTGGATCAAAATACCTTGATTCAAATATATATTTATAAATACTTATGAATATGTAAAATATTTATATTTTAATTATTCAGTATATTACCTGGTGGTTTAGAATTTCTTCCAATGCCTATATACATAAATTTCTAAAGAGCATTGTAATTGTGTCATCTTTGAGTTGGGTTAGATTATGTTATGTTTATATCAATATTTCAATTTAATACATGTTTTTATTTATAAATCGCATATTTATTATTTTTATCCTTTTTATCATTTGATAATACCATTTCACTGGCTTTTTTAAAACCATATACAACTACAAAATATATTTTATTAAATAAAATATGTATTTTCAAAATGTTGCAATCATGAGAATGTTTGTGTTCAAATTTTTCTATCTTAGATTATTCTACCTATTGTGTTACAATAATATATGCATCCCCATACTGTCATTTTTATTTGATTATGGATGACATGGCGTGCGTCCATAGTACGCACTATTAAACGATATTCGTTAAATACTACTAATTTTTTTCCAATAAAATTAGAGTTAAGTGCAATGCATAACTTCATTGCAAATAAAATGTATTGCACTGAAGTGCAATGAATTCAACTTACGTTTAGGTAAATCATCATGGTAAAACAGCTTGCCATACGGCCACTTCCCTTAACGGCCGCACTTTCAAAAGCCTGTTTGTTCTTCTTATCTAGTTAGTGCATTTGGTGCCTACAGTGTATTCCGTTAATACTGTTAGGCTACAGTAAATCTTCTAATTGTAACCCTGGCTTATTATTCTTTGATTGTTTTTTAGGGTGGGTTACTATTAGAGTAGCGGGTTACTATTACTAATCTTAAATTAGGCACCTGAATATAGTAACCCACCCTAACTTTTTAGGTCAGCAACTCATAGCAAAATAATAAAACAGTACGAATAAACACATTTGTTTATTTTATAAACTCAAAAACACTCAATCCTCCCCCACTCCCGAGATCAACATGCATTATCTCCTTATTTTCAAAATACTGCTTCATCATAAACGTCTTCATAATGCCATTTTGTCAATAGTTTTTGTGACTCTAATAGGGTTACTATTAGAGTTATTATTATAGATAGACTTATAAGGTGGGTTACTATTAGAAGGGGGTTACTATTAGAAGATTTAAGGTGCGGCTTTATGACACAAAATAGGTACAATTCAGCACTGTACACATATTTAATTCATGTCATATGATGGCATAATAATTGTCGGCGGTCATATTTTAATGTATGTGCATGTTGCATTTGCGCGGATAACCCGAACTCGTCAGTAACGAGTTCAAATCTTTCTATCTTGTTCTTCTTTCGAATTTTGTGTCACGTATATCTTGTAACATCGTATAACTTTGTCAGAAGATTGACCTTAAACTGTAGATGTGCAGGAAACTTTGAATTTATATACAAAAAATTAGAATAACGGGACTTTCATCCCTATACAGTATATTTTAATATGAATTCAAAATAAAATTCTAAAATTTGTCTGAAAATAAATAATACTAATCCACCTGATCATAAACAATAAAATACAATTAGCTGGAGAATTTAGAGGTCCATTATTGCGTTAAGAACGCCGAAAAATATCATGCGTAGCGGTCACCTCCCGTAAGCGGCCACTTTTCCCGGTCCCCGTCAACTGTATCTTTACAAGATCGTAGTGGGTATTGCTCTGTTGCAATGCTAATGTTGTACTAACATAATACGAAGAGTTTAAAAACAGACAAAAGAACATTATCCACCATGTTGCTTAATCTAAAAATTCGATCTTTGATTCACTGCACTGTGTAGGTGAATTTAATTAACTTGGGTGCGTAAGAGTTAAGACCATGAATAAAATAAGTATTTTTAAGTGAAATACAATTGCACTGAAGTGAAATACAATTGCACTGAAGTCGAATTGACCACCGTAATGACACTTCATTTACGCTTCAGTGCAATTAAATTAATTAAAATTTGCATTTAAAGTCTAATTGCAATTCAGTGCAAATCATTTAAACTTAAGTCGAATGTATTGCACTTGAAGTTGAATGTGTTGTTAATTTAGAGGTAAATGATAAATCGGCTTGCTATACGACCGTGGGAGTAATTAGGCCTCATCAGGGGGCTTCCTCTCTGATGTTGCTGAGGTAATGCGACCTGGGCGACTTGACTAGCCTCCACTCAGATCCCCTTTAGCCAAGGTCTAAGAATGTTCGTTTGTTGACATAATTAACAATACAATAGGTGTGTTCGCCTAGGCCTACTTTTTATTTTTTTATTCAATCTGATTAAAAAAATAATGTCATTTGGTGAATTATGAAAGGTTGAAATATAACCTTTCATCATAAAGCAATACAAAATCTATAGCTTCCATGCTATCATTATTCACGTAATGGTATTATTACCATTCCACATAAACATTCGTTATTTGTATACCATTTTACTGTAGGCCTAATCGATTAAAAATCATGTTAAATATTGTAACACAGTACTGAATTGTGCACGACAGAATTAATGAACTATGTTTTTATGTACTTTTTATTAATTAACTTGGAAATACCTAGTCCCTTAATGGCAGATAATGGGTGGAGTTTAATTTACATCATTGCCTCTTTCCAATTTTCTGCGTCATAATGCCTACTTTCCTCTACACAAAATAAAAACGCACGGTTACTAGGCCTAATTGATTTAAAAGAAAAATATATTATTTCCAACTGCTGTTTATGACCACCGGCGCAGATATATATATTTTTAGTGAAGGATTGTCCCCCTCGCTTTTCGACAGCAAAATCATTAAATTGTTGAAATGAATAGAAGTAAGACTTCTATGATACGCATGACGTACCGTCGTATGTAGACCTAATTTCAGAAAATACAGTATCTAAAGAATAGATTTTGCGTGAATATAACCAGTGGCTTCCAGGGTTCGCCGCTTGGACCCCGACCGGGCGCCCTTGCTTCCCCTGGCCCCCAGCCTAATATTGCTCGCTTTGCATTTGCATTATTTAATTTTTATACGTCCCCCACTATTCAAAACGAATCTGCGCCGTTGTTTATGACACTTGTTTCCCCCAATAATCAGAATCTGACAATAATAAGTCTGAGACAAGTAGGTTTTTTCGTGATTTTCGGAAGGAAAGAAAATATCGTTTGTGAAATAAAACGCAGTCAACAGCAACTGAATCGGTTAATTTAATTAAACACTCCCATAATGAAAAAATGAAATATAAAATGTTACATTACGATCAAAGGATCATATTATTAAAATTGGATAAACCCAAAAGCAGGTGCGTGGGGTTGGCTGGGGTGCGAGAGTGGTGCGGCCGCAACCACTTCCCACCTCCCGACCCCAAACGGGCAAAAAGGTCTTTTTTAGGCCTAGGCCTAACATTTTAGGTATAAAGTGCAATTTATAAGCAGTGTTACAACCGTTAATGTAGAAAACGCCAGCTAATGTCGAAACAACCGTTAATGTAGAACAACCAACCGCTTATGTAGTAAAACCTCCAGCTTATGTAGAAACACCAACAGCTTATGTAGTAAATAAAAATCAACACCAGCTAATGTAGAAACAGTCAACAGCTTATGTAGTAACAAAAATTGCCTCCCAGCTTATGTAGTTACTATCGCCAGCTAATGTAGAAAATGTTATATATTTTACAAAAATGTCTCATTCATGTGCAAATGCATCGATCTTTACTTAGCTATCAGTCTTTCCACCTCTCGTAAGCAACCAACTTTCTAAAACGACCACACATCGTAAGCAACCATCTCTGTTAAGGGACCGCTTCTCATAATCGACCACGTCTCGTAAGGGATCACCTCCTCTCATAAGGGACCACTTCTCATAATCGACCACCTCTCGTAAACGACCACCTTTCTTAAGGACCACACCTCTCATAAGTGACCACCTCTTTTATGGGACCACGACCTCTTTCTCTCTATTAAAGGACCGCTTCTCATAATTGTCAGTGACGACTCTTTTAAAGGACCACCTCTCTTAACGACCCCACCTCTCGTAAATGACGACCTATTTTAAAGGACCACCACCTCTATTAAGGGACTGCTTCTCATAATCGACCATCTCCCATCACAATGACCTCTCGAAAGTGACCACCTCTATTGAACGACCACTGTCTCTGTTAAGGGACCGCTTCTCATCATTGAAGATTTAATAGAGATAAAGAGGTCGTGGTCCCTTAAAAGAAGTGGTCACTTACGAGAGGTGTGGTCGTTAAAAGAGGTGGTCGCTTACGAGAGGTGGTCGATTATGAAAAGCGGTTCCTTATGAGAGGCGGTGATCACTTACGAGAGGTGGTCGATTATAAGAAGCGGTCCCTTAATAGAAACGGTGGACGTTCAATAGAGGTGGTCACTTACCAGAGGTCGTTGTGACGGGAGATAGTCGATTATGAGAAGCGGTCCGTTAATGGTGAGACCATTTCGGAAGTTAAAACTTACAAATATTTAGGGGTTGAAATTGATAATGAACTTAAATTTGATGCAAATAGTAGGTGCATATACAATAAATTACAAAAACGTCTCTTCTTTCTACGCAAATTAAACTCTTTTAAGATTGACCGTACTATTTTACAACTTTTTTATACTTCTATCTTAAACAGTGTACTTAGTTTTTGCCTAATATGTTATTATGGTAATTCACGTTTTAAAGATAGACTTTTACTTAATAAAATAGTTAAACAAGGCAGTAGAATAGTAGGCTCTGAACAAATTCAACCTGAAGTTTTATATAAGGAATTAGTAATTAAAAAATTGAAAATTATTTTAAAAGACCACGCTCATCCTCTGCACTATAAATTTAACAAAAGTCAACGTTGTGACAGACTCCTTCAAAGAAAAATTAAAACAAATAGATATGGCAATTCATTCGTCCCTGCTGCTATACGATTATATAATGAATGATAATATCATTCATTATATAATCGTATAATCGTATTTTATGCGCTAGTTTTATTTTTTGTAGTATTTTAATCGACTTTTTAGGATTTTATATGTATATTTTGTATGGCTTTTTTTATCGTATTTTATATTTTATGTACTGTATCCATTTTATATTTGTATGTACTGTATTTTTGAAAAGGCCAACAGAGTTTCCCCATGGGGATAATAAAGTTTTAATTGAATTGAATTGAATTGAATAGGGAGAAAGAGGTCGTGGTCCCTTAAAAGAGGTGGTCATTTACGAGAGGTGTGGTCGCTTACGAAAGGTGGTCGATTATGAGAAGCGGTCCCTTATGAGAGGAGGTGATCCCTTACGAGACGTGGTCGATTATGAGAAGCGGTCCCTTAACAGAGATGGTAGCTTATTACGATGTGTGGTCATTTTAGAAAGTTGGTTGCTTACGAGAGGTGGAAAGACTGATAGCTAAGTAAAGATCGATGCATTTGCACATGAATTAGACATTTTTGTAAAATATATAACATTTTCTACATTAGCTGGCGATAGTAACTACATAAGCTGGGAGGCAATTTTCGTTACTAAATAAGCTGTTGACTGTTTCTACATTAGCTGGTGTTGATTTTTATTTACTACATAAGCTGTTGGTGTTTCTACATAAGCTGGAGGTTTTACTACATAAGCGGTGGATTGTTCTACATTAACGGTTGTTTCGACATTAGCTGGCGTTTTCTACATTAGCGGTTGTAACAAGCAGCTCTATTTTTCATTTTCTATTGCTATTGTTATTATTTTTATTAATTTTTTAGCTGTTATAATGATAATAATTCCTTCTTTTTATAAAGCGCTGATCGTTCTCACAACGCTTTATATGTCCATATCAGACAGCAACATTCAATGTTAACATAACGGATAGGTCTACATTTCACTGATGTAATCTCGAAATCATCTTTTGGATGTGTTGTAGATAAAAGTAGTAAGGAGAGAAAAATAAGAAATATAAGGTTTTTATCACTACAAATAGAAGTTGTACTTATACACAGGCTGCATAGTTGTCTTGCTGCAGAGGCGGAAGTTAATTTCCTTTATGTATTCCTATTTGATTACAGGTGCTAGTATTGGAAAGTGGTATTTTATTTCTCAGTTGACTTCAACAAACATGGTGTGGAGTAAAACTATAATAGGGATTTTATTAATTGCAATAATGACGATAGGTAATGCAGCACCATATAAACAGGTAGGCTCTTTAATTCTTCTTAGCTTATTTGACTTCCTGTGATTATTTATTGTAGCTACAAAGTACAAATGTTTTGTCCTAATTTATAAAAGAACCACAGAGGCTTGTGTATTTATTGTGCATAATGAGTAAAATGACCATGCGGAAGGGAGGGCGTCGTTACCGTAAACAAAGAGCCAACAATATCGGCATGAGTTCAAGACCAAACTGTAGGTCTAAGGTCTCGTGTACACAGCCCGTATGCACTTTAAAGAACACAGTTCAGATAAAGAGTTAAACAGCAGCGATGGACAGTTCAATTTACTATTGGCAATTCTTGGCCAAGTGGCTGAACATTTTTAAAAAGATTATTATGAATGCCTATTTCATCTCATCCCGCCAGCGGTAAATAATTATATATGAATCAATTCAGTTATGATTAATTCTATCAAATTAACCAAACGAACAGGCATTCATTTGTTATCCAAATGTTAATGCACAGTGCGAAATTAATCTTTTGAGTTTATTACTTCTCCACTGGGAGAAACATCTCACAAGATCTGTCCATTTCATTATAGGTTTTTGTACAATAAATACAACCAAGAATCAATGCATACTTACTACTACTAATTTTTTACAACTTAGGTTTTCAGAGATGTTTCGTTAAAGAAGGATAAGATATTACTGAAAGCCCTATTAAAAGCACGATCATCAAAACAGTCACATGCAGTTTCCCATGATAAGTTAGAAGACAGACGAGCAAAAGAATTACTTTCCATAAACACGTCACTACCTCAAGATGAATTAATTTCCGCAATGAAAATGAACGACCAGCAGATTTTGAGCGAAAAACTCACAAAAAAGAATTTACTCAAATTGAAATTGTCCAGTTTTGGCTGGTCCAGTTTTGACTGGTCCAGCTTTGACTGGTCCAGTTTTGACTGGTCCAGTTTTGACTGGTCCAGTTTGGATTGGTTCAGTTTTGACCGGTCCAGTTTTGACTGGTTCGACTTCGACTGGTCTCATGAAATAAATTGGTCTAGTTTCGACTGGTCCATTTCAGAATGGTCATTTGGTTGGTCTAGTAGTGACTCCCGTAGTGACCGGACGTTCAACCAGCCTGATTTCTCAGTTGACGATTCATCGACTATGAGCAAGTCGAGTTCGTTTGAACGGAATATACATCATGCAAAACAGCAGTAACAAAACAAAGTTTCAATTATCAAGGTAAATTGTTTACTTCGTAACGGTATCAAAAAGTGGGATGCCGGTGAGGCAAACCGATTGTCTATCAAGTAATTATGTTGTCAAGTCTTGTTCCTTATCGTATAATTTGTTTTATGCGTTATAACAAAACAAAGTAAAGTATTATTTTAATTGTTTTGCAGCAGGTGGCAAATTCGTGACAGCATACAGAGGTTGCATTAGTCTCCACCATAACGTGTTATGTGCATATCATCACGAGAAAATCCAACATTTAGCTGAAATTTCATATAGTGAAAATAAGGACAATTATATCATTCGAAATGATTCTGTAAATTTGTGTGTGACCTATTACATTAGGCCTATGCCTATCATAATATTGGTTATCATTGCCTTAAAACATTATACTTAAATAAATGCTGTTCGAAAATTGTATTAGATTTTTTAGGATAAATAAGGTTATCACGTGTAAGGCCCATTTACGTACACATAAACATGAAAATGAAATGAAAATAATTTCCACACGTCCAGTCAAATGACGACATAATCATAATTAGTAAGATCATTAGCGACTTTTAGATTTTCACATCGACTGATGTCGACTGCTACTCTGTTACGTCATTTTATGATATGCGCATGCGCTAGGCGACTGGCACGTCGACTGGCAAGTGTTAGTGGCATTTTGGCGTTCGGTCTAGACATGAGTACCAGTGAACGTATGACGTCCTAACACTGCAAAAGACTGTGTAGGCCTATAGGCCCACTAGCCTATGTAGCCTAAATACTGAAAATATTTACTCCAATTAAACATTGGACAAAAAATGACCGGAACCGCCATTTTTTACCCCTGACCTTGATATGCTATATTGGATGACGACTGACCGTAGAAATACAATTAATGGCTCGCAATATATATAAATTCATATTTTAGTATGATGAGTTGTGACAAAAGTGGAGGCCCTATTGAACTTGTATACAAAGCAATTCAGTGTCGCGACATTTATGTGTAGATGAAAGTTATACGGTGTTTGTATAAATACTGAAAATGTAGGCCTATATTATTATTATTGGCAAGTAGTCTTTTCTTATTCTTTTTTGGCATATTTCATATATTTTTTAAAATACAAAAAGCAAACAAAGTTGGAAACAATACACACAAAAAAAAAGCATAAAAAAATTTTCTTGAATCTTTCCAAAATTAATTTTAGATTGTAACAATGCGGTAACGTAGTTAGCAAGTATAAATAAATATTTGGACAACAAATAATAGAATTTAGCAAAGCGATATCGCCAAATCTAATAGTTCCATTTATAATTGGTTAATCGAATTTACTTGAGACCCATAAGGGGACTCACACATTGCAGGAGGAAAGTTTCGTTTTTTAAAATACATAATTTAATATGTGTGAGGTTTAAAGTACAAACACACAGGAACAGAGGATGAATGTTGCTGTAAGTGAGATGTGGCTGTAGCCCGGGCTGTAGATTTGCTTCTGATGAAGTGTCGGTAAGGTGTGTACTCCAAAAAGTGGATGTGAGGTGTGTCTGGCTCTTATGAAATTTGTATGGCACGCCAGGACGGGACATAACTATCTCAAGTTGACCTCGCTCGTGTTATGTAGACATCGCTCGTGTTGAGCCATATATGACGCCATTGACCATTCTATTTAATTATATTAAATTTGTAAATTTGGGATGGGACGTACCATCGAAAGAGATGAGTCCCCCAGTAAAATCCGGAATAAATTGAATTGAATATTCCCCTTGGAAAACTACCTCTCTCAACAACCAACACACAATGAACAACTAGAGTAACTAATCTCATGACACCTACATTTTAGTCTTTTCATTTAATTTCATTTATTTTGCTTTTTTAAATAATAATAAATTACATTTGACATGTAAGATACCGTTTAGAAATCTAGGAACACAGTTTACCAAGTTGCACCAGTCATCGAAAATCATATAAACATTTATTTTAACAGCCCCTTACTATCGATACAATTTGCCTGATTTTGTTCATTCTTTTTCTTTTCCATAGGAGCTTATGTCATGCTGTTTAATGACATTATGCATTTACTGCAAGTCCAGTAAATATATTGGTTTGACAGTTACCTACCCAGGGGTAGTTGTCCTAGGAAGTAACCTAGTTTCCCTATGAGTACGGGTAGTTGTTCTAGGAGGTAGTTGTTCTAGAAGGTAATTGTCCTATAGGGTAATTGTCCTAGGGGTAGTTGTCCTAGGGGTTAGTTGTCCTAGAGGGTAGTTGTCCTAGAAGGTAGTTGTCCTAGGGGGTAGTCCTAGAAAGTAGTTGTCCTAGGGGGTAATTGTCCTACGAGGGTAGTTGTCCGGGTGGTAGTTGTCCTAGACCCATCATATTTTATATATGGCTCTGATTGCCGCCATAAGTCAGGATGTATACAACGTTTTGTGACGCTCATACTAATCTAAGCATGGATCACCGGTAGTGTTCATGATAAATAAAATGTTATTAACTACATGCCTCCATTAAGTTAAATGTTGTTTGGATGTTTAATTGTTCGTTTCATGCAATTTTTTTTGTAAAAAAACGAATAACCAGCCGAATATGGGTAAAGCATGCATTCGCTCACCACCAGAATCATTCATCAACAACAGTCATCCTTCAAGCACAGGAACATAACACAAAAGTATGTGCAACATCAAAACAGTTCAAGACATGTACCAGTAGGCCTACATTAAAATCTCTTTACCATGCCTTCAACAAACACTACATTTAGCCAAAGTAATTGTACCTGGTCATTTTTGCGAGCACCTTCAACTTTTAATTATTGTGCGGCACAACATCTAACATCTAACGTACATGTAGCCCACTTCTTCAGACGCAACATGTCATCTATCTCTAGTTCCGAAAAACTCTTTGTTGTTGCTGTTCGGCCTTTCTTTGTGAACTAATTTAGCATGGTGGTAATAATTCTGTAGAAGTGAATGTACACTAGTTTGTTATTAACTATGTTTTATAAGATGTTTTATAATTGCAAAATATACTATACAATAATGGGACAATGGGCAGGATGGGACATGGCTGTATTTCGAAGGCAACAGAGTAGAGGAGGTTATGTCTACATACTTTATTACAGTCTTCATAATATACGTGTTGAGAAAATTTCAGCGAGAAAAAGCAAGTAATTCTTTAGTTTTTTAACAATAACTGATTTAGCGAACTACACAATTTTGGTCAGGTAAGTTTTAACCACCAACTGAAAGTCTTTAACTGGTCATTATATTCATTCAAAATTAATGTTTTTTTAGAAAGGCCCCCCCCCCCCGTCGGGGAAAGCTGGCCCCCCCGTCGGGGAGTATTGGCCATATTTGTCGGGGAGAAAAATATGATCATCAAGTGTACTACTATATATTTTAAGTAACTGCGGCATTCCATTTTTGACGTACGTACGATATACTGACAGCGAAGTAAACAGTATGATGTGGTACGCATTTGTCTGGCGGTGTCTCTTTGTACGAATCTTTCATGGCTCACTGCGGTATACGCGTCGACATATCTGGGCTGTATCATATTACATCCAGGGACCAAAATGTGTATTTTTCAGATTCCAGGCGAAAATTGAAAATTCATTTACAACTACGCATCGACGTACGTTCATACAGGGATAAAGGTACGAGTTATGTTTTCACGGTTGAGTTTACGAATTGTTTCAATTTACCAATAACCCTTGGTGTACCGCGTATATGTTCGCTGTCGATTAAAGGGGTTTGGGTGGGGGTTCGATTGGGAAAAGGAAGCGGTTGGCCCGAACCATAAAACAGGGTCTGGTCACGTTTCTTTTCGCGCATAAATCTCGATCTAGGGTAGGTGGGTGAATAGGGTGGCTAGCCACCTCCCTTAATTCTAAAGGGAAAAAAAAGATGCACCAAACCCGTGACCGTCGCTAGACGCGGATTCGACGCACTTGACTCTTTTAATTAAGAAGAGTAGGCTAGAGCTATAGTTGTGTAAATAGGCCTACATAGTGAGAGAACTATTTATGAATTCAAGAGTTTAAAAAGAAAACGCAATTTAAAATCTTCGGAAAATACCCACAACTGAGTTATTTTCAAAACACATGCACTCCCACTACCAGCATCACGTTGTCTTAGCTCGCTCCTCGTGTGAATGCTGACGTCATCACTCTCCAAAAATACACCATTTTCCGCCCTGGTCCGTGTGCAAGCGTTAGCGTGGACCTGTATATTTACACACCTGTACAGAGTAGAGTGTAATATTGTGAACTTTTTTCTCGCGTATGAATGTTTTTTATATAATGGTATGCAGTATAAACGATAAAAAAAACGATAAACATGATGTTCTTTTATTATTATTTCATAGGCATAACATAAACATGAAATGTCTTGTTCTATGTACACGGCCGAAAAAACGGCATTTTATTGATTTGTGTTATAGACACGGCGATTACGGCAATCATCATTGTATACGGTACTAAATTACATTGAGTTATTCACCCGGCTAGAGGGTATATATCTGAGGTTAACAGACCACAAAAGCACAGTCGTACACTAATCACATGCACTATCGAGGCATTTTCGGATCAAAGTTTATTATTAGTTCGTCGAAAAAGATCCGTATTAGAGTATTTAGGAAAGATTTATTTAGATTTACATTATTATGTGACATTGTTATTATATGTAATGGAAACAGTTGCTCTAGCCTATTAAACAGTGTGTAAGCATCTATTTTTCGCGCGTACGGCCCCTGTGGGGGAATTCGGCCCCCCCCGTCGGGGAATTCGGCCCCCTCGTCGGGGAAATCCTGGCGCCACCACTGGCTACAATGGAAATAAATAATTTCTGAAATAAAGAAATTGGAGACATGTTGGTACTCGCTCATGAGACAGATGATAAGAGGAGGATATAAATGTAAAGAAGCGAAGGTTACAGGGCACCAAGAGCAATCTACGGAAGATGGAATTTTCAGTCTCCTGTTTCAAATAAAGATGTTGAAAATATTGTCGGTGCAACTCCACTAAAAGACTATATACATGTTTACTACCTGAAGTAGCCTACATAGCCCATATCTGCCGAGAACCAAATAACTCATTAACAAAACGAATGCTCTTTGCACAAGCCCGAAAACCATACTATCGTGACCTTTGGATTAAATTAGGCAATCTCCTTTAGTGCGATCCTAGTCAAGTTATGAACCTATCCCAGTTAGGGAAGCCCTTCAACAGTCGGACCCAGCATATATTTGGATGCTAGAGAAGACTGCCTCTTGGATGCGACTGGCATCAGTGGGAGGAACGAAACTGTACTGTACTGGTGCAACTATAATCAGGGTACCTTGCGATCTCTCCAGGTATGTTACAATAATGGTTTAAGAATGTTGCCACAAAGGCCTCGACATTGCAGTGCCAGCCTTATGTTTACGGAATGTATAATTCCTTCTTTTTATGAATTCTTAAGAAAATCAATATAGGCCTATGGCCTGATGGGTAGACTAAATGCAAGCGAAAATGTTTTAGTCTCAACGATTATAAGCAACGTCTTATAGTTAAGTCAAGATGCTCTCCAGGTGGAATGCCATCCTGAGATGAGTAGTAGTAATTAGTCTTGTTTATTTTATTTCATGTAATTTTTACTTTCTATGGACCAGAGATTCCGAAATAAAAGATTGAATGAATGAATGAATAATATCTATTATCAAGTCTTCTTTAGTCTGTATACATCCGCCTTATGAGGGCGGGCATCAATCTCTGTTACAGATTTCTAATGTCAAAAATCGCGGATTACTCAATTACTGGTACGTACGTCGTATATAAAGGCCGCATAGTTATAATCTTCCCCCCACCCCCGACAAAATTAAAAGCACCATAAACACAACCAAAACCAACGGCTGCTGCTGGTGTACCGTTTGTAAATGCCTTCGAAGTAAGTAAAGAAAGTAAGAAATTAGGCTTTCGATTTTTTCTGATCATCCATTATTTCAATCGTAACTTGTAAGTCATGTGTGCTTAACTTAAACCGAGTTAGGTTAGGCCTCTGGAATGACAGATGATCGGGCTTATTCCAAGACGATCGGGTACAAACGCGTGTGGACATTCGGGCCCAACATAATTAGACGATCGGGTCCACGAAAACGAATTGGATTTATAATTGTTTTTTCTATGATCTGAGTTCGTGATACAAATGTAATAAACTATGTACTATGTAAAGAGTGTTCATGGTCTATACATACAAATATTAATGTTATTTTTAGGCCGCTGGAAATACATTAGGCCTAGCCTAGGCTAGCCAGCTGCCATGGAGGTATAAATAAATTTATTAAATATTTTATACCTCCATGGCCTAGCTAGGCCTACATCGTTCTCGTCAGAGGGATTTTTGTCAACGTTCATCTTTCACCACAGTATTTTAATTAAGTGAAATAAACCTTGAATGCAATAATGCTGTAGGCAGACAGGTAGCTATGCACGATCGATCGCGAAATATACGAGAGCAGCAGACCAAAAAACCTGCGGTAGACCTCGTTCTGATGCAAGGTGGATATCACGTGTGGATATGAACGAATTCGATCCAACTCGGCCCTAAACCGTCTCGGCCAAAGTCAAGTCGGCCCTAATTCAACTCGGCCCCACGTCAACTCGGCTTTACGCATAGAGATATTATAGTTCACTATAATATCTCTATGCTTTACGTCAACTCGGCCTCTAAAAACTATGGAACGCAAAAAGTGCTAATATAGTAGTTAATATTATAATGGCAGGATAAACGTCACAGAGTACGGTTGGACTAGGGCCTACATAATAGACAAAATAAAACGGAAAATTCAATATAAATTATAACACACTGGGCCTGATCGTTTTTCGTTTAATTGATAGGTAGTATTTATTTATATTGTTTGAAATAAATAAATATTTCTTCACATTTTGTATACAGGAATAACTGTCGAAGAAGACATTTTAATGAATAATATTTAAACAATATAATACTTCGGTCTACAACTGTATATATACATCAATATAAATACAATATGTATAACATTAAAATCATAACAAATCAAAGGGCAAGAATACAAATTGCATAAGCATTATGGGTATAGGTTACATGCACACACACCCAGACATTTTCAAATTGGCCTTACGGTTTTTTTGTATGACATTTTTATTTTCATTTCGTTTCTACTTCATAATTATTCAGTACACCATGGGAAGAGAGAAATTTGCTTCCATGGGGATGTGATTGTGATTTTATTGTATTAAATTATGGATTCATGGAATTTGTCATGGTGTGTGTTGTTACTATCATCGGGAATCTTGTGTCCCGTTTTGTAATATTATCTTTAATTAAACTGACAAGATGACCATATTGGTGAAGTGTCATTCTAAAAAGAATAATTTCTTCCTCACTATCATCCGATGACCATCCAGAAACGGCTGTCATTTTATTGTTTGCCCGTTGTCAAGGAATACGTCACAAAACGGAACAGGTGTGAATGTTTAAAACAGAACGGTGAACTGGCGCACGTCACGTTGAAAAAACAGAGCCGTCTTCCGTTCCACGAAACGGAACAGGTACGGACCGTGGGAATGCCCCTTTAGGTGATCAATTTTATTGAACAATACAGGGCGCGGTGGGTGTTAAAAAACAGATGAAAATGCTAAGGCTATATTATGTTGTTTAGGTTTTGCTTGACAAAATAAAAATACGCCATTTTTTCATGATGATTTCTTCAGTGTGTTTTAGATTAATTTTCCATACATAAAATGTATTCATTGGATTCTCCATTATTATCAAATCACAAAAGTAATAAAAACAATTTGAATAGCGCACAATTGCAATAGAACTTTAACATGACAGAACATTCCGAATTTGTTAACATAATCTCTTCGGTAGTTTGATTGACATCGTTATTGTACCCCGAAAAAATTAATTTGTGAAAGATTTTGTTACTGTAATATACCATTTTAATGTCACATATAGTTATTCACTTTGACCGTAACATATTGCTAATAATTTGAGAGAGAATATATACACAAAAAAAAAACAGTTTTATTTTACTGTATTAATCTAATAATATCTATATAATATATAGGCCTTCTAAGAATATTTCGATTATTTCTGGGAACATCCACGTTGTATCAAAAAATAGATCTAACAAACACATTACTGAGGGTTCTTACTGAGACTAACCAACCAACAATATAAATAAATACTAGGCGAAAAACGATCAGGCCCAGTGTGTTATAATTTACATTGAAATTTCCGTTTTATTTCGTCTATTATGTAGGCCTAACCGTACTATATCCTGCCATTGTAATAAATGAACTACTATATTAGCACTTTTTGCGTTCCATACTTTTTAGAGGCCGAGTTGACGGATGAGTTTTTGGCCGAGTTGACTTGAGGCCGAGTTGACGTAAGGCCGAGTTGACTTGGGGCCGACTTGACTTTGGCCGAGTTGACCTGCACCCGACTTAAACACACGCTCACCACCTGGACTAGAATACTTGGTTTCAGAATGAGGCTCAAAATACGGATTGATGGCGGTTCGCGACGATTAAGATACACACTTTATGTTGCGAAATCGTGCGATCACATACACAATGGTTTGTGCGTTCACGATCGACGGGAGGTGAGTCGGATTTTCATGAAAACAAAATTTGTACTTTTCTTATATTTACCCCTGTTTTTTCTTAACAATACACAAAGATGAACTTTTTGGGTGCGGGGCCAAAAATCGCGAGCGGGCGCTGATGAGAACCATGTAATGTATTTCTAGCGGCCTTAGTGAAGACCACAAGTTGATGGGCTGAGTTTGTTCAAATTCATGTAATGTAGAGCTAAAGCGTGCACATACAGATATAATCTCTTCTTTGGGACACCCTTATTCAATTCAGGGGACACTTTCCCATGGAACAAGTGGATATATTAAGAGACAGGGACACATTTAGGTGTTATTCAATGTTAAGACTATTGGTCGGGCCCAACGATTAAGACTATCGAGACCAATGCCTAAGACGGTTCAGCCCATCATAGAAATGATCGGGCCCATTTCTTTATGGGCATGATCGTCTTGTATGTTTGGCCCAATCATCCATAGCCCTGATCGTCGGTTTACCTGCTATTTCACTTTCGCACCTCAATATCTCATATTACGTAATTTCAGTTATATTGTCCATCTGAAAAAATAATTTTTTTAAATATTTTGTTGAATTCATTTTGACCAAAAATTTGATTGGAAAAAAAATTATTTACATGAGAAAATCATAATTTAAAGTAAAAATTAATGCTGTGGCTTTACGATAGGGATACTGAGAGTTGACTCCATTTTCATTACCACAAATAAATAGCACGCAAGATACTATGCAAGCAGTGCCATTGGCGCTGTGTTTTTATACATTGGTAAAGAGTTTTTTTTAGATCATTATTCTGAAAATAAATTAATTAAGAAAATATTTATTGGAGTGAATATTTATTTAACTATTCTATAGTATAAGATCAAGTATTTTTTATTCCATTTCAGTCAACCAAAAACGTGAATAATGTGGTTAAAAGATCATTATCGTCTGGTGTATATAGCTTTTGTTTACTACAAAAATCCTTGAATGAATGGCTCAATAACCTACCACTTTCAACCTAATTTTTGTAGTTGAGCCTCTTATGACCTCAAAATGTTTTTTATTCCTACACCAAGATAATATAGTTCCACATACCATGTGCTTGTTACTAAGAAAAATATTAATTTTAAGTGCTAAAAAAGAGTTTTATCATCCCGATATGAGTGTAATGTATTTGTGCTAATACATTGCACGCTTGTTTAATAAACTTTAGAACCCGTCAAGTTCTAAATCGGGACAGCCAAATCCCAAACTGTAATACTTTACATTCAAACCTCAGTGGGCGTCACGCGAACACAGACAGCAAAGAGTACACATAAACACTACAATGAGGCCTTTACGTTTAGAATATTTCATAGTAACAACCCATATACAGTACCCTGAAAAATATCCATTTTGTACATTTTTATATAATTTTTTTTAATTCTGAGGGGCTCATCATCGTAAGCTATTCAGACCTCTGTTTTTGACCGATCCCCTTGACTCGCGATTGAATAATTTAGGATTCTCGCCCTTTCATTAGTTGACGCGAATCAAATACACTGCAGAAGAATTTTCTTGCGTGTGTTTAACGTTGTCTCTCAGGACTGTCCAATTTACACAGGAAAATAATCTATTGAAATTCTTGAGATTAAATAAACACTACTTTTTAATTAATAAACATGTAATAATATTATATTTTATTGAATTTTATGTTGATATACAAAATATATTACTAAAAACCATAATTTTATGTAATTATTATATCGATAAATGACGTAGTTCATACAATTGCCGACTGATGGTGCAACTTGTTTACGCCGTTCATAGCTAAAAACTAATAATAAATTTTTTGGCTAAAAATTATAAATAATTTTCAACGATGTTTTAGACCATATATTTCAAAAACTACATACAAGTCAGATTTTCATATTTCTTTAATATAATTTTAATATTTCTATATCTTAAGGTGATATTATTGAATGAGTTGACTCTTTTAAATATCTTAGGGGTGATTTGAATTTGATCCGCAATTAAACTGGAATGATCATATAAACAAGGTATGCTCAAATGTTTAAAAACGTATTAGTTAAAATGACTACGACGCAGGTGGCATTCTCATTCATTAATGCTTGATAGCACTTTGCTAAGATATGTCATATTTTATGTAGAGATCTATAACAGTTTTAACTGCAACATCTAGAATGATATTTCCATGAAATTCTGGTCGGTGTCCATCATCATCAATTTGAAAGTCTTCTCACATATCTACTTCTTCGTTTAGGAAGGGTAAAGTTATTTCAGTCCGTTTCTCCATTTGTCACCTATATTCTCGGCAGCCTTTGCTCTTATTACTCAACCCTTCCTCTTATACTCTCTTTCAGTTTTTAAATACTTCTTTTGCTCCCTGATTCAGATTTGTTATTCTTTCTCTTTTCGTTTGATCTCTCGCTCTTTCACCTGATCACATTTTCCTTCCTCCTTCAAGAGTTGTCGATAATGCGCCATCTTTTCCTTAGGTGTTGATAGCATACAGTAATGTATAATTACTTAGCATAACTAGATAAATTCTGACATTCAGGTGAAAAGTGGGCAAATGTTACTGACTAATTAATAATCACCTATAAACAGTCACATGATGTATTAGATCAATAAGAATTAGTGTTGTTGTATTATTATTCAAATCACTATTATTTCCCTTATTGTTTTTTAAGGCGTCGCCAAAATCTACCATTCCCAGGAAGCTTGTCTTTTGTTATATATTTTGATTATTAATTATAAAGCATATTGAAATAAACTTTACTGTGAAAATGCTGGTTATAGCTTATTATACTGTATTAACATTGTCAAGAAGGTGCATGTTTCTTAAATTAAAAAAAAAATGTTGTATTTTGGAACAAAATCTCAAAGAATTTATTTATAGTTCTTTAATTCTAAAAAGAAATGACATATAAATTGGAATTCAGATGTCTGTTAGGATTTAAGTAAACCCCATATTGTTTCATTTTTTAAGTTTTATAAATATCATTATTTTAAATGGAAATATGTCTGTATATATCTCAACATTTTCACTTAAATATCCTGAAAGTACATAATATAACATTAGCTTTAGTTTGATATTAAACAGGTTAAGATTGCTAACAAGTTGAACATTGTAAAAATTTAAAAAAAATCTTGAAATGTTCATATTTTGCGTCATAGTTCATCACATTTTAAAAAGTGCACATCTATATTCTACATATAGTTAAAACTTTGTCTAATTGGAATCTGCCAAAAGTAGTTTTTAGCATCAAGCACAGTAAAAACCTTACAGTGTTCTATTGTACGCATGGAGTGGTGTGGCTGTTTTAAGGCTTTATTTAGATCATGGGGATCGATACATAATCTTATGTCATCAGTGTTTTTCTTTTTGGTTGCAACCATTGAAGAAACCCAATCGGTGGCTTCTTCTACTGGTGTTATGACACCAAGATCTGTCATTCTCTTAAACTTAGTTTTTACTTTTTCTTCTATGGGTTTGGTATTGGTATTTTAAAGGCAGTTTTCCTAATTTGCCATCAAACACTTCTGGAAACTTTGTAATCTTAGGAGCCTCAGAATTGGCTAGCTCATGTACAAAATCATCGTTGAGGTTCAGTTTCAGTGAGTCGTCAAGTCCTAGAAGGGGTAAGCAGTTTTCTTTCACTATGTAGAAACACTATTGTGTTTTATGTTTCACTAGCGACAGTTATTGGTAGGTTTATTTGTCCCATTGTATGAATAATTGTACCACCGAAAGCTCTTTGCAGCTTATTGTCCAATACCTTGTATCATGAGATATGGTAAGACAATACACTTTGCACCTGTGTCTAATTTTAAATTTACCTTATTGAGTGGGTCGATTTAAATTACTTGGTTAATTTGTTCCATTTCATAATCACACTCGTCAATTTCAGGCAATTGGCTGATTTATTGAACGTTTTTCTAACGCGAGTAGCTTGGACTGCCGATTTGCTGTTCTCCTTTGACATAGTAGATGACCAAATTTGACAAAATGACCATTCCTGTCACATTTTCTGCACCTGGCACCAAATGCCGTTTTTACTATAGATAGCCTTTTAGGCTTTCATTTAATTTGTGTTTAGTATATTGGTTTATAATTTAATATTATACACCTTTTTTACGAAACGAAAGACATTTTTGATTGATATCAAACAATGACAGTGTTTTAGGGGATTTCAGGATACCATGTTAAAGATATATTGTCCCCCAAAAATGATTTAGTTCTGTTGGTTATGTTTCCCTGCACTGCATTGTACAAGTACTGTAAAACCATGTTAATAAGCTGATATTGATAATGATACTATAACATACTGTAACACTTCTTATCACTTTATAGATTGTTATAAATATAAGCTACTTTAATGCACATGAATATTTGATTCAAACAATTTGCTTTTTCAGGTGTTTATTTCGTCATTCAAATCAATTAATTAGAGTATTGTGAAATGACGCAAGAGAGTGTGGAGCAAACACAAAAGTTGCACGATTCTCAAGTACAGAATTCGGCAGAAAGCTATGTATGGAATGTTAAAGATATTGACCGTCTTAGAAGATTTCTCTGTCTTGGATCTTCTCAAGGAACTTATTACGTACAAGAAGAAACACTTGGGGAAGAAAGTGTTACAGCTGTTGCTGATCTTGTAGCGTCTGGTAAAGGTTTGAATGTTGTTAAAGAAGTTGTGAAATACAGCGATGAGGGCAGAGTTTCAAAGCAAAACCCACTGTTAATTGTACTCGCATTATGTGCACGTTGTTCAGACTTAAAAACGAAAACTGCTGCTTATAAAGCTCTCTCAAAAGTATGTCGTATACCAACACATCTATTTAAATTTATTGACTATTGTGAACGTGTAAGTGGAGAGTCGAGCGGCTGGGGAAGAGCCCATCGACGTGCTGTTAAAGCCTGGTACCTAGACAAAGACCCTCGGAGGTTAGCTTACCTTGTAACAAAGTATAAAAAGCGAGATGGCTGGTCTCATAAAGATGTTCTTCGACTTTGTCATGTAAATCCTTCAGCCCAACAAGGTACAGTAACACCAACTTTAGTATTCCAGTAGATAGAGAGGTTTAGGGTCCTGTCTTGGGTATTAAAAGTGCTTGGCCTCAATCCGGTTGGTTCTTTCCAACTGTTCATCAAGTTGTGTTGATCACATTCTCAAACCTACTGTATGCATTGTTCTATTAATAGTAATTGTTACTCATTACTATAATATGCAGTATTTATAATAATAAACGTTAAATATTCAATTGTTTCTTTCAGGTGTTGATGCTGTATTTAAATACATATTCAAAGGAATTGCTGAAGTGAAAAAGCTTTACAATGATTGTGAGATCTCAGAAGTCAAGAAAGTTGTTGAGTTTTTAGAGGCAGTTGAGTGTGTTAGAAAATCTGAAGATGAGACACAAGTGGCAGTTCTTATTGAAGAAAACAAGCTGGTTCGAGAGCATATACCCACACAACTCCTAAAATCTGTACAGGTATAATAATAATTTGTCTTTAAATAATAGATGTGAAGTTATGTTGATCAATAAGATGAAAAGAAAAAAATTATTTCCAATTAAAAATAAATAATAAAATACTTGAAAGTGTAACGGAAAGTCACAATGTTTTCAGATTTCAAGTGGAATAAACACACTTCTCAAACTACAAGCAAATGTAATAAAATTGTTGGATTCATTATGAGACTGTATTTCCTAAATTAATTTAACTAGCCCGTACTCTGACAAATTATTTATAAAAAAAAAATTGTCAAGAATAAAACTATTTACGTCCATTGATTTTGAAGTATTACTTCCCTTGAAAGTATGCAAATTAGTAATACAACAGGTAAAGGTTGCCATATCTCTATCGGTCATTAGCGTACCTATTTTTTTTTGGTAGGGATCGATGACTCTTGCCTACTTTACCATTTGCATCTACGTCCTCTATGGCGAATAAGTAACTAGCTTTACGAATGTTGTAAAACTTGACCTACTCTATATCCATCAGATTTAATCTGTACAGATGCGTTTTACACGATTTTGCTTACCATGTTACTTTTGTATGGCTTATGACATGTGGTCATCTTACAAACATAGGTTACATACATTAAAATTACCCCCATTTTCAATAGATTTATTTTTATTAAATTTGTAGATTTTCTTATTGATGGTGGTTTGTTATCTACACCTGTTGCATGTAGAAGTGTTCAGATGACAAGTCCCATATAAATGCTTTTAATATTTCATTCCATTTTTATTTCATTTCTATGAGATGCTTCTCTATAATGATTGTAAATTTTTTCCAAATTTTCTTCTAAGTTTTTTTAAAACTATCCAAATATGTGTGCTGGGAAACTAGGCCATTAAAAAAATGTGCTCCAACTTTAGACGCAGAGTAAAACAGTTGATTTAGGAACACGATCAGTCAACGTCGCATGGAAAAAAGTTTTGAAATGTTTACAGAAATCTGCACCATTATTTAATTGTCATATCATTATCATAAATAAGCGCAGCATACAATTGTGGTACTTACCTGATTAAATGTTGAATACTGATTATCGCACATCTCTTTCTTGCTGGCGTGGGCTCATTCACTTGTTGTTTGCATGATTTTTGTTTTTAAAAAATGTAACGACACAAAATAAAATATCTTTACATGAAACTACATATAATACACATGTAACCAGTACTAATATTGTACACAATTTATAAGATGACGTCATTTGATTGGATTTTTAACAATACTATTTTTATAAAAGACAGCATACATGATTATTTTAGTTCTAGAATGAAAACTTTTCTAATTTCTTTTGTTATGTAAGAAAAATTTATGTTTATCTGTAGATAAACATAAATGTTATCGTCCTACCAACTGTAGTGTGTAGTAACCTTTAATTTACAGTAGTACTGCCCAAAACTGTATAAGCTAAAATATTAGATTAGATTGAATTTATATAAAAATAATAGCCTCTGTTTCAATTAAAGATTATTTTATGTTACATAGCCATAGTAAATACGTGAACGTGATTGGTTGAAATTGCATCACATGACTACCGCTGTGAGGATCGTAAATCATATATATCCTCACGTACGATGATATTGACTGAGTAATTTTCAAGTAATTATCGTGTCCCTGTCATTAAACAAATTCCAGCCAGTTCTCGAGTACGATGATATTGACTGTGTAATTTTCGTGTGGCAACACTCACGTTTGTCGATAAATAAACAAAAGTCATCTACTGGGACTTGAACTTCAACTTGAACACTCCATCACAAGACAACGCTTCATCCGCTACGCCACGGAACTTGCTTGAAGAAGTTAATCAATTAAACTATGCATACATAGCACCCTCATTTGTTATTAGTCCTCTCTAGATGGGATAAAAGACCGTTTGTGATTGATTAATAATAACAGTAGTAACTTGGTCTGCGCACAATGCACCGAACATCCGGTGATTCGGCCTACCTGATAATAATATTATTATTATTAATGTAGGCTTATTGGTGATCATTATTTAAACGACCTAGGCTAGTTAATATTTTATTGCCAAGGAATCATTAATTAGTAATTATCTGTATATTATTCTTCGCAAGGTAAGGTGTCTAGGCAGGCTTGTTTACATACAATACAAAAAGGAGGCCTATCCTAGCTACCCGACCCAGCAGATATTTTACTTGTTGTTGGCTATGTAATATAATCGCCTTTTATATCAGTAAAATATAAGATTTGACATCCCTCAGGAATTATATTATGTTCTCGGGGAATTATATATACAGTATATTCCCTCAAACATAATGTCATTCCCTCAGGGATGTCAAATCTTATATTTAACCTCTAAGCAGTCAGTATCTGTATTATATCGAAATGCTCAAGTTACTTTAATTAAAATGTATATTATGTATAAGGTATGGACAGCATTATTAAAGGACATGCCTATGACAGCAATGATACGTAATCTGGGAAGAATGACGGCTATTGGCATGTTTTCAGCCAATTCTGAAGAGGCATTAATTGTAATTGAGAAACTGAGGAATTTGGAATTGTTAAAAGAATCCAGACTCCATCCATTCATGGCGCTACTTGCCCTTAAAACATACAAAAGTGGAAAAGGTGAAAAGGGCAAGTTAACATGGCTACCAAATTCAAGGATTTTGGACGAATTGGAAACAGCCTTTTATCTTTCTTTTAAGGTAATCTAAAAACCTACTACAATTTAGCTGTTTTTTACAATACTGTTTGTATTTGTAACTATTTGTTTTTGAAAAATACCAAATAACATTCATTAGGCACCAGTCTATTAATATAGTATTTGTATTCAAATGTAACTTGTTTAGTATTTTTGTTACTGACAAAAATGACGTATTATTGTTAAATATTTTATAATGAAAAGTAGTGAACTAAAATAATTTTAAATTTGTAGAGTAATACTGTTAATAATTAGGCTAAAAAAATAGTTATGTTGGCATAATGCCAACAGACCCAAAAATCTAGTTTAGGTAAGCAGCCACTCAATTTTTTAATATGTTAAATCGTCTTGATTTTGGATAAAAATCTTTACTCCATGGGAAAACCAAGCCAATTCTTGATTATTTTTTTTCTTTAAAATAAATTTAAATGTCTAGGATAGAGTGTATTTTAAAGGTTGGTCGCATTACATTAACATAAGGTAGTTTTTTGCCTTACTGGGTCTAATACCTGTAAATAGCTGAAAAATGACTTGGGTATTGAAATTTGTTTACTGTTTTGTTCAAAATCTGCTTAGAGCTTTATGTTAAGAAGAATGTGACACTATATAAATAAATAGACTGACAATTACTTTTAAATCAATGGCAGTACACTATAATAGTGGTGCCGTCAAACTTGCAAACTTGCACTAAAATTAAAACATACAATTTAACAGAGATAGAACACACAGAGTAAATACAACAATGTAAAATTACATGGTAATGAAAAATAAGCACTTTATTTCACTATACAATCTGCTTATTGCAAACATCTTTCAACTTTGACCAATGACATTTCTTGAATCTTGAAAAGTATGTTTAATGTTATTTCATTAATGTGGAAATATTGCCTCACCTCAACACAGGTTTGGTGGTTTCTAGATTTAGCCGACAACACATTCAGTCACATCACTTAAAATGTACAGTACATTTTATTTTGTATAATATAAATAAGTTCAAAAGTGTTTTTGAATTTTCATACCAATTCAGCTCCCATAATTAATCTGACTTTGAATATAATCAATAATCATTGCTTCGGTTTTATGGAAATTTAGTGAAATGCATTTTGTATTGAATGAGAGTAGAGTAGTTTAATTTTCTGTAAATTTCTGGGGGTTAGATATTCGAGAATGTTTATACATGAGTGGTATATTACATCATTGATGCTCTCGTTCATTGATATTTGTACTATTTTTGTACAATTATTTAGGCAGTTGAACCCACTAAGAAGAGGTACATGCTTTCAATCGATGTCAGTGATTCAATGTCTTTTAGCGGTATCAATGGTTCAGCTAACATGACTGCTATTGAAGCTGCAGCTGCAATGATGATGGTAACAATGAAAACAGAGTTGAATTATGAAGTAATGGCATTCTCAAATGAGTTTATAGACATCAAAGATCAAGTACGATCTCATTCAAGATTAGATGAAGTCATTAAAACAATGAAGTCGGTAAGTATTTAACATTTCCCTAACTATCGGGAATCGCTACACTACTAAGTGCAAGTCACATACAGTAGGTGTAGTAGTTTCATTTCATTTCATTTATTTTGTCTTGAATATAAAAAAAACAAATAATAGAGAGTGACAGGATTTCCAAAAGTGAACTGAATCAAACTATCAAGTTTAGTTTAGTGTTCACATCTCATTGTTCTCTTAAAGATTGGTATGGGAAGCACGGATTGTGCACAACCGATGGAGTATGCGATGCTACACAACATTCCTGTAGATGTTTTCATCATTTATACAGACAGTGAAACATGTGTTGGTAATGTACATCCTTGCCAGGCTCTTCAAAACTACCGACACAAATTGTGTATGTTTAAGAATGACCCAACCCTGTTGAAAGCCAAGCTAATTGTGGTCGCAATGACATCCAATGGTTTCACGATCGCTGACCCTACTGACCCTGGGATGCTGGACATCGTCGGGTTCGATTCAAATGCTCCCACAATTATGAACGAGTTTGCTCTTGGTAATATATGCGGTGAAGATTAAAGTTTAGATACTGTTGTGTACATTTTAAATTTCTACAATGCAGTTTTATCCAGCATTTCAATTATGGCTGCAAAACAGTCTGAAGACATTTTTGTTTACAAGTATAGAATTTAGGCTAGTGCTAAAAAAGCAATATAGAAATACAAATTGACTACTATTATTGCAGATAATTCTGTACATTGTCAAACATTCTAGGAGAAGGCTAAGCTAATGCAATTTTATCAAGTTTATTACTTACATAGGTTCAATGATGTAGCCAATCAGACATGCACTCTGTGTGTAAATCGTATTGCAGAATAACGATCGCGCTAGTCTCGCTGCCCCAATTAAAAAAAAAAACACACACACGACTTGTGTATCTTGCTACACACATGTTTTGCTAAGCCTAGACTAGGCGGTAATTTGGTTGCCGAGAAGTGGTGCTTGCCGTGTTTTGCTGGCTTCTTTCTAGGCTAGGCCTAGGTGTATTCATCCAAAAAGGTAGGTGAAAATAGTTAGACCAATGCAAAAACAAATAATGCACAATTCTAAATTCGTACTCTCAATATAGTTGAACATGCACTCGGCTAGGCCTCATTTTAAATACCCTCTAGTGCACTCTGACTTGTGCATTATTTGTATATTAATACTGTAGTGCATTGTGAATGACATTTTGAAGCGAGTCTGTGATGTCAAATAAAATAAATTTTCGTATTTGGCCTGTTTAAAGCACTCTCAAATACTGTACATGTTATAAGACTCGCATTTTGTGTGCTATTGTGTGTTGTGAATGAATTTAATTTCTAAATACTGAATTACATTTAAATGACATTGTATTATAAAATGTAAAATGTACAGACTAATTGTATTTTACAAAGTTTCATGCCATCTAATTGTTTTTGTAACTGCACTATTTCAAAAATTTTCAAACTATTTCTTGCTGGCTGTTGTAGTGTTTACTGTGATGCTATTTATCATGAATTTTATGAGAATGTCATTTACCTAAATTTCGCTTCACCACAACCATGTGGCAGCAGTGGCTCGAATTTTTCATGTAAATCCAGTATGTTTATGGGGACTTATAATAATATAATGGCCTATGTAAACTAAGGGATCTCCAGGCTAATGAAAGACTGTAGTTTACAGTACAGTATATCAATAGATTAGAACATTTTTATTTTGCCAAATAATGTTACGGTGCTTTAATTTGTAATTAAATAACAATTTATGATGATGTATTTTCTTTCTATAGGTAAAGCTTGATTAGATGCAACACAAGGACATAAGCAGCAATGCAAGCAAATTGGTCAATCAAAAGCGATTGATTTAAACTGTCGCTTGTGGTTGGTAAATTTGTTTGCATTGCAGTTTACTTTATGTTTGGTCCTTGTGGTGACCAAGCTTAACAGTTGTATTGGAAATCTTGGTTTTAACATGTAGTATTTCAATAAAGATTACTTTAATGGAAAGATTATTATAATTATTGGGATATGTACATTATTTCTTAATGAACCTAGAATAACCTTATTCCACCTACATTTATAAAGAAAAACATATTTTAAATAAACACAAAGTTGTTTAGTACGCTACGGCCCTAAAATAAGTTCAAACATTGATGATAAAAAGGGATTGAAATGGCATATCTTTGGTTAATTATGAATCTCAATCAAATAAAGTTTGCATGGTGAAGAAAGTAAAATGCTTTTGATAATAGCATATCGTAATGAAACCTGTATTAAAAATACTGTAATAATACTTTAAAAATTTTTGTTAGGATTATTAATATTTTTCATTAACAATTATTAACTACTGTATAATTATTAGGAATGTTAGATGTTGCTTAGTAAAAGACATTTGTAAATATGAATAAATAAATAAATAAGTAAAAAATGTGGTTTTGGTTTTTAATATTTTTATGAAATATTTGTGTAAAGGAAAGTAGTAAAGCATTACATGACATCATGTGTTCTGGAATAGACAGTTTGGTTGTTATGCTACAACTAGTATCTTCTGGAATAATGATGTTTCTATCTTGAAAAGAAGCCTAGTTGGCTTGTATTATGTATATCTTTAATGTTAGCCATAACATTATCTAGTCTCAAATTCTTTTTTACCATCGAAACCCATTTGGAATATCAACATTTCTGTAAAACCTTATTAGACCAGCATAAGGATGCAGCCACACAAGCAGGAAATGGCCAAGCAATTTAGGCAGGGACACCATAGTTTCATTAGCTGACTACATCGTTCTGGTGGTAAAACAAGTCTTTTAGGATAAGGAGGTGGGTTGTCATGTTGTGCTAGTTCACAAGAGCGTGTGATAGAAGTCTGAATAATCAATAGCGCAAGGATTGGGTGGGGAGAGGAATTATTTATTGTAACTTTATTTCACACATCCCACTTATTAATTTTTATTTGAAAATATGGTGGCACTTTGTAAATATACATTTTACAGTATAAATAACACAGTTTATATCTTTCAATGCAAGCATATCTTATATATTTACATTTATGATAGACAAAATGTAAACAAATTGCTATCATACAATACAATAGTTTACTGTAACACTGGTACTGTATACATAAAATAACTAGTAATTTTGTTAAAGAAACTAGACCTGCAAATATATAACTCTATAAAAACATTAAACCAGGTCATTTCTTTTCTTCAATGTGTGTTCTAAGGTTAATTATGATAACAAGAGAAAAACGATGCACTACCTAAGTAGGTCGCGTCAAAAGTTATCTCATAGACGTTTCTACTAACATATGAAAATTGTATGCTAGTTATAGGCCAAGCCTGACATTTTCTAGTTGCTGAATTAATTCTCTTTCCTTTTTTGGAAGAATCCGTTTAATACTAATTGAGGAACACCTGGTATTTTCGCTGAAAAGTTACAGTTCTTTTGTTTGGAAATCCCAACACACGATGTATGTTGGGATTTCCGCTAAAATTATTAGTCAATTTATTTTTCACAATTTTAATGTAGTGGGTGACCTTTAATTAGGTAAAAAAACATAGGTCTAGTGTCTTTATTTCTTCTTTATTTTGACTGGATCAAAATATTATGATTGTCCTCCATGCTAATGATATCACCAAATCAAATCTTACTCAAATTATACAAATGACATAAATAAACCTATGTCTTTAGGCTCTAAAAAAAACACAGAAAATTATGTTGATAAAAAAATAAATACAAAATTGTTATTACTATGCGCTCAGTAGTAATGAGTGAATATTATGATCATTGCAAAAGGGTCAGTTACTAAATTCATTTGAGGCTACACTCGCATGGATTATTGGAATAACATTCATGACAAATGAACATACAGTAATATCTTAAATGTTGTATTTGCTTTACATAGAAATTAAATAAAATCATTTTAAGACACAAACTGCTTTCATAGAACAAATCATACACTAAATATGAATTAACATGCTTATTTACAATAGTAATACAATGGATTATTTTATATCAGTTAATAAATTGTAATAATAACAGTATAAATAAATAAATTACAGTATAAACTGCTTTCACATCACACCCGGAATCGCTCCAGTGTCCTGAGTAAATATCACAAGATTTGAGCGTGCTTTCACATCAGGCACGAATTCAGTTATTTGGTGTCAAGCAAGGTCATTCATGCTCACTGTTTACTGGTCAAAAGAAAAAAATCGTACAATTTTTAATGGCCTCTTGATCTATCTTTCTGAATTATGGATTAAAATCTATGATGTGAAAGCAGTTTTAATATCTGCCATGCTTGTTTGAGATTTTTAAATCAATTAAAGGATTCATAGAACAAGATAATTGAATGAATTGAAATAACATTGTCTATGTTTATTTTACAGTTGCTAAAAGAAAAATGATTGCAATAATGATAATTTCATGTTAAAGACACTTTCCCTGCGATTGTTGACATTTTGTAAAACTAATGCATATATTATGGTTAATTATGCCCAGCCTAGCTGGTAAACAACAAAGAAACATTATATGCTAGCTACAGACCTAGCCCGCCATTGTCTAGTTGCTAGCTACAGACCTAGCCCGCCATTGTCTAGTTGCTGAATTACTGTAATTGTCTTACTTTTTTGGCAGAATCTAATGACTCGATCGAAAGTGGATGAATCACAGAAACAAAACGAAAATATCAATCCGCATGCTGGTATTTATAGCCGGCTGTTCAAATTTCTAAACAATTATTGCAATAGGCACATATAGAAAGCAGTTTGTAAATTGGATTGCAAAAGTGTCCTTAAATCTGATGTTGGTTTCCATAAATTCTGTTGCATTTTGCAAATATTTTGATAGCCTTTTGATATTTGAGTAAACGGCTTAATTGAATGAAAGTTACTTTAGAACATTAAGTTTGCTATAGAACAATTTTGTATTCATTCGTTGAAAGCCTGACAATGAATATAAATAAGTTGTATACAGTACCAAACACAGAACGTGTTCCATTTATACAAGCCTGATTTTCACTTAACCTATCCCATAATACCTTTATCATAATTGCTTTTAAAAACTATTACAAAAAATAAGGAGTTGTGGTTCTTGTTGGTATAACCCTTTCATTGTCCGGTACAGCACGAAATAGTTTTGGTTCTTTACTATTGGTATCACGAAAGGCCATTATCGATGCTATATTGCCACATCGATAACAATAGTTGGGGGCGCTCCAAACTGTCACAAGCTTCTCGTCAAACATGTATTTGTAACCTTCATGAACAAGCTGATGTGCTCTACAGATTAACTTTAGATTGTTGATGTGGACAAACTAAAAAAAATTAAAAAAAGAAATCCACAAAGTAAAACATTTACATTATTTGTGTCTAAAAAGTTTAATTACTCAAGTACTCAAGTACCAAGTTTAATTACTCAATGTGCCAATCAAGTATATAATACATATTCTATAAGTAAAGCCTGTTTTCCAGTCGATATTGTGTTGAATAAATAACAATGATGATCATCGAGCCAAAAAGCTAATATTTACATATTTATATATTTGCTGTTTCTATCGAGCATTATTGGGACATGCATGCGCAGTCAGCTCCGTGGGAAAATTGCAAACATTTGGGTTCTTGATACTGCACTCTAGTCTGAGACATGTTTATGTTTATTAATAAAGACAAAAATTAAATTAAATTGCATTGGTATTCAAATTTAGTTTTACTTACACTTGTTATTTTGAAATATCTTAACTTAAAAGTATGCAAAGAAGGTGAAAAACATCATTGAATTGGAAGAATTATCAGCGCGTACACAAACTATAACATACTTTGTAAAACCATTTGATTGGTCAGTTTTAACAATCATATTGTGAAAGTTAAACTCTCTTCAACTTCAATGGTTGAAATTGACATAACTTAACATCCACTGGAAAAAATGCTTATAACATACCATCCTGATTTAAAATGATGACAAATATGTGCATAAAATTCAACATTACATTAAAGATATATTGTCCCTCTAAAAAAAATTTTGTTTAAATTTTTTTGTTGAATATGTTATTTTAATGTCACATAATAGTTATTCACTCTCACAAAAAATTGGGTCTGAAAAATTTTTATTTACCTGAGAAAAATGTAATTTAAAGCAAAAAATGGTCAAATTGTCTGGAAGACAATGAGTTTTTGAGTAATTTAACTGTTTATTTTGTCTTTTTATAGGTGAAATAATTTTTTTCCCCCATTTTTTTTCTTATGGAAGTGAACAACTTCATTAAAACTGCAAAATGGCCTATTCAAAGTCCGATTTTCAAAATCTTTATTTTTCATGATTTTGGGGGACAATACATCTTTAAGGTTACTTTGAAAGGCAAAGAAGAGAATACTAGATAATAAGAAAATAATGATGATGTGGTAGAGTGTTTATGTAACTGACCTCATTTGTGACCTTCGCCCCAAACAGCCATCCAGCTCCACGTGGACTAATTGCCCAGGTATCAACATCCTCAGGATCTGACCAAACAAGATGTAATTTTTATAAGTTAAAGAAAAATTAACTTGTGTGGTCTATTGTTTTTTTGTTATCAAAATACAACTTGGTCAAAAAGAGACAAAAGAACTATATGCTCAATCAAGTTTAATTATACTACAAAGTGAGGAAAAAATGCAAATTTTGATTTCAGATGTAAAATATTCTTTCTTAAACATTTTAACATAAAGAGTTGGTAACAATAACAAAGGATATCACAAAAAGCCCCTTTATGAGGAATTTCTTGAGCACGCTCTATGGTTCGTATTTGATCCAAAGTTTTTACATCAGGTGATAGTCCGCCATGAACACACAAAATCTGTTCATCGATAATCTGAAATGACAAATTAGAGTTTGAATAGTTTTCACTTTTTGTGATATCGCAACGTTAAATTGCAAAATGTTAACAATTTACAAGAAAAAGTACATTTCAATTACTGACAATGAACAAGTTGTATCATTGACAATCACACGAGTAAAATCCAGTTCAACTCTAGTGATATCGTTACAAAAAAAAAAGAAAAAACTTTTATTTTTGTTTGCATTGGTCAAATAGGCCTAACCTAGACTATTAATGTTCCAGAAATAGGCCTTGTATTATGTAAGGACGTCTAGACTAGGCCTACCATATATTTCAGTGTATAAGTCTAACTTTCGACAATTAAGGGTGCGCCTCGCTCATTGTTGGCTAGGGCTAAGGCTTTTAGGTAAGGCCTAGAAACGGCAACCTGTTCCTGCCTAGTTTTCAAGGCATTTTTGCATTAATGTTATACTATTTATGAGAAGATTTGTCAACGACTGATATTATTTCATTTATAAACGTAACGATTGGAATGGTATTATACACAAAGATTGCTGGCCCCCCGTGTGGTGGGTATAGGCCTATTGTTATTTTTGCAAAGTAGGCGCAATAATACTATAGTATTCTAAATTTATGTAGGCCGCCTACATTATAAAAATGATTTTAAGTGCAATTCTAATGTTAATTCCTGCATGATCTCTTTTCTTCTTCTTTCCAGCACGGTATAGGCAATATTTAAAAAAAGACTAAAGGATTAATTGTCTCGTTCTTTATTATTAGGTAAAGCCATGGTTGGGCATGTGCCTTTTATCCATTTGCATACAATAGGCAATGAATTTTTATGTATGTTTATGTTTTTTGTTGTGAATGGAAATAAAGAAACAAACAAACAAAATCCAACCAAAACCCTTTTACTATTTTTTTGCTTTAAATTACAGTTTTTCAGGTAAATAATTTTTTTTCAGATCCAATTTTTGGTAAAAGTAAATAACTATTATGCGACGTTAAAATGGCATATTCAACAACAAAATTGTAAAAAATTATTTTTCAGAGGGAAATACATCTTTTTTTTTAAATTTCATTTATTTATTTTCAAGTTTTCAAACTTACTAATACAAGATTATTATTATTAACAAAACAGATTTTTTTAAAATAGATAAATTAGGAAATGTAGTCGTTAATTATTGATTTCTTTTATAAGTGATTTTGAAGCTGGCTACTGATTTCTTTGATTTTAGATGAATTGGTACTTAAGATATAATAATAGAGTTTCTGGTAATTTGTGAGGGACGAAATTTTGAGTGAAAATTAGATGATGAAAAACGCATCAAGTGATAAAATGGATGGTTTGCTAAATAGGGAAGTGATATGAGTTGGAAGAGAGTTTTGGGATTGAAACATAAAGATAGTAGTTTGTATTTGATATCAAAAATATTTAGGACCTTTAGGTTATAAAATAACGCCTTAAGTGTGGTTCCCACTAGCGACGCAACGCAAGGACATAATGCAACGCAAGTGAATTGACCAATCACAAGCGATGGCTTATTCGCTTGTGATTGCTAACTGTCTATAACTTCGCTTGTCATTGGTTAAAACGCTTGCGTTGCGTTTACATCCTTGCGTTACGTTCTAGTGGGAACCAACTTTTAGAATGAGAGTTAAGACTAACCCTTAAACAGATGCAAATTACACTTTTTTGTAATTTAAATAAACCGTAAATATGAGTGGTTTCGAAGCTTGTCCAGGGGCATAAGTTTCCAAACTTTTTTAGTGAACCGGACCAGGCAATATTACAGTAAGAAATGTAGAAAGTACTAATGCATTGTAGAAAGTACTAATGCATTGTAGAAAGTACTAATGCATTGTATAAAATAAAGAGTATATTAATAGGAAGATAATGTTTCAATTACACCAATATTTCTTGACATTACATATATTATTAATGTGTGATTTCCATGACAATGTGGAGTCTATGGTTACTCCTAAAAATTTAGTTTCTTGAACTCGTGTAATTTCAGTGCGTCAACAACAATTTTGTGTTTTGAATGAGTTGATTTAGTATTTTTGCGTAAGAAGATTATGAAGTTGGTTTCGGAAATATTTAATGACAGTTTGTTGGGTTTAAACCAATTTGATACCGGTTTGAGTTCCAAATTTATTTGTTCAAAAAGAACATTAATATTTTGATGGGAATGAAGGATGTTCGAATCGCCGGCAAAGAGAATAAAATAAAGGCGTTTAGAAGAGTTTGGCAAATCAAACACATAGACAAACAAGAGGAGAGGGCCTAAGAGCACAACACAAATAATATTTGAATAGGTAGAGTCAAAAGAGGAGAATGTTGTGAATTGTTGACCTTTAAAAGTAACTTTTGATCAATTGTAGCGGAAGGCCATGGAGACACAATACTTACTCAGATCAAGGAAGACGCCAACTGTAAACTCATTTTTGCTTATGGAACTAAATACTCTGTCACAAAGGTCAACTAGTGCCAAATTAGTTTTTCTAAATCCATATTGGATTATGTTTGCCAAAATAAATAGTAAGTCTGTTAAAGAACTCTAGATAAATAACGATATTTTATTTTTTTTAGGGATGTGTCTTTAAACCCCTTTCAAAACTGTGGAGATACTCCGGAGTTGTTTTGGTGTAAAAGGTAAAATCACACAACTCTGGTGTTTAAAACAGCGGGGTTGAACAGCTGAACGTTCTCCAGAGGGTGAACTGTGGGAACACACCACTGTTTTGGTGTGAAAGGTACCAACATCAAACTCCATCCAAGTTTTATAAGTACTAGCCCAGGGTTCCTTTTTAGATTCCACACTTGTGATGGGCATCTTTTGTGTTTTTTTGTGGCAGGATTTTTTTTCTACTGGGAATCAAAACTAATCAAACTAAATTCCATTGACTGGAATACTGCTGATATAGGTTGATGTGATGCATTTTTCAAATCTCATTCTTCACATTGTATATCAAAAGTCAGGGTTGCGACTCAGCACTGCTTTTGACATGGCACATATTGTGGGAAACTCTAGTATACAAGATTGTGTACTGTAGAACTACAACACTTACTGCAGCTACTGTAAGAAGATCAAAAACTTTGGTGCAGTATCTCCATGCATTTGCATTTCCATATTTTGTCTGACATTCATCTACAAAATTAAAGTAATAAAGTACAATTAATTATTTTTATAATGGTACTATACAGTAAGTAAAGCCTCAGTGATATGATCAACAAACTTCTTTTTCTTCGATAAACCACCACCATACTATATTGTTGAAATTGGCCTAGTTTTTTTAAGGTTCCCCAGTAGAAAATTTATTTTGCTATTGAATACATAACACAACAGAAACTAAACGATTAAAAACATTGTATTTAACCTAAAAATTGTCCCAAGAATATTTAATACAATACAATTAAATTGTATTGTATTAAATATTCTTGGGACAATTTTATGTTTCTTCAAGTAATCAATAGTTGAAATTAACTCTTTTCACACACTTACAAAGAAAATCATAGTGTTGTCTATCATCTTGGTTATGTTGTTGTTGTTGTTTATTGTGGTTACAAATCCAACAAGCAGCCTACAAATGTAACTACCTATTATGTACTGTTTTGTAATATTCAAGAAATAAATTATATACAAAACTTACCATAAAAACCATAAACTTGTGTTATTTGACGACTTTCATGGTTACCCCTTAGAAGTGTGATTCTGTCAGGCCATTTGGCTTTGATTGTCAATAAACGAGTTAATGTTTCTAAACTGTAATATCCACGATCTACAAAGTCACCCTGAGAATACAGATACACAATTATTGAGACTTGAGATACAATAGATAATTTTTGAAAATTGATATTTATACACCTGGGTGGAGAGAGGCAAACGTAAGTAAAGTATCTTGCCTAAAAGGATACAAAAAATGCGGCGAGAGTTGGGTTCGAACCTCGATCTCACGATCAGTAGTCCAACACCCTGCGCCACACTGGTTTTCCACTTACCGTTACCACTCGTCTGTGTAAATTGGCCTTTGTAGAGTATTAGCTTACGACATTACTCTCAAGGTCAAATTATATTATAATCCGCAGAGAAAAAACTGATGTGTTCAAATACAGAGCAACTCCACTGATTTTTCATGGATAAAATTAACATACTCAAAAGTAAAGTTGTGTGTAAACCTATGTTTTTTAAACAGAATGTCAGACCTACCATGAATACATAATTAGTATCAGGAACCTGGCCACCTGTTCTGAATAATTCTTCTAAATCATAAAACTGAAAGTAAACATTGATCAAATTTGATATTTGTAAATTTTGTGTCTTTTAACGAATAATCTGCCACTTAAACAATCAGCGCACTTTGATCGATGATGCTGAAGAAGTGGAATTTCCCTGAGGTGAGAGACTAGATCGTGGAGTCACTGTACATTTTCGCTCGTTGGCAATTTATATTAATCTAATGATTCTATTACGTATGGAAAAAACAATATATAAAGCTCAGCTTCGTCATCTGGCGAATTATGCCTACTTTTGTTTTCGCCAAATGAGACTTTCAGGCGCCATTTGTGACTTTGAGAACGGCTAGCGTGCGTAGATACAGGTCAAACATCCTCTAGCAAAGGTTAACTGAACAAGCAAGCTACAGTACTACAATTGTTAGAGAACTTCAATAATGAGTGAGTGAGTATTTTGTGTAAAACAGACTTTTATACCTGTCCATGAATGTCACCACAAACTGTAACTGGTGTGCTAACTGGCTGCACATTGGACTCTTCCAGAAGCAGCTCACATACATGTTCACATAATTTCTACGAAAATAAAAAAAAAATCAGAATAAAATTGGGAATTTCTCAGGCATGTCTAAAGTCAATGGGTAACCAAATTGGCAAATAAATTTAAATAAAAACTTTAAAATATTTGTTTAAAAACTGTGAGTCTATGTGTTACTGTTTTTTTCTTTAGGTGTATTTTTTATTTCCATACATAAGCCATTATCTCTTTACATAGTTTTCTCTAAAAAACATTTTCATTTCGGTACACTTTGCATATTATTCTATTAACAGAGTAGAATATCGCTATTGTTATGTTGTTAATATTACATACTACTATAGGGCGTGCATGTCATTCATTTACTAAACTGTATTACATTTTTAAAACTATAAAAAGTGTTAAATATTGTTCATTATCAAAATTGAAAAAAAAACCTTTGCTTTGGCTTTCATAGCTGAAAATGAGTTAAAAAAAAACTCATGTTTTTATAAATATGAAACATTTTTTAACTCAAATGTATTTTATAATTATATAAAAATTTATTGCACAAAAAAAAAGTTGTTTTTGATATTGCCACAGAATATATATTATTATATCGATCAACCGATTCGAACAAAGGAACACAGCCAGACAAGTGTGTACTGGTGTAAAGATATAACAGTACACACTGTTTAAACATGAGAGCATAGTCAATAGATTGACTAGGGCCCTGTTTCTGCTGCCAACTAAATACCGTATATTATACGGTATTTTTTGAATACCGTATATATACGGTATATTTTTGGCAGCAGAAACTGCGCTCATAAAAAATATACCGTATTTTGTATACCGTATTTTCCCCACAAAATTTGTGGATAAAATACGGTATTTACAAATTTATACCGTATTTTTTGTACCCGTTTCTGCTGCCAATAAAAAATACCGTATTTTTTTTTTACATGACAAAAGGTTAACATTTGTGTTTTTATTTTCTGTCGCTGTCAGCTGCTTTACACACGTGTATAGATATATTCGGCGAAAATGTGGAGCGAAGACGTCACAGTTTTACTAAATAAATGTGTGTGGGGAAGCTAAAATGTCTGGCCAACTAAAAGGTAATAAAAGGGACAACCACATTTATAAAGACATTTCTAAAAAAATAAAGCAGGAGTATGGAATAGACTTGTCTCCAAAGCAAGTAAACTCAAAGCTGAAGAGCCTGCGAAAGTAGTACAACATTGTAAAATACAATAACTCGGGGAGGGAACGAATTAATTGTCCCCATTACGATGTTTTCTGTGCTCTCACAACATCTCTATCACTAGGGCTAGGCTGTTGAAAGTGAGACGTAAAATTTCCTTTATTGCGACTTTTAATTATCGATCAAATAAATGAATGGCAATTTGGGTAAAAAAGATGAAATTTAACACGACCACCCAAGAAGTATTGTTAGCAGAAACGGGGTACTAAAAAATACGGTATAAAAAATACCGTATTTTATACCGTATTTTTATACCGTATTTTGAGCAGTTGCAGCAGAAACAGGCCCTAGGATGACCATAACAACATGGTCCCTGTTACATGATAAGAATGCGAGTTGTTCTGTTTCAGGTTGTGTGTATCCAGGTAGGCCTTTAGAGCGGCACGCGCGTTTGCATTTTTTTGCCTCGCTGAACGTTGTGTATTAGCCTACACCGAAGAGGGGCCGCATGTTTTTTCGGTTCAATTTTCCCCTCGACCTGGTCGATAACTTTGACTCTAATAATATTTATAATGTTGATAAGTAAGGTGGTAGCCTGGTTGGTACATTGTAAGGTGGTAGCCTGGTTGGTACATTGTAAGGTGGTAGCCTGGTTGGTACATTGTAAGGTGGTAGCCTGGTTGGTACATTGTAAGGTGGTAGCCTGGTTGGTACATTGTAAGGTGGTAGCCTGGTTGGTACATTGTAAGGTGGTAGCCTGGTTGGTACATTGTAAGGTGGTAGCCTGGTTGGTACATTGTAAGGTGGTAGCCTGGTTGGTACATTGTAAGGTGGTAGCCTGGTTGGTACATTGTAAGGTGGTAGCCTGGTTGGTACATTGTAAGGTGGTAGCCTGGTTGGTACATTGTAAGGTGGTAGCCTGGTTGGTACATTGTAAGGTGGTAGCCTGGTTGCTACTTTGTAAGGTGGTAGCCTGGTTGCTACATTGTAAGGTGGTAGTCTGGTTGCTACATTGTAAGATGGTAGCCTGGTTGCTACATTGTAAGGTGGTAGCCTGGTTGCTACATTGTAAGGTGGTAGCCTGGTTGCTACATTGTAAGGTGGTAGCCTGGTTGGTACAGTAGGATACAGTAATTATTATTAATAATTTTATGTCTAGTACCAGGCTGGTCAGCGATATATTTCTTAACTTGAACTTCATTAAGTTGAAGTCAGAGAAATCGATTATTTAAAATAAATATTTTGTTTGTTTGTTGATAAGAACATCATCAAAATCGTAAATCAGTTCAGTTAAAATATAAGTAACTAGTAAGTATATTCATATTCATAATCATGTCTGATGCGATAAATATAGCTTTACGTCGCTAGCAGGATCTGCCAAACACACAATACGTCACAATGCTTTCAGGGGGAACTCCGCTGGTTTATTGAAATACTGTTCGCATCACTACACTAACCTAACGCTGTAGAAACGTATGTAAATCAGCTTGCATAAATAGAGCATTGTTGATCAACACGATTAACAAAGTTGAAACATTTGGGCACGCTCCCTTATTAAAGATAATTTTCACATTTACAAATCTTTGGCACAATATCAATAATAAACTAGATTTAATTCGTCACTATGACGAATTATAGTTATATGCATTGATTTTTACAAGAACCATTTTCAGGAATCTTTAATTATTTATAATTTATGAAAGATAGGATCTAGCAAATACAATAGCCGGTATCACAATCTGATCAAAGATCTCTCTGGGTATAATGTCATAAACCCCCTTTGTTATATAATAATAAAGATATAAGTTACATTTGTCCTAGATTTCATTATAAATCATGCGTATAATCTATACACTAAGAAATAAAATTGACAATACGGATATTCAAAAACTTATTTCCTTTTGTTTCCCAAGGTGAGACTCGATTTCGGTACCTTGAATGCTATAGACGCGAGCACAGACCACCAAGCCATACACAACTGACTAAAAGTTGAATAAGAAGTATTGTTTTTGCATTTAATTCTGAAAAGCTATAATAAACATAGGCATGTATTACAAAATTGGCTCTAAAGTTTTTAAGTTTGACATGTAGTGATTTCTCTTTCAGAGTTTATGAATATCGTCGTTTTTTGGCAACTTCAACGGACGATAACTTTTGAATTGATAATCCGATTTCTATCATTTAAATTGCAAATGTTTATTTTCTTTAAGTTCCTTTTGATTAACTGAAAGAAAAAGTACCATCATTAATTTGAATTTTTACATTGGGATACCTATTTCTAGGTTATAATGCGAAAAGGTTAACTTTTTGAGATACAATAACCTTGTTTGTTTTTTGTTTGTAATATTTATTGCAATCCATAATATACACAATACAACTAACTGCTGACTGAAGAATTTAAGAACCGATTTATGATCTATGATACCGACAACATTGACCTCCACAACGCAGACCAGACACTAGCCGAATTGACCAATGACTACGACAAGGAAATGACATTTCCAAGACCGACTTGAACTTAGACTGGGACGTGTGGAAGACCAACTGAAAGACACAAAGGACAAAAACAAACACTGCACCAACAGGTATCTGACATTATGGCAACACTTCAACAACAAACTACCATCAGACAACAGCAGCCATAAGCAGCACAAAACCAATAACCACCATTGAACAATGACCCCAATCAAATTCCACAGGACTTACACTTACAGCGACGACTACACAACTTTACCAACGACCGACTAAATATGGCATGACTATTGACAAAATACTACTTCACCAAGGAAGAAAGACGCAATTACAACACGTCAGAACGAAATGGCGCTGCTCGACTCAACACGACCAGAATTGACTTAATCGTCAAGACCGAAGTAACTTAGCTACTGTCCCTGTTGGAGAAATCGATCTCCGATTGAAGGAATGCCTTAAGTCTATTGATTCTGCACGCAGACAGATTAAATTTAAACAAAGACATCAACGAGAGTAGATTTGACTAATGTTTATAAAATTGTAAAATGTTTAAATTTTAACTATTTTTAAATATTTAATCTACGGTAAATGTTTATTTAATGTGCTTAACATAAAAATGTTTTAAATGTGCTTAAATTGTTTAATTTAACTTAATTAATAAATGTGATAAAATTCCAACTAAATGTTTATTTAACCTGTATTAATTTAAATTGAATTTTATATCACTCATTATTATATTTAGAAAAATATTTACAAAAAAGAAAAAAAAAGTTACAACTAGATTTGAACTCGTCACTTTGAGATGAAAATCTGACTTTTTTAATTCAACTGGCCATATGATGACGTCATGACATCAGATAGACAACATTTTTATAGAAATTCATACAATTCAACAGCTTCCATAATAAGTTTTAATCATGCGGGTCACTTTTCATTCTGAGGAGCTATAACACATTGAAATATACTGCATATGAAATTAAGTAGGTCACTTACAAATGTATACTTACAAAAAATAATATTTAATGAAAAGAAACAATACCCACACAGTTTTTTAACACAGTCACAATATATATTTTATGTTGTATTTCAGAAATACAACTATCTAACTGCCAATATAAATAATCGTACTAAAATACATATTACATTCTATGCAATGCAAAAAAAAGAAGTCAAATCTCACACTGGTTCAAAAGTTACAAATCATTTAAAGACGGGAACTTTTTGGGCATTTTTGAGACATTGGGACAAATTTTGGAGGGTGATAGCTAAAAAAAAAATGTCAAGGACTACCTTAAAAAAAATAGTCTTGTTCTTATTCTTATATTGCAAAATATAAAACATGAAAAACACGACATACAAAAAAAAAACAATAGAACCAACTGAGTGAGCTGGCATGGGACACAAAAGCGAACCTAATCACTATGACTTAAAGCCTGTGTTCCCCACTCACCCAGTTTCACAAGCAATGATTATACCATCTTAAAATATAATATATCAAGATTCCAAAGCTAAGTTTAAATCATTTAATAAATATAAAAAGTATTTTAAATTATATACATAGGCCTAATTATTATCGGAGAACAAATTTATTTTAAGTTTAGCAAGGAATGTAGGGAAATAATCCAATAGCAGGGAATCTTTCACTTCATCATGGATATCTTCCCACAGTCGCGGGAAGACATGGATAACTGAGCAATGCAAACAGTTTTACAATCAATAGAACCTATTAGTGTTTTACATACAAATGATGTTAAAAGATAGCTTCTTCGGCTCGATATACGGGGCCAATTGAGTTGTTTTAATCTAACATCATACTCCATATCTCCTCTTCTCTGTTTCAATGCTAGCCATGTGGCTCTACGTTGAACAGATTCGATCTTATCAATCAATTTTACTCTCTGGGGAAGCCATGCGGGAATCACATATTCGAGTATGGGAATGATAAGAGCTCGGTATCATGCAAATACAGCTGCTGACGAGGTGCCCCCAGCAATACTCGCAATATAACCAATCATCCTATTTGCCCTTGTTGCAGTAACATTTTGTACATGGTTATCCCAAGTCAAAGTATGATTAATGGTAACGCCAAGGTGAGAATGAGTATCCGATTGTATTGGGGAATCATTAAGGTAGTAATTTGGACGGTATGCCTTTTTAGATCTGGTGATGTATAGAATACAGGTTTTATTTGAATTTAATTGCATTTCTTTAAGTTGCACCATGTGGAGAGCGTATTTAGATCACGTTGAACTAATTAAAAGTTCATCATCAACACTGTGTACTGTATATCCCTATAAATGATCGTATCGTCGGCGAATAGGGCACAAGATGGTAGGTCATTGATAAATAAGTTAAATATTGTGGGTCCCAACACACTACCTTGGGGTATTCCAGATGTCACAGAGCGTGAGCTACTGAGAGATCCCTGGAATATAACCTTCTGAATTAGATTAGATAGAAAAGATTGGATCCATTTCCATATTTGACCTCTAATGTTAAACTGTGTAGCGAGTTTATTTAGGACAATTTGGTGGGGTAATTTATCAAAGGCTTTAGAGTAATCTAAAAATATAACATCAATTCTAGGTGGGCGTGGTTTGTCCAGCGACGATGCCCAATTATGGAGAAGGTTAGTTAGCTGCGTAACACATGAGCGGGATGGGAAAAACCCATGTTGGACGTCAGTGATAAGGCAATTTGAAGTAACATGTTCAAATATAGCAGACTGAATATATTTCTCAAGTATTTTACAACATATTGGTGTAAGTGATACTGGTCGATAATTTGAGATAGTTGCTTTGTTTCCAGTTTTGAAAACTGGAGTTACATGGGAAATACACCAGGAAGATGGTATTTTACCTTTCTTCAAAGTTAATTTAAATATATTATGAAGTGGCGGAGCTAACATATATGATGCCGTTTTAAGAATATACAGGTGTATGGCATCAGGACCAGGGGATTTATTAATATCAAGCTTATTTATTTTAAGCTGGATTAAATGTCATTGATATCGAAATCAACCGATGAAAGTTCAGGTATAGGGAAGGAACATATAGGAGGGTCTGTCGGAGAGGGTTTAGATACATGGAAGGAACATATAGGAGGGACTGTCGGAGAGGGTTTAGATACAGGGAAGGAACATATAGGAGGGTCTGTCGGAGAGGGTTTAGATACAGGGAAGGAACATATAGGAGGGTCTGTCGGAGAGGGTTTAGATACATTAAAAATAGATGCAAAGTGGTTATTAAAGCTATCTGCTATGACGGATGGAGTAGAACTAACGAATCCGTTAATGTCAAACGAGGTTGGGGCCGGTGAACGCTTGCGTTCACGGACAAAACACCAAAAGGCTTTCCGTGTTTTATCCCCCGTGAACAGTCGGTTCACATAATCATAATATGATTTATGGCATAATTGTTTTACATCATTACGGACTCGCTTAAACTCCTCCCATGCAAGTATAGTACCTTGGCGTTTAGCCTTCTGAAACAATGTACGTTTCTTTGCTATAACTTTCTTTATATCATCAGTAACCCAGGGGTGACGTTTCTTCATCTTCTTAGTACGACGTGGAACACAATCACGTATCACAGCATCATATATATCAAGAAACCCTTCCCATGAATCATCTACATTATTGTCAATGAAGATTCCCCATGGGGCTAGGTGAAAAAGTTGTAGAAGATGATCAACGTCAGTCTTAAGAAACTATTAATTAATTGTTTAGAATAAAATTTAGTTTTACAAATGTTTAAGGAAATAGCATGATGATCACTCTCAACTGGATTATCAATAATACAGAGCGATGATATTTGATCGGGCCTATTTGTAAATACCAAATCAATTGTGGTTTCAATTACATGGTTATTTGGGTTAGGCCTAGTGATACCATTAACTAATTGGATACAATCAAGTGAATCCATAGCATCATTGAATGATGGAGGGCTACAGTTTGGTTGATCCCAGTTTAAATTGAGATCACCAACAATAAATAAGCTATCAAACATTGGCAGCTCAGGTAGAAGTGAAACAAGAAAATCATTGCTAAAACTGTTCCAAAACGCTATAGGCACGTTTGGTGGACAATAACACGCAATGAATAACATTTTACAGTTATGAACAGTTACTGAAAAGCATATAACTTCGTATAGAATTGCAGAGTTGTAGTTCATTTGAACAGGAGCGAGATCGTCGCCACTAAAACGCCGCCTCCCTTCTTGTTAACTCTATCCTTCCGAATTATCTGGTACTGCGATGGAATGCCAAGTTGTGACAATAATATCAACCTCGTGGATGGCAAGATAGGCTGATAGTTTAATGGATTTATTGCGAATACTCCTACTGGCATTAAGTATTAGCGCTGATACCACCATTGCTATACAACACGTATCCACAATTCAATCAAATGGAATTCCAAGAATTCAGCAACCCAATGGTATATAAAATACCGATACAGTTAATGTTGAAATTGAAAATAGAAACATCAAAAAACGATTCATCTGATAAAATAACAGAAAAAGTTATCCACCAAAAGGCTTCGTCGGAAAATGTTAATCTGTGGTTGTTGTGGTTGTTGTGGTTGTGCCACAATTGCTATACAACACAAGCGTATCCACAATTCAATCAAATGGAATTCCAAGTATTCAGCAACCCATTGGTATATAAAATACCGATACAGTTAATGTTGAAATTGAAAAAAATTGAAACATCAATAAACGATTCACCCGATAAAATAACAGAAAAGTTATCCACCAAACTCGGTTGTATTTATGGGTTTGGCAAAAATAAGAACTTTCAAATTATTACCGTAGTTCCTCGGGTATAATCCCACCTCGGGTATAATCCCGCCCCCGACTTTACGATTACCTTCACACGCAAGCATATCCTCGGGCAAAGTCCCAGTGTATAATTTAACATTAGGCCAGAGGTGGGCCTAGGCCTACTGTAGCTAGCTAGGCCGACGTCAATTTCTCACCAAAAAAATAGAGTAATTTCTCTGAATTTGGCTGACTTAAAACTCATCAAACATTGTTAAGTTGAATACAACCTTAAGGCTAGCATGCCCCGATCGTCACGTTCTGTACATCCTTTCGCCGTCGTGTACATTCTTTCTTGTTGTTTACACTACTGTGCATGCTTGATTACCGTAAAAAAACACCGCCCTCTATATCGACCAGCTTGTGCAGATTAGAGTTTGTGTCACATGCAACAACATGCGATGGAGAACTCGTATGATCGAGTTCATGTCGATTTAGGAAGCTAGGCCTAGATCACATTTTAGGGTATTTTTTAAGTAGAAATCTCGGGGAAAATCTATACGGTAGGCATAGCACAGGTAAGAACAATTAGGCCGCCTAGGCCTAGATGGCCTGGCCGTCTAATTGCTAGGCCTACATCGGAATATAGCTTTTAGATAGCCTAAATCGTAGCTAGAAGAAATATCGTCATTTTCAGTTCATGCAGCGGGAAATCCCCGGGTATAGTCCCACCTCCCAAATTCGGGAAAATTTCACGTACAAGGGGGGTGGGATTATACCCGGGGAACTACGGTAATATAAAAGTTATAACCCTTCAAAAATGGTTCCATATATTTTTTGACCACTTTAACAGACCATAACTTTTTAATGAATAATCCGATTTCAATTGTTTAAATTGCAAAAGTTTATTTTCGCCAGTGTTGTGAAAGATATCAATTTTTTTTTTGCCAATTGACAACTCAAATGGCCATTTTTATGGAAAACGTGAATGGCTATGGTGTTTTTTTTCTGATGGACCAAAAAAACACCCAACCAATAATTTTCACCCAGTATAAAAACATCTTTTTATATTACATAGCCTATGTAAATACGTGAATGTGATTGGTTGAAACTGCATCACATGACTACCGCTGCGAGGATCGTAAATCGTATATATCCTCGAGTATGACGATATTGACTGTGTAATTTTCGTGTGGCAACACCAGCGTTTGGCGATAAATATACAAGAACATCTACTGGGACTTGAACTCGCAATGAATTGTCACTCCATCACAAAACACTTTATCCGATGTGCCACGCAACTTGCTTGAAGAAATTAATCCACTAAACTATTTAAACTATGCATACATAGCGCCCTCATTTGTTAATAGTCCTCCCTAGATGTGATGAAAGACCGTTTGTCACCTGTTACGCGCGGCGCAGCCTACCTGATATTAATATTATTATTATTATTAATGTAGGCTTATTGATGGAAATTCTTCTGTTAATTTAAACGACCTAGCCTAGGCCTAGGCCTAAGTGAATATTTTATTGCCAAGGTCAAGGAATCATTAATTAGTAATTATCTGTATATTATTCTTCGCAGGGTAAGGTGAATGCAATGCCCAACCAGGCTTATTACTAAAAGGAGGCCTAGCTACACCCGACCCTGCAGTTGTTGGTAATATAATATATTTATTATTATGTAATATAACAGATATCGCCTTTTAAATCGGTAAAATGTAAGATTTGACAACCCCTTGCTTGGGAATGATATATTGTTCAAGGGAATATTTCCTTTAACAAAATATCATTCCCTCAGCAGGGATGTCAAATCTTATATTTAACCTCTAATTAGTCTAAGCAGTCAATATCTGTATAATATTTTTCTTTTCAGAGAAACTATGGGGTAGTACATGTAGGGATAATAATATGAGGACGATGAGACATTTTATTAATATGTCTCATCATCCTCACAAATTGGGCCAGAATGACCACGTACAGCGGTTGGACTACTAAGCCGCTAGTATGGTTGTGGGACATGCATGAATTCAACACAAACACAGAACAAACAAGACGGGTGGCGGGGAGGCCTAGCATAATAAAAACAAGCTTCGACAGGAAGTAAGTAATTACACATCTGTTCGTGTATACTGTCTTCTTCAGCATATAAAATATACAAAATAACAAACTATTTACGTACTTTTAAATCATTTTCTGGAAGATATTTACATTCTTTTGCGAAAGTTATCCACCTCTCAACCGAACTCTGTTCAGCCATTTTTACCTAAAAAAAGATTACTACCGTTTATACGTACATATATACGTACACACACAAAGTACACCACCAAAGAATATATGAGTAATCTGCGATTTTTGCATTATAAATTTCTAACTGAGAGTGATGCCCGCCCTCATAAGGGCGGACGTATGATTTATTGTTTGAAGGTTTGCATGGTACGAAGCCCTAGAGGGGACATAATAATAATAATAATAATAAAATAAAATTAATATCACGTTCGTACATGTTATCTAATACGTACGTACGTTTTAATATTACGTACGTACGTAATATTAACACGTACGTAGGTACACTATTAGTACGTGTTATAGTAGGCCTACGTACTTACGTAATAATACGTACGTACGCATTATTAGTATTATTATGTAGCCTACGTAGGCCTACGTAATATTATTAAACACGTACGTACGTATTAAATAACACGTACGTACGTATTATATTATTATTATTATTATTATTATTAGTATTATTATTATTAGTATTATTATTATTATTATTATTATTATTATTATTATTATTATTATTATGTACGTAAGAGATAGGCCGCTATTAGTAGGCATGTTAAGGTGCATATTTTAGGCAAATCCTTCAAATTGTGATAACATTTTTAAACTTTGCACAGTTATTCATTAGGGTGTCAAAAATATGAAATGGAAGGGTTGCACAAAATTTGGTCAGGGGAAAGCCGCCATTTTGGATTTCGGTACATTTTCTGTAACAAATAACGTTCCATTATTATCTCAGTTGAATGAATGTTTGGTTTATATAGGCCTAAAACATTTTTAAAGTTTTAGGTTTTGAATCATTAAATAGCAGAGAAACATTAACATATCGAATATGTGATGCTTTTGCCAATGATTTTGGTCAAACCATGGATACATAGATTGCAGATATTCATCATAGTCAAAATGTAATGTTGTTCTATTTTATAATAATACAATCAAAAGATTGTCCCAAAGCACTGAACAGAAAGGAATTACAAAGAAAAAAGATGGGGTTTTAAGAGTGTTTTGAAAACTATGATAGAGGATGCATTTATAATAGGATCAGGAAGATTGTTTGTTTTTTGCTGTTGGCCGAATAAAAATTGGGATGCTTGGTCAGTACAGGTGTCCAAAGGTCAATATGTTCGAAGTTAAGACTTGGAAACTTTCTGATCACTGGTCAAAAAATTGGCCATTATGATTATCTCAGCAACCACTGGTCAGAAAGTGATAATTGTGATCTCAAATTACTCGCAAAGTACTGTATATGTTTATATTTGTTCTAATGTAATACAAATCATAAAACTGTCAATAAACCCCTAATTTTGACCTTTGACATATAGCCGGTACAAACATTTTTGGCTTAGAGCACACTTTTCATATCACAGAAATTGTTGGGCGGATATGGTCGTAGTTGGTGTCATAATATTCAGAAGATACATATTTATATTCACTTTAATGGACAACTTTTGCCAAAAATGACCGTGAAACTTTATTTTTTACCTGGTCAAGAAAATAGCCATATCAATATATCACCCAGTGGGCACAGAACATAATTTCAACGTTGAATCAACGTTGAAATATAGTTGATTTGTTGAAATCATGTTGTCAGCGTATTTCAAACGTTGAATCAACGTTGAAATAACATTTTTTCCCTAACTATTTTTTTTACGTTTAGTAATAAACATTGAATCAACGTTGAAATATCATTTTCTTTTTAACTAGTAATTTGTGTTAATTAATAAATGTTGATTTAACGTTGAATTAACATTGTTTTTCAAACAAATGTTTTACGTTAATTTATAAATGTTGATTCAACGTTGAAATAACATTGTATTTTTAACTAGAAATTTACGTTAATTTATCAATGTTGATCCAACGTTAAAATAACATTGTCCTTCTAACTAGTAATTTACGTTAATTTATCAATGTTTATTTAACGTTGAAATAACATTGTCTTTCTAACTAGTAATTTACGTTAATTTGTCAATGTTGATCCAACGTTGAAATAACATTGTATTTTTAACTAGAAATTTACGTTAATTTATCAATGTTGATCCAACGTTGAAATAATCTTGTATTTTTAACTAGAAATTTACGTTAATTTATAAATGTTGATTCAACGTTGAAATAACATTGTATTTTTAACTAGAAATTTACGTTAATTTATCAATGTTGATCCAACGTTAAAATAACATTGTCCTTCTAACTAGTAATTTACGTTAATTTATCAATGTTGATTTAACGTTGAAATAACATTGTCTTTCTAACTAGTAATTTACGTTAATTTGTCAATGTTGATCCAACGTTGAAATAACATTGTATTTTTAACTAGAAATTTACGTTAATTTATCAATGTTGATCCAACGTTGAAATAATCTTGTATTTTTAACTAGAAATTTACGTTAATTTATCGATGTTGATCCAACGTTGAAATAACATTGTATTTCTAACTAGAAATTTACGTTAATTTGTCAATGTTGATCCAACGTTGAAATAACATTGTATTTTTAACTAGAAATTTACGTTAATTTATCAATGTTGATCCAACGTTGAAATAATCTTGTATTTTTAACTAGAAATTTACGTTAATTTATCAATGTTGATCCAACGTTGAAATAACATTGTATTTCTAACTAGAAATTTACGTTTTATTATCAATGTTGATCCAACGTTCAAATAACATTGTCTTTCTAACTAGTAATTTACGTTAATTTATCAATGTTGATTTAACGTTGAAATAACATTGTCTTTCTAACTAGAAATTTACGTTAATTTATCAATGTTGATCCAACGTTGAAATAACATTGTATTTCTAACTAGAAATTTTCGTTTTATTATCAATGTTGATCCAACGTTGAAATAACATTGTATTTTTAACTAGAAATTTACGTTAATTTATTAATGTTAATCCAACGTTGAAATAACATTGTCTTTTTAACTAGTAATTTAAGTTAATTTATCATTGTTGATCCAACGTTGAAATAACATTGTCTTTCTAACTAGTAATTTACGTTAATTTATCAATTTTGATCCAACGTTAAAATCACATAGTATTTTTAACTAGAAATTTACGTTAATTTATCAATGTTGATCCAACGTTGAAATAACATTGTATTTTTAACTAGTAATTTACGTTAATTTATCAATGTTGATCCAACGTTGAAATAACATTGTATTTCTAACTAGTAATTTACGTTAATTTATCAATGTTGATCCAACGTTGAAATAACATTGTATTTTTAACTTGAAATTTACGTTAATTTATTAATGTTGATCCAACGTTGAAATAACATTGTCTTTCTAACTAGTAATTTACGTTAATTTATCAATGTTGATACAACGTTGAAATAACATTGTCTTTATATCTAGAAATTTACGTTAATTTATCAATGTTGATCCAACGTTGAAATAACATTGTATTTTTAACAAGAAATTTACATTAATTTATCAATGTTGATCCAACGTTGCAATAACATTGTATTTTTAACTAGAAATTTACGTTAATTTATCAATGTTGATCCAACGTTGAAATAACATTGTATTTTTAACAAGAAATTTACGTTAATTTATCAATGTTGCTCCAACGTTGAAATAACATTGTCTTTCTAACTAGTAATTGACGTTAATTTATCAATGTTGATCCAACGTTGAAATAACATTGTATTTCTAACTAATAATTTTTTTCAAACAATTATTATTTTTGTTTTTCAATGTTATTCCAACGTTATTTTAACGTTGAAATCCAGTTGCCATTTTCAAATGACATGTTTTCAACGTTGAAAAACTCTTGAAATTATGTTGTTTTTTCAAACAATTATTATTTTAAACGTTAAATTAAAGATAAATTCTATTTAATACTTAAATTTTGTAATACTAAGTGCGTTGCCATTGATGTTTCAACGTTAAATTAACATTAGATTTCAGTTGGCGGTTTATTTTATCATTCTTTATTGTAAAACAAATGATTATTGGTTATTTAGGAATTTTAGATTGGCAAATATTATTGTCTCTGTATAATACAAAAATGTTCTAGAAGTTGTGTTGAAAATTGAATGATCCTTTCATGCAAGATCAAATTTCATAAGATACGAGCTTGTCATTGGTTTAGTTTCGTTTTGATAAAATTTTTGAAACTGGTGTTAGTAATTTCAGTTACTTCGACGTAGGCTAGGCCTAAGTGGTGTGTAGAAAAAAAAGGCTCATCATTGAAATTGTCAAATAAGTATGTTTTGAGGTAGGAAAACAATCTTTTTTATTTGTAAGCTACTAATTTATAAGTTTTGAGCTTGACTATTTTACCCTTATCAATAGCTAGCCTCTAGTCTAGTAGGCCACACATGCATAGCTAGGCTATAGCCTGGTAGGCTAGGCCTAGAGGCTAGGCTAGTAGGCTAGGCAGGCTGCCAAACTGATGAACTGAATTCACTCACTAGGCCTAGTGGAAGCATTTATTATTATGCATGTCAAGGGCAAACATTTGCCTTGCCAAGGATAACTACAGTACTGTACTTATTATGGTTATAAAATGGTATGTATTAGGCCTTTAAGTTTTAGTTCAATACTTTCTTTATTTATCCAAAAGTATACATAAATATAACATTATAATAATATATAATTAGTTGGCCTAGCTAGCTTTCTGCTAGGCTGTCTACAGTAGCTGCTAATGCTATTATTAGTGTTAATATACAAACACATGCTGCTAGCCTAGGACGGCTATTTGTTAAACTTACTCGCTTTCTTTATTTCAGATTGTAGGCCTAGCTAAGGCCCTGGCCTATGCCTAGCTAGAGTACAAAATAATGAAGTACATGTAGGCCTATAATCTTTTCTATGTGAATCAAACGAGAAAAATCTAATGGATGATCAATATTTTTATATACAAAAGGTTGGTATTTATAGTTCTTAACTTTAATATTGAATTGAATAAATATTACGCCGTGGTTAGGATTCCGGCACCGCAACTCAACTTCCCATCGTTAGGGAATCCGACACGCTATTGCGCATGCCCAGAGCGAAGTAATTATAGCTTGCACTAGTGCCACAGACCGCGCACCACGTTACCCGAGAGTCGGAGTGTTAACTAGGGATGTACTGTGTAGCCAAAGATATCTTTGCTGTGGCCTAGTTAGTCGGCGCGCGGGGGAGAGAGCGATGGATGAAACTTGGTCTAGGCCATACATGAATTAATAATTACGCCACGCGTTAAAATAATTATTATGATATTGATAAGAATCAGCTTGCGTATTTCAAGAAATGTACGAAAATTAATAGCGTAGCGTTGCAACACCGACTTCTCCCGAACAGTTCTGTTTTTTTTTTTCACATCCGCACGGCGGCTGCTGTCAACAAATCAACTTGTATACTATTGCATGATGTTATGTACAGTATAAATGCGTTATATGAAATCTTTTATTTTGTACTTGAAAAATCATAAAAAATAAAACTAGTCATGCAATTATTATAATTCATAAATATATAAAGCTTATATATGAATGAAGCAAATTTAATTACGAAATAAATAGGCCCAATGGTCACATCTAGCTGGTAGGCCTACTAGTATTAGTAGGCATGTAGGCCGGCTAGTTTGCCGTGGCGCAGCTATTAAAATGATACATCGCTGTAAAGCTTGGTTCCCACTAGAACGTAACGCAAGGACGTAAACGCAACGCAAGCGTTTTAACCAATGACAAGCGAAGTTATAGACAGTTAGCAATCACAAGCGAATAAGCCATCGCTTGTGATTGGTCAATTTACTTGCGTTGCGTTACGTCCTTGTGTTGCGTCGCTAGTGGGAACCACGCTTTGGTCTGTTGTAGACAAAAATCGCCGATTACCTTGCTCTGGGCATGCGCAATAGGGTCATTCCATCTCAGTTCACCCAAAAAAAATGGAATTTTAAACCCTACCTCTTCCAATTTTGATGAAATTTGGTATATGGGTGATTCATAGCAATTAAAACCAAATTTTCAAATTTTAACCTTATCGGACCAACGGTTTTCGAGATATCGCAATTTCAATTTTCGGTTTTTACGCAAAAAAGCGCGCGGCCGCCACGTTTCAAAGAGCTGTATCTCGGGAACTATAGGTTCGATTTTAAAAACAAAGGTATTTTTGTAAAGGGGAGACCATAAGGAACCTAAATATACTAATTGTGTGTGTTTTATGTTAATTTTAAGTTGAATAAAACTTTGACATATATTTTGACCTTGAAATTGACCCCGTGGAACACGCCCAATTTGTTGGTGACTATCACGAAAAATGTAGCCCTACGTGTCAACTACAACATATAAAAAAATTGGAGGGGTTTTTTTCTTTGTTTCCATGAAATTACAATTTGAAGTTGACATACCTCTTCCTTTTAGTGTATTTTTGGTGTTGTTATACTTATACACAGTGTGAACACTAACTGTTAAGGTGTCTTATTGTTACGCTTTCTCATCAGGCCCACTTAAACAGTAGATATATTTTGATATGAGAAATACTGGGTAACTCACATACTTTTAAAATCAATTTTGACACATAGTTTAGTGTCCTTACTATGTTATTATGCACATTAACATATGCATAATAAGTGATTGCAGAGAACATACAACAGTTACTGTATATGCCTTTTTAAAGGTTGTCATCCCCTATAGAAAAACAAAACTACCAACCATGAAAAAAGTTCATTATTTCACAGATGGATGTGGCGGCCAATACAAAAACAAATATAACTTTATTAACCTTTGCCACCACCAGGAAGATTTTGGTTTAGACGCCGAGTGGAATTTTTTTGCTACATCACATGGCAAGACGTGCGTGTGATGGCATAGGTGGAACCGTTAAGAGGCTTGTCACTATGAGAAGCTTACAGCGTTTGACTGAATGTCATATTATCACATCTCTCAGTATGTTCGACTACTGTGTAATTTTTTATTTTTATTTTATGTCTTTAGGCAATGTGGCCAAGGATTACCAATAGTGAATTAATCACTGTCCTATCAGATAGGTGGTAATCCCCCTGATACAGGGGCTATTGTGTGAACCAGTTCACCGGGGTAACCCCCTACTCTTTTTCAAATAATGAACTGGGTTCTTTAAAGTACACACATGTTATAACTGTGTACACTGGACCTACGGTTTATAGTCCTTATCCGAGAAGACTTGTTCCACCACCAGAACTAGGAGCGAGTCGGCCTCGAACCCTTGCCGATGTTGTTGTTGGCTCTTTTAGGTACGGTAAACGGCGCCCCTGCCTTAACCGCTCGGCCATATGACTCGCTCATATGGACATTCCAGGCATCAACTTTTTTCATGAGGGAATAGATGAGGTATCTACTGTGGAAAAAGAAATAAAGCTGAGATTCAACCTCGCCCAGACCATCAAGGGTACATTACAATATCATCGCTTTGTTCCCGTTTCTCTGGCACAGATGCAGGTCTACAAACTTAGTACCCAGATAAACCCTCCGGATGTGGTAGTGATTCAAGAATCTTTCAGTGATGAAAATGAAATTGTTGCTGATACACAACCCACCATTATTAGACTTCAGAATTTTGTGTGCTGTAGTTATGATGGTGTCCCATGGATTGGTTTGGTGGTGGATGTCTCACTCTCAGAAGAGTTTGGGGATTTTCAAATTAAATTTATGCATCCTCATGGGTCAGCGAAAACCTTTTATTGGCCCTCCAAAGAAGACTGTTGTTGGATTCCTGAATCAAATGTACATTGTATTATAGCCTCTCCGTTTATAAAATCCTCTTCGACTAGGAATTACAGTATTTCCCAAAATGAGTAAAGGCCAGACATAGACAATTGTAACATTATAATAATATTTAGTTTGTAATAAAATTAATTTTGGAATACATCAAATTGACATTGAAGTAATGCATGGACAGACACCAAAAATACACTAAAAGGAAGAGGTATGTCAACTTCAAATTGTAATTTCATGGAAACAAAGAAAAAAACCCCTCCAATTTTTTTATATGTTGTAGTTGACACGTAGGGCTACATTTTTCATGATAGTCACCAACAAAACGGGCGTGTTCCACGGGGTCAATTTCAAGGTCAAAATATATGTCAAAGTTTTATTCAACTTAAAATTAACATAAAACACACACAATTAGTATATTTAGATTCCTTATGGTCTCCCCTTTACAAAAATACCTTTGCTTTTAAAATCGAACCTATAGTTCCCGAGATACAGCTCTTTGAAACGTGGCGGACGCGCCCTTTTTTGCGTAAAAACCGAAAATTGAAATTGCGATATCTTGAAAACCGTTGGTCCGATAAGGTTAAAATTTGAAATTTTGGCTTTAATTGCTATGAATCACCCATATACCAAATTTCATCAAAATTGGAAGAGGTAGGGTTTAACTCATTGGGTGATCTGAGATGGAATGACCCAATAGCGTGTCGGATTCCCTAACGCTGGGCAGTTGAGTTTCGGTGCCGGAATCCTAACCACGGCGTAAATATTAATACAGTGTTGCAATATTATTTGCATAAATTGAATTGATTGCATATGTTACGTGTAAGTGTGAAATGATGTTCTGAATTGAATTTTTGTTTATGTACAGTATGATTTTTTAACAATGTGTTAAAGATATAATTGAACTGAACAATTTTTTTAAAAATGTTTTGTTGAATATGCCGTCACTATAGAGTTGTTCACTTTGACCAAAAATTAGATTTTTAAAAATGCATTTGTACCTTAAAAGGGGGACAATTTAAACAAACAATTGGTTTTTGGTTAAATGTACTGTTTATTTTGTATTTTTGTTAAGTGAAATCTTTATTGTTTTTGTTTATTTTCTACGGCAAGTGAATATCTAAATTGTTAAAATTGCAAAATGGCAAGGTATTCAAAGTATGATTGTATTAATCTTCATTGTTCATGTTTTTTGGGGACAATAAATCTTTCAACAATTAATTTTTTACTGTATTATTTTTGTTTAAAACTACAGTAACTTGATTGAATTTGTTTCAGGTTTGGAAAAATAATATTGCCACACTTTTGGAAAGCATAGGACAATGTCAACACAGGAATCGAAGCAACTGTTTATTGACTAATCGGAACAATGCAATTACAGTATTGTGTTATTGCCATCATTTGGACTTCTGCAACATTAGCACAAGGCACCTGTGACGTGTGTTGTATTTATTGTATTTTACTGTAATCAGCCAATATTTATAGTTATTCAATCATGTTAGTTGGCAAACATATTAAAAACTGGTTATTTGTATATTTTTTATACTTAACATTGGTACCTGAGAACTGTCAGTGAGGATGTACATTATTTGATTGTTGCTTGGATTTTGCCTGATGATTTGATAACACCTGATTAAATGTTATTTTATGTTTTTATAGAAATTAAAGATTAGTAAGATATACAGTATTTATAAAATGTCTCTATTGATGGATTCTGCGACGTAACAGTACCTTTACTACTAACTACTTTAAAACCGTTGATTCAAATTGGATATAGTAATTCAACAAATCAAATTTCAACGTTAAATCTATGTTTAAATTTACGTTGATACAAATTTTCATTTTAACTTAATTATTACGTTGTTTCAACGTTAATAATTTCAACATTGAATCAACATTGATAATTTCAACGTAGACATTTTTACGTTGTTTCAACGTTGATAATCTATGTTGAATCAACGTTGACATTTTTGTTGAGGCAAACTTTCATTTTCAACCATTTTTTCAACGTTATTTCAACGTTACTTATTTTAACGTTGTTTCAACGTTGATAATTTCTATGTTGATTCAACGTTGACATTTACGTTGAGGCAAACTTTCATTTTCAACCATTTTTTCAACCTTATTTCAACGTTACCTATTTTAACGTTGTTTCAACGTTGATAATTTCTATGTTGATTCAACGTTGACATTTACGTTGAGGCAAACTTTCATTTTCAACCATTTTTTCAACGTTATTTCAACGTTACCTATTTTAACGTTGATTCAACGTTGATAATTTCTATGTTGATTCAACGTTGACATTTAAGTTGAGGCAAACTTTCATTTTCAACCATTTTTTCAACGTTATTTCAACGTTACTTATTTTAACGTTGTTTCAACGTTGATAATTTCTATGTTGATTCAACGTTGACATTTACGTTGAGGCAAACTTTCATTTTCAACCATTTTTTCAACGTTATTTCAACGTTACTTATTTTAACGTTGTTTCAACGTTGATAATTTCTATGTTGATTCAACGTTGACATTTACGTTGAGGCAAACTTTCATTTTCAACCACTTTTTCAACGTTATTTCAACGTTTGCAGATAACGTTGAATTAACGTTAATTCAACCAATTTTTGCCCACTGGGCAGCAACCACTAGACAGAAAGTTGTAATTTTAGTCTAAAATTACTCGCAAAATATATATTTATATTTGCTCTAATACAACAGAAATACACAAAATGTTAGAAAGACACCTTATTTTGAAATTAAACGTATAGCTGGTACAAACATTTTTGCGTGGAGCACACTTACATTTTTAATAACAGCGAATGTTGTCTTTGCTTAATATCCAAATACACTCATATTAATATCACCCTAATGAACAAGTGCCAAAAGACATATCATGACCACTGATCAAGAAAATGGCCATAGAAATATTTAGTAACCAGATCACAAAGTGATAGTTTTGGTGTCAAGATACTGTACTATGAATGAATAATATGTTTAACCGTTGCTCACGATACACCATACGGTAAGCTACTCCAGGCTCGTAAACTAGTTTTTTTATAGAGGGATTCGAATTTGATGAACCAACCAATTACCATTATCTATGTGTATTAAATTTCAAATACACCGCTCTGTCACGGATGATGGTTTTCAGTGGAAGAGGTGACGATTAGGAGGGATTCTCAACCTCAGTCCCCATCTTTGGGATTGAGTAAGGATATTTTGAAAATTGGACCTATAGTTGACCAGAAATTAAGTTATGCTTCAAACACATAGACTGCCCAAATCATTATGCTATAATACCAAATTTAAACTCTTGCAATATTTCACTTTAAAACTAGATTCCGTTTCTTGCTTCAAATCAAAGTGAACCGTTACTAGTATGACTATGTTATAATAATCCTATTTCAAAATTTTTGAATCACTCCTGGAAGGTGTTCAAGGAATGGAGAGGATGAGTCCAAGAGTATCAAAATAACCGAAATTGGAGGCCTACTGGAATGTCTTTAATTTCATTTAAAAACGGTCACAGAGGCTTTGTGGGTTGGGAGTAATGGGCCCATGTCAATATCCGGAATTTTTCTGGGATGGAAGGAGGTAAAACGCTCTGAGGTGAGTATTTCTTTCAGCACTGATAGAATGCCTACTGGCCATCTGGGTAACAGCAAACAATCGAATCACAACCACACATGCATGCTTTCGGTAACAACTTCATCTGGCTCTTTAGTTTACATACACATGTAACAAGTTCCAAACTGACAACTGGGTTAAGGGCTTCCAAACGACCCGATTTATTTAGGCCACATACTGATCTCTGCCTGATAGTTGGCCCGTATGTTCTGTGATGTCTGTATTCCCCATAGGTGAGTTTTTAAAATGTTAAGTGTTTCCCAATTTAAGGGAAATACAGTACTTAAATGTGTATTGAGTAAAGTGAAATACTTAATATTTAAGGGAAATATATCACTAGTGTTAATGGTATAGGGTCAATGAGTCTAGATGGAGGTAGCATTTCAAGACCCTCCAAAGAGTAATCTGTTTTTATACAGTTATCTGCTCAAGAGTACCATATATTTGGCAATTAAACTTTACTGTACACTGTACGTGCAAATTCTTAATCTTAATCAATTCCATTTACAAGGAGTGGATGTGTTACGAACGATTTCCAGTATGACTTCTTCCTATAACCAGCAAATATTGACGTGCTGCAACCTGTAAAGGCATGAAAGCTGATTAGATTATTCTTAATAGGTTTTCAACCACTTTATTGTTCACTATACCAGACATCGTCCATACTTTAGTACGGTTGCTATTGGAGTTACAAAGTACATATCATTATACATCAACCTTCATGTATAATTGCATAAGCATTTTTGTGATTGAATGAAAGAATGCCTGAAAACTTGTTTCTTCTCCAAACAGATGAATGTGACCTAAAACACATATGGTACAGATTAGTACATTGAAACTATCCTTTCAATCGTGTCACTGCTTTTAAACCCCCCCCCCCCCCCCCTTCGCGGGACGCGATTTTTTTTTTCGTACATAAGTTGGGGACCCCCTCATGAAACGTCACAAAATAAACATGAATAATTCATCAGTTAAATTTGTTGTTCCGTGTGCACCCAAGCGTATAGCAACAAGAAGTGATTACACAACTGCGATACGATACTTTCTACAGTAGGCCTAGGATTATAAGTCAATTCACGTGATTGCCTTCGCGCACTCTTCTTCACACAAAATGTGTCGAGTCGAGGCTAGTCAAGACAAAACCATGGAGGTATATATTTTTATACCTCCATGATTAAACTAAGTAGTAATTCATTGGACATAGCCCAAAGAAAGCTTAGAGCCACAAGAATAAAGAATGTGTATATAATTTGTGTACTGTATTTTTTTAATTCTGCTATTTTATTATCAAACAATATGCATGTACTCAAAGGAACTTTAAAAATTCCCGTATATGAACACATGAGATGGGAAGATTTGACCCACGAGAATAAAAAATGTATTTTTGTGTAATGTTTAATTTTGCTGACTTATTACTCGGATTGTGTCATACCAAAGATAACTATCTTTGGTCATAAACTTAACACACACACGTCACACACACCCCCACACAGCTACTACTAGAATAGACACACATGGGTTTAGAGACTAATAATTAGGCCTAATAGTATTAAAATAGAAACTATAATTTTAACACGTAATTCTTTAGTAATAAATTATATTAAAAACACCATAAACTAAAGGCTGATTATTTCGACAATCCACACAAAACGCCGCTATCTTCTATGAAATCGCACGCCGCAACAACAGCGGAGATAGGCCTAGAATCGTACCGCACTTGTGTGCTCACTTCTTGTTGCTATACGCTTGGGTGCACACGGAACAAGAAAATTTAACTGATGAATTATTCATGTTTATTTTGTGACGTTTCATGAGGGGGTCCCCAACTTATGTACGAAAAAAAAAATCGCCCCCGGGACAACCCCTTTCCAATGTATTGGTCAAATACAACAAAAATGACAAAATATCTAGGTAACGTGCATAAATACTTGCATAGTCACCAAATGTTTACAGCATCCTATAGTGCATGACCATTGTGTTTTGCATAGTCACCATGTTTACTGCATCCTATAGTGCATGACCATTGTGTTTTTAAAGTTTTCTTCTGGAACATCTCTGGGTAGGCCTATTTCAACGCCATCCATCAAGATAATTATGTCAAGTCAGATTTGGTTAAAGATATTAAAATTGGGCTATGATCATACACCAATGGTTGGTCAGCAGAATTTAATTTTTTTTGTTTTCATATACTTTATCGAAACCTATACTTTACATGCAATTAATGGAGACAAGTTCGACACTATTTGATCTGCATATCACGTGACTTTAATCCAAAGTTAAAATCAAAACCGGATCTTGAAAAGTTTTTATTTGATAAAACAAATTTTAATGGTGCCCGTCTTAAATTTCAAGCCCGTTTCAATACTCTACCTTTAAATTTTAAATTAACTTAATGGACCGTGGAGAATGATGGTCTCTGTTCATTATGTAACTCTGGAAATATAGAGGACATATCTCACTTTTTATTTAGTTGTGATGCATTACAATGTGTAAGAGAAGAACAGCTAAATATACTTAAACAAGACTTAATTTATCATAACGAGTTAGGTGTTTGGGAAACATTCTGCACCAGTAACAACGAAAAATGTTATATGTTCTGGGGGGAAGGATACACTTCCCCTCAGTAATAATGTTCTATTGTGTCTTGACAAATGTTTTAAAGTAGGCCTATACCTAACAAGATGGAAAATACGAAACAATCTTATACAACTCGTAGATAGCATGTAATGTTTTTGGTTTGTTGCGGTATAGACATCTTTTTATTTTGAGTTTTTAATATTACTATTTCTAAATTTTGGTACAATATTTTTCAGTTATTATTACTGTACTAGTTTAAAAAATCGTTTGTATTTCATTTCTTTTTAATTCATTGTATATTGTATAAGTGACGTAACGACTACGACAGCGATCGAGTCGGCGGTTGACTAGTTTTATTTTGTATCTGTTTGTTTTTATTATTTGTATCTGTTGAATGTCTATCTGTATAGAAACGCACCGTGTATGAACGGGTGCCACCACTGGTGCCACCGTTGTAAAGGTGTAGTTTCAATAAATTATTATTATTTCTCTTTATATATGGCTCTGTGGCTAGCAAACATGCAGCGCCACCTACCGCCGTGACGTCAACACCGCAAAACTCTATTTTTATCAACTTCCAAGAGTCATATTCTAATTATAGCCGGGTATTTCCGGATGATGAAAAAATATTCTTGTTGGAAATTTCGCACTAGCTTAGTTCGCTTATGCATCAATTCAACCATCAAGAATAATAACAGACAGTATTTCTATTTTGGTTAGTTTGTTTGTCAGTTAATGTTATTGTAATGACAATGAGGAAATTCAAATCATTCACGAGTTGTACCTCAAATTTCCAGTTACCAGATTTACCTGTCAACAAGGATTAAAGAAGGCATAGGCCTAGGCTATGAAATTGTTTATTCGTAAGTTTTTAAATGATTTTAGACTTCTGTGGAGCACAAATAAAATTGGTTAAATACTGTACAAAAACTGGTAGTAGATGCTGGCTGCTGTAAGCCATGGAGGGTCTAATCCGAATGTCGCAGTAACAGTTAAGCTTGAGGACCAGAATAAAATACCTTATTTTTAATAGGAGATGAGAAACTAGGTAGCAGGATTACTCTACTTGGGGAACAGGCATCTGCTTATTGCCCCTGAGAGGAGTGGTGCGCGAAAAATTGTAACTGCGAGAAAAAAAAACAAAACTTGAACCGTTGTAACAGGACTTCTGGGGTGCAAAGACAAAACTTTTCCCCGATTGCATGCTATATCTTAACAAAATAAAAGTTGTTTTTAATGCATTTTAATTTATTTTCTGAAATTCTATATGGTATACTCTATCAGAAAAACCGAAAAAAGATTTTACTATACTTTTTTCCCGCAAATGTGTATATTAACCGTTCTGCACCCAGGCAGATGTCGGAACCAATGTTAACACAGTCATTTAATACATGTGTAGTGTCAAAGGTCACAAATGGCACTTCTGGTCAATATTTGACAAAAAAGTTCATTAGGACAAATATATTCATATTCTGCTGAACACTATGTGCCAAATTTCAAGCTTTTAGGACCAGTACATATTGAGATACGACAACTTGAGGTCAAAGGTCAAATGGTCCAAAAATAGCATTTCCGGTCATTTTACGGCAAAATTTTTCATTAGAGCGAATATAAACATGCATATTGTGAACAATTTAAATTTTTCAAAATGAAGTCTCTATCATGAGTGGTTACAAAGATACAAGAGCCCAATCTTATAGGCGGCCATTTTGAAAACGCCCTCTAAAATACACTTTGCCACGATTTTGGGGAGGTGTATAGGAGCTATATTTTTTCTAAATTGGTTCATTTCACTAAATCCATAGTCAAAAAAAGGTATCCTAAAATTAGTCACGGATCTCATGAAAATGACTCCACTCACTATGTTGGATGCAACCATGTATATGGCCTTGTTTTTTTAATAGAGATGCTAGGTCCCCAAAATTGCACTTTATGGATAAAAACGAAATATATAATAAGATATTTGATAAAACAAATTTTAGAAAAATTTAGCTCAGCTGCTATTAAGTTTACAAGTTTTATTTAATTTAATTTGTAATATTTCATAAAATGAATATAAACATTGTATACCCCAGTAGTTTTTTTATCATCACAAATTTTGTTTCTAGGCTTTCAATTGAGTCACTTAAATTGGAGTGAAAGCGAGCAAGTGAGTTTCTTAAGATTTCAGACTTCAAGTTCAGTAGTTTTTTTGTTAAATTTACTGAGATTAATAGGCATATCCAAATCCTGGAATTTATTGAGATTTCAAATTAAGAGCAACATAATTATGTTCGATGGTACCAAATTGGCTGTGATTATTTACCATAACATCATGAATAGGGAGGTTTCGCAACCTTACGAATACGATAACGAAAACGGATACATCACACATTTGTAAAACTTTTGAGCTGATCCCCATTTTATATTCGTAAAGCGTATTCGTGTTGACGAGTATCACCAGTCATATTCGTAACTACAAAACGCGTATAGTTTTTGATCTATTTTGCACATTTTGCATTTGAATCAGGAACGATTCAGGATTATAATATAATTATATATTTATTGAAAGTAATTTACTAAAGTAATTTACTAAAATGCCAGGCGAATTTTGATAAATAGCAGTTTTTAAAGTCCTCACTCGCTTTGATGTTACGCTAGGCCTAGGCAGCCAACCACCAAGCAACACGTACATGCGCTTCGCTCAAATTTACCGTAGTCATATTTTGGACGGCGCCCTCAATATTTTGTTGCCATGCAAAACAGATTTTTACTGGCTTACAAAAACGAATATGTGTGCGTGACGTATCTGTTTTCGTTATCATATTCGTAAGATTGCGAAACCTCTCTAAAAATTAGTCATGGACATTTTTAAAAACGTAGGCCTACAGATAATGAGAGATCGGTGATGTAGACATAATAATATGCATAATATTACCAGTAACGCTGCAGATATTATCACTTTCAGAAATTAAAGCAAAATGGATAACAATGAGTACACAGTGGACAATACAATGTTCATTGGGCGAGAAAAGGAAACGCAACATTTACAAGAACTATTTTTCGATGCTGTATTGTCACCGAAATCAGAAATACGACGAGTGATAATAATTACAGGAGAACCAATGGTCGGCAAAACACGTCTATCAAAAGAAATTGGTAACCGACTGGTAAGTGATTTCCAACTTTTGGATAAGCAATTAGATGTGTATTGCATTAAACTACGTCAAGTAACAGATTTCAACAGAGTCCTTGTCAAGATATCTGCAGCATTAGGACTTCCACCGTGTTCTGAAAATGCACTTATAAAGCATTTCATGCGGCTCAAACGTCTTTGTCTACTGATTTTTGATTCGGCAGAACACTTGTCTGTTGATACATCTAATGAGTTGCAGACTCAATTTCTAGACTTTTGTACACGACTTGTCAATAACTCAAAAGTGTTGCTTCTAATAAACTCCAGGTTTAAATACAGGTTGCTGTCAATTCATGTTAATGTGTACCACCATCGTTTAAAACCATTAAGTATTGAAGATTCTATTAAGTTGTTAACATCTGTTGCGGAAAATGTTGTATTTGTAGATGGTATTGATAAGAAGATATCTAAATATTGCGCCGGAATTCCGCATGCTTTAGTAATCGCTGCAACTGAACTTAAAAATAATACATACACTCCACATGAACTCTTTGCGTTGCTAGAAGAGAATCGCTTGGAAACATTAAGTTCTGCCAATTACAGTGAAACAGAAAAGGTTTCGGTTGTCATTAAATCATCCGTCAACAAGTTAAAGTCAATAAGAAATGATTACATAAGGCTTTCCTATATTCCTTCTTCATTTACTGCTAAAGCAGTTGCTGACATTCTTGAATTAAGCAACGAAAAACCAGTAGTTTCTGCTAAACAACGTGTCTTAATTCCATTAACAACACGGTCCCTTGTTGCCAGAGATACATTAAATGATCGTTTCGATATTCATGACTTTTTAAGGGAATTTTTATCTAATGAATTATCTTTACTTTCGTCAGAACAGTCAATTGTCCTGCGCAATCGTTATTGTTCATTTTACGGAAAATTGCTTCAATCGTTGGCGCCAATCGTTGAAGAAGACTCGTGTAAAAAACTCCCACTATTTAGTATAGAGTTAATAAACATACAGAAACTTCTGCAAGAGGCAGCGCTGTGTCCTTCGGAAGACTACGATCTCTTTCTTGACGTTGCTTGCAAGGCAGAATATCTTATTATTAATTTTCTGCCAAGAAAAGAATCTGTTGAATTTTATGCGGCTTGTGTAAGAGCTGCTGAAAGCCGAAATCAGAAGAAACATCTCGGTGTAATGTTGTCATCCTATGGTCAAGCATTAAACTTCACTGCATCAAATTGGAAATTGGCACAAGAGCAGTACAAGAAGGCAGTTGACATTCTAGCTTCATATGGTGATACTGTTGACATGGCATGGTTGTTAAACCATATTGGGTGGAACTTGCTCATGCAAGGCTCTTCCAAAGTCGCTTTAAGGTAATAAACATTCTAAATGTTCAGTATATGTCTAATTAAGCTGTCATTCAAAAAGGCATTGTCATTGTTACAATATTTTTGTATTTATGGGGTGAACTATTTTTGCTGGGATGGCACGGATGTCATGGAACAAAAACAGGGATTTTTATTATCTAAATCACAATTTAAAAGCTTATACTGATTTTTAATATTAATTGTTTAGTTAATTGTTATGGATTAATTGGATGGAAGAAGAACCATTCGCCAATTATATATAAGATTTATATGTCCATTATAGTTTTTAAAACTCTATATTAAATAATCAATAGATATTTTAAAGATGCCGAAGAAACTTTGTTGAGAATGAGTGAAATTGAAAGAAAATTGGAAACCCGATGGGAGAGAATAATTGCAGCAGTCTGGTCGTGTATAGGAATTTCATATGTTGTTCTTGGTATGTAATTATGCTATTATGTTATGTATGTTATGTTATTGCTTTAAATCCCACTTTTTCTTTTAAAATACAGCATAACCTATATCATTTTGACTCAAATCTTTACTTTAACAGATTCACCCAAACGTGGTATTCGATATCATGAGAAGACTTTAAAGATGCGAAGAAAACTTTGGGGCGATCACCCGTCAATTGGAGGAACGTACAACAACATGAGTCTGGCCTATATGAGAATGGGAGACCAAAATAAAGCGATAGAATATTGTCAGAAAGGACTAGATACAAAGATGCGCTTTAATCACGAACCGGCTAACGACATCATAGTTTCGTTAAACAATGTTGCAATTAACACATGTTTTTATGAAGATAATCCCAATAAAGCTCACAGGCTGCTCAATCAGTCATTTGAAATGAGGGAATCTCTTGGTCTAAATCATGTGGACACAGCTCTCATAGCTAACAATCGGGGACGAGTATACGAATACCAGAAGAATTATAGTGAAGCAATGGTATGCTACCAACAAGCAGTCCACATTAGAGAAAAACTACAACCTCAGCACAAGTCTACAGCAAATTCATTATTTTATTTAGCTTCTTTAAAGCTGAAATTTAATCAATTAGAAGACGCACTTGAGTTATTCTACAAGTGCTATGAAATACGTAAAAGTGGAATTCCACAAAACACAGAGCTGGGTGAGATCATGGAGAGTCTTGGTACAGTTCACGAAAAACGAAATGAGTTTAGTGATGCACATAAATATTTCATGGAAGCACTTGAGGAGTTTAACCGATTAAAAGCATTTTTCGAAATTCAAGATAACGATAGCAAGGCAAAGGAAATGGGTAAAAATGTTGAAAGGATTCGCAGAAAACTACAAGATTTGCCATTTACAGCCATTAACAATCTTGATAGTGATGTAGATGAAAACAGTGACAATGAAAATGGTGGCGATGACAGTGTACAAGTATTTAATGGATCGTCAATTATTCAAGAAGGTCAAGTGAACCAGAGTCATTCTGATAGGAGGCAAATCAGAAGACCCAAAAACGAAGGAAAAAATGAACAAACTCAAGACGCTACTAAACTGAACTACTTTGTAAACACAAATGTCTGTAACACTGATACCGGAGAAAGCGACAGGGTTTTTAAAGGAAGTACTTTTCTACGTTCCATGAAGTTATGTTCACAAGATCTTGAAGAACGTCAACATAAAGATGGACCGCCAGGACAAGATACGATAATAGGGCCAATGACACCGGAATCTGCGTATGTATCTGGTGGTGTTTCTCTATCTAGTTTTTGTCAGTTACCTAAGGAAACGGAAGTGTCACTATATGCCATTAATGAAGGCTTCAATGAAGACCATCTGGATAGAATCATCAAAAACAAAATTCGACCGTTTTTAAACAGAGCAAAAGGAAAGAATCTAACTAGTATTGAAATAAAAATAAAATTTGATACAGAAGATACAACACAACTAGATAGTCATTCTGATTTGACAGCCAGATCTGCTGAAGAACGTATGGTTTTACATATAAATGAAAATGAGAAACCAGTCCAAATTCTTAAAATAGTGGAATCTACTACTCAAACATGCAATCCAACTTTACTACCCGATAATCAGGTAGAAGAAGAAGATTTACATGGTGTGGCAAAAAGCAATACACATACTCAACACAATCGGATCTATAGACAAGCGTGCATAGAGGAATGTCTTACAATGGCCACACCTATGTTACCTAGTGGACGTATCATGCGTCGGGAAGAATTTGAGCAAATAAAACAAGAAGCTATTGGTATACAAAATAATAATGAACATCTAGATTATAATTGTGAAAATGAAATTCAAAATAACTTGAATTACTGTTGTACCTCCAAGAGTCTTGGCAGTTCAAATAAGTCCACTTTAGACAGCATTCACATAAACGAAAAGTATAATTATTTTGTTAACAAAACTTCTACTGAAACAACTGATGCAAGCATAAAAGAATGCAACAAATGGTTTACAAAAACCTCAATTTGTCAAGGATCTGGTAAAATTATTTCCTTCGATGAATTCAAACATTTTCCAAGAAATCAGGCAGTATATTTCAATGATGATGTTCTGTTGCTTAGTGATAAACAACAACGGGATTCACAAATTGTTGTTGATATGATACTTGATAACACGTTTCCTCATTCTCCTACTTCTACTACCAACACTTATACTACTAGTAGTACTTTTGATACTACTTCTGATACTAGAAGTAAATCGTTCAACTTAAAGGGGAAACAGTAGTTTCTTTCAAAAAGCACTAACAATACTTAATTGATTTTACTTGATCTTGCTGTTTTGACAAAGAATAAGAAACAAACTTTAAGGTAATGACATGTTAAATAATAGACCGTCAATGGGTTAATTTATAATTCTTAAGTGAATATTAAGTTAATGTTAATAGTGATGTAGATGAAAATAGTGACAATGAAGCTGGCAACGACGATGTACTGTTTGATAGATCGTCATTTATTTATGAAGGTCAAGTGAACCAGAGTCATTCTGATAGGAGGCAAATCAGAAGACCCAAAAACGAAGCAATACTAAACTGAAATACTTTGTAAACACAAATGTCTGTAACAGATACCGGAGAAAGCGACAAGGTTTTAGAAGGAAGTATACTTCTACGATCCATGAAGTTATTTTCACTAGATCTTGAAGAATGTCAACATAAAGATGGACAGCCAGGACAAGATACGATAATAGGGCCAATGACACCGGAATCTGCGTATGTATCTGGTGTTTCTCTATTTAGTTTTTGTCAGTTACCTAAGGAAAGGAAAGTGTCATTAAATGCTTCAATGAAGACCATCTGGATAGAATCATCAATAACAATATGAGGCAGAAGATACACATTCACAAATACGTTATATATAATTATTGTTTTTAGATACCAATAAGATCAACTCAAATACAAAATAATCTGATAACGGAAATTTTCATTATATTATTGAACGTGGCTTATAAAATATTTTGGATTTACTGATGAAATGTATGATTGTTCATGTATATACTGCTTAGAAATATTTCAATTTGTTTATTTGATTAAACTATTGTGGTTGTTCTTAGAGGTTCAAGTGGATCTTCAAGCTGCTTGTAGAAAATTTCATAATAAAAATAAGAAAATAACAGATGCTTAATGTTTCGAAGTTGTAGCATACATAGAGATAGTTAGAATCGTTGCAATTTGAACAATTTTCACCAGATAATAAATATAAACATAATAGCATAATATATGATCTGAAGAAAAAATATTTTGGTCAAAGTTATACCCTTTTGATATTTGCTCTTCTAGCCTATTTTGTTCAAATACGGGATTTCTTTGGTGGTAATATAACAGTTTGACTCTACTTATTGTAAAAAAAACGAGAAACCGAACAGACCGAAGTATTCAGGACCTCAAACATAAAGAAGAAGAAGAAGAAGAAGAAGAAGAAGAAGAAGAAGAAGAAGAAGAATCAAAACATATCACTTCATCATCAGGATAACTGATAGTATTAAACAATTACTATTAATATGCAGTCAATAGTTACAGTGATCATCTTTGCTTAATTTGATATAAAGGTTTATTTACAATGAAGAATAAACACTACAAGTACAATTAGGCCTAGATACAATTAAAACAATGAATTATTCAAAACACAAATAGCATTTATACCAGAATAATAATTGAAAGAGAACAATACTTAAAATAAAAAACCCTACAGTACTACAGTACATCTGTATCCTAAATCAAATAATTGTACTGTACTTAAAATCTGGATATTGACCTTTATACATACACATAGTAATTCTTCAGCAATGAACAAATAATTATGGAGGTACCTCCATGAAATAACTGAGGTAATAAGGTCAACATTACTCAGGACTGTAATCCATGCTTTCATTGTAATAGTGGCCTCTATGTTTTTACACACCTTTACCATATAACCTAGAGTAACAAAACTCACAAAGAAAAATTGAATTGGGTTTCTAATTGATAATATATTTCAGAAAGTGATGTTCTTTTAAAAATAAATTTTAAAAAAAAAGCTTATTCATATCTATTTAAAAAATGATTAACTATTTAAGAGAAATTTTCTATGACAAATACTGACAGACTTTAGACAACTCCTTATGCATGACAATTGTGTTAGTATTTTGGATTTTATACTTCAAAATTATATTTTTTGAACAAAAACATATACTGTACAATTTATTACAAGCTTAACCCTAGAAGTCAAAGCTGAAACTCACCATGGTTACCGAGGTAGATTTTATGTTAAGTCCAAACTTTAAGCTTATTGACTGGTATCGGACAAAGGATTAACATTTGTTATATACATTGGCACTTCAGTTGGATAGGAATCATATGATTGAAACCTATTTGAAATAGCGCTATGCAAAACATGTCACAAAACAGCCAGTGTAATCAACCTCTGCAATTGTGATTTGATATTAACACATTTTTAAAAATTTGCTTGAATATAAATTGTTAAACCTACTTTTATATATAACTGTAGTACATGTCATTATGTAAACAAATATATGTTTTAAATAGCCAAGGTTGATTATTTAAGTAATTAAGTTTAACATTAATAATCACTACATACATATTGCTACTATGTTAGTCACAACAGATAAATACAGTACATGAATATAATGTAATGCATTCTCACATTGCTTTGTACAAAGGCTAACAAACATTTATTTGCCTTTAATTGCTAGAAATATATTGTACACTAATTTATTTTAGATAAACACATGAATCTAAAATATTTGATTTTATATTTTTTAATACCTGTAATGGGTTTACATGAAAAACCTATACCAAAAAATGATTTGCCGAGGCCTGAAGTTGGTATTAGAAATTTGAAAACTGATACAGTATATTTATTACACTTTACTCAAAACAAAGATAACAGGCAATACAAAATCATTTAACAATGCATAATTATGAAGATAGCAATCTACCAAATATGCCTACTGAAAAATAGCACAACTAGGCAATTATATTTTGAAAGTTTGGTGCAACAATTCTGGTTGTGGAGTTTCTGCTTATAGTATCTTGTCATCGGTATCACGAGAAACGCATCACATGCATTTAATAGATATTGAGGTAGAATCACCAACTACAAACTTTCCTGTTACATTTTAAATGACTTCTAAAGCCTTCCCAGATAGTAACCCTGAGCCTTTTCAATCTAAAGAGATATTTTCTACATTTTATAATACTATTTTCCATTGCTAATTGTCAGTTGGAAATGTTATCTACATTTTAAATAATCTTTGCAAGTATGTTTATTTGTTTTCAAAAATCATTTACAATATCATTGTGTATGCGACAATTATTGTTAAAATGTTTTCCATACTATATATATTATGCAATTTATGAAAAACATTAAATGCAATTAGATTCTGAAATGATCAAAATCCACATTGTGAACTGATAGTAACAATTAAATTATGCAAATATGTGCATTGAAAATCTACTTCTAGCCAATAGGCTTGGGTCTCTGTAAGTTTGATAGAACAAAATCCAAGGTGTATATACATGGCAGCACATATTAAATAACCCTGCCACAACAAAGTAATAAATAAATAAATGAAAAAAAAAAATTCCAAAAGTTTTACAATATTTACATTACTTCCTTTTATGACAGTCTTGATCAGACATATTTTTGAAATTTTCTATTTCTTAATATTACTACCCGTACAAATTTCACTTGATTATTAAATAGATGTTGCTATTTTTTAAATATCTATTTTAAATGAATTGATTAAAATCACCAACACCTGTCCAATTAAATACTGTATATTTTTTCATTCATTATCTGCATTAGTTAATAATTGAGGTGATTTTAAGGTGTAAACACTTTGTCAAAAACATAAGACTGCCACTTAAATCAGAGTATAATTATACATTTTATCCCTGATTTTATTGAATAATTCTATTATAAATATAAACACTCTTGCATTACAAGATTGTTCCAAAATGGTTCTTCCCAAGATAAAATAATTTCCTAATACAGTAATTACTAATAATATTTTGGTAACCATACTGCTTTAGCAAACATGTTGGTCATAATTTGTTTATCAGGTGCGAAGTGACGCAGTAGAAAATTTAATTTACTGTTCCTGAGAGTTAAACCTGAAATGTCCATTTAATAATTGTGTTGGTTTGGAGCACTAAGCTGCCTTTTTAGTGTATGTTACAACCACATGAGCATTTCAAACCATAGCTAGATCAGCACTGTTCATCATACCATTCATTGGAATTCCATTTGGGTTGATAGTTGGTCCAAATCCATTCATGTGCCCATGATTGCCTGCTGCTGCAGTATAACCATTAACACCACTGGTTGGTACCTGTCTGTAACCTGCATATCCATTTGATGTTGGTTGGTAGGGAGGTGGTTGGCTTGAAGATGACTGCTCTTGAGTTGTTCTTGGAATTGCTATAATAGTAAATTTTAATTTGAAATAAGGTTTATGTTGCTCAAACACAGAAAATTAAAAAATGTCAATGCCCAGCTTATTTTATACTACCGTAGTTTGATGTACGAGTCGCACTTTTAATGGGTAAATTTGGCCTGTAAATTGTGATTTCAGATTATTTGCTCACCTAATTCCTGAATCTAGCCTGTCTACCTAACTTCATTGTAATGTCTTGCCACCTAAACATTTTTTCCTGTCGACTTTTGTCTGGCCGATTCTTTAAACTCTTTCTTTATTATAGACATACAGTTGAATTGTTGACTTTAGCCTGGTCTTGACTCTTATTAGTGTTCGTTTAATTTACAATTTTTTACAACTGTTCAACATACAGTATAGGGTCTTTACTTGAAAGTTGAATTTATACATATAATAAATAAATACATTGAAGGATAAACAGACAAAGATTTTAGTTTAATTTTTAATCATCAACATATTTATCCAAAAGTTAAAAATAGAGAGTTGGCGGACAAACAGACAACCATGACATAACACACGTCTTAGATTTCCAATTTTCCTAAAAAACCAAAAAAAAAATACAAATATTTCTTTAAATTTTCTATCGTCTTATATTAGGGACTGCAATGTGTAATGAAAGCGCCAGTGGTCCTATGGTTAGTACAAGTGCATACATTTTTCTCATTCTCACAAATTTTCTAATCTTGATCTTTTCAAATTAATTATTAATCAATGTATTTATTTTTAGAAGTTGTTGGGTTTAATGTTTTAATGTGATTCACCTTAATTAATAACAAAAGAGGACCAATAAGAGATCCTTGTGCTTGTGTGGATTTTGGAAAAAAAAAATAAAATCCAAGTTCGATTTGAAAGATAGCTTTTGAAAAGAGGGACACCATGAACACCATAAGGCGTAATCTAAACATTATTCCAAACGGCAGAAGCGTGTTTGGAAAACAGCCTATCTTTGAACGCGTTTAGGACCTAATTAAAAGCCTTATGAATATTAATTAGCTAGCTATCCAGTCAAGCGATGTTTTGGAAACAAGCCCAAGCGTGTTCCAACATGTTTGTGCCCAAACACAGTTGCCATTGTTTTCAGAAACAGCCCAAACACGTTTGGCATTGTTTTATTTTGTTTTCTATCTGAAACGTGTTTGTGCCATTATTGAATCAGACCATTAGATCAGACACTTAATTCTTATGATGTGCAGAATTTTAGTTTTCTTCTCAAGCCTACAACCCAAGTATTTAATGTTGTTCTACACATTTAATCATCACTCCACAATAAATGGTAGAAATATAGGAGATTAAAATCTAGTTGTTAAAATTACAAACTAAAATTGTCCATATCTTGTGTGTAGGCTGCGACTAGGTTATGACAGATAAAAAAAACAACGTTCCTACCGTAGTACTACCGCTCGAGCTTCCAAGACGTACCGTGTGAAGCACATGTTTTTCCCAGCTCGATGCGTCAACAAACCCAATTTTCAATCAATTTTTACATAAATTAAATCAATTGTCTGTTTAAAATTAATTAAATTTATTTTATTCAAATTTCATGTGTGTTTCAGTATAGACCATTTTCACGATGTTGTTTACAAAATAATGCTTGACTCAAGCTTCCCAGGTACTGTGTGGAGCACATGTTGTTTTTGCCCTTTGACATTTTTTTATTTAATAGAATAATATTATTATTTACACAGGCAAAAGAGTGTTTGGTGTTCCTATGTAACGTATTAGTTCAAGGCATCGATACCAGAAATCTAAAAGGATAGTTTGTATACAATACCTGTATGCATATGAATATACCATATAGCAGCAACAAAGAATATTCCCATAAGAAATGCAGCAAATGCTATACCAACAACTTGAATAGTTGTCAAGCCATTTATCACTGTAAAGAGAACCACAAACAATAAGGCACACTTAAAATTTGACAAAATAAAATAAGCAAAAAGCTAAATAAAAATGATAAACACTTATAGCTCAATATATAAATGAGAAACTTTGAAAAATTATGATTTAATATTTCCTAGCGTATCACGACTTGCGTTGGATCATAAATCATCACCAATTGCAGTAAAAAATGTAACTGCTGTAGAATAATAAAAACTGGCCATAAGAAGCTTTGATCATGATAGGCTAGGCTTGCTTGGCTTGGCTAGGCTAGTCTAGCATGATCACTCAACTTCGGCATCATAACTTTGATTTGAATTTATTTGGAAAATCATCATAACAAATACATAAAAGTGATAACATTAACTACTGACATTACAGATGATACATTTATAGAAGATTTTTCAGGATAGCCCAAAAATCTTAGTAGCTTATTAGGTGATCATTTAGAATAAAATGATCAACCTTTTGTTATTGTATGAAATCTCTATTCTTTTTCTTCTTCTTTGTTTCTTTCTGTACACTTTATCTCAAAAAGTCACCAAAATTTCACAATATTTTTCAAATATTTTAACTTATTCCTAATAAGCTTTTCAGCATGTTCATTCATATGTGACATCATTTTGTGAAATCAAATTATCTCGTCATATACATATCAATCAAATTCACTATACATAAACTTCTGGTCAAGGAAAAAAAATAGAAAATGTATGCATACACAAGGTCATGTGTGTAAATTACTCGTTAAAAAATTAAAATACTTAAATTACATTTTTATCAATTTAGAGGGCGAATTAGGCCATTTGTGTTCAATGACTGCCCAAAAACATGTTAGGAAACGTAAAAAATAAGATTTCTTGTACAAATCGCATTCTACTAACCTTCTTTAGTACATTTACTGTATCTATATATAAATTTACGTAAGGGCAAAATTCGTGAGTTATTTCTAGAATGTTTACTCGATGGTATATAAAGTTGGTTCATACTTTCGGTACTGATTTTAACCACTTGATGTAACCCTGTTTACTAATTAAATTGAGTTCGATAATTAGTTATTGAAAATTAAAACAAATTTAGGTTCAACGATTTGCCCCAACTAGGGTTGTTTTCAGACCGTGGTATACACTGTCTAATGCATGTCCATCTTGAACAATACCCGCAGACGATAATACGAGGATGCTTCGCATTTTCCCATCTCCTCCTATGATAATTGTTTTTGATGGCTGAAAACCAGTTGAACAGCTCGAATACAGCATCATAATGTTGAAGACAGGCCGATTTTCTTTAAAAAATACTATTTTGATAGATTTAATATACGTTTATACAAATGTATTGATTGGCGATGAATGGAACATTCCAAATTATTTGGTTTAATAACGATGGAGGCATACCTTTATGGTATAACACAAGTAGGTAAATTTATGGACCCTTGGAGAATAAACATAAATAGTATTGCAATGCTATACAATACTGTAAATAGGTATTAACCACTTTTGATCGCAAATTTCTTATTGTGAGTGTTGGTACTGTTAGATATAATATAAACAAATATACAAATAAACATTATTACTGTGAGTGTGGGTAGCCCCTACTTTTAGATTATAAACACATAATAATATAATACTTTATTACCGACAGTTGCTTCTCAACGTTTGTATTAATAAATAATTACAACAAAATTATAAACATCGTAGTTGTGTATTGTTACATGTACTATTTCAATCGACTATGACAGTGACATTTTTAACAAAGTATTAAATCGGAAATGTTTTACTCTATTTAGTGGTATATTATTTATAGGCCTATAAAACTATTTCGTTACTGAGTGGATAAAGAATATATTAAAAAATTGTTCCTCTTTGTACCTATCCTCATCCCCAACCCTAATGTTAGATACAAAACACAAATTGGGTTTATTTAAATGAGTCAAAATAAAAAATTTGGACTCATTTCTCTCTTTCAGAAGTAATTCCCAGGGTGGTAGTAATTTTGGTTGACTACATAAATGTGTCTATTTATTCGTTTCTGTAAACGACGATGTATTATAGTCCTGTGGTACGTACATTTGAAATCGCCACTTTTTTTATGCTGAAATGTATTCGAGAACCATCTGTGGGCAAGACCTAGATGGTACGCAAGCGAAGCGAGCGTACAATCTAGTTTGATTTCATTCAGACTTAAAATAGTGCTATATGAGCACGTTAAAAATGACAAAATGCACACATAAATTGCACAAAAGTACCGAACTGACGCGGGTATAAGCCGAGGATCCAAAAATGCAGATCGTCAAAAACAGCACATGATGTACACTGTGTATTCCACCATGCGAGCGAGCGCCCTCACGTGTACGACGTTGCCTCTCTAATACACGAGGTGTAGAGTGTCGGAAAATTAAGCTTATAGTTCGTGTAATTTATCGTAGAATATCTTATTTTAAACATCAATTGAACAAGAATTTATCAAGCAGAAAAGCAAGTATACAATGTTCGTTAAATAGAAATGTACCAAAGAAATTTAATAAGCTTGTTTATGGCAGCCGATACCAAATAGTGGTTTTCCGTTTTGGCGACTTGTAGCGTCGTGTGTGAAGCGATCTTCGACCGCGATGGAGTGTAAACAAAACAGGACCGCTAGGCCTCATATGGCCTAGCGTATATTAGCCTAGCTTGGTTATGATCAAAGGTAGGTGTATTCGGTGTATGGACGTCGCCAAATACAAAATAATGTATTACGACACACACTGTAGATCTTCGAATTAATGGGTGGGTGAACCCGAGTGCCTAATTTTTCATGAAAATTAGTCAAAAGTCGGGGGTGGGCTTATACCCGAATATGGGCTTATACCCGCGTCAGTACGGTACTGAAAATTGTAAAAAATAGAGCCTTTTTAAAATTAAAATAACTCTTCAGAATGCATGTTGACACATTTGACATACAAAATATTGTTACGTCAACAAATGGCCACTTTTCTTTTGTCATAGATTATCACATTCAACCGAGCGTATCTTGTTTATTTGGACCAGATTTTTCCTCAAATTTTGACAAATTATCTTTCTCATGACTTGCCATTTCATTTTGACGACGACATCATGCCTAATTTCACCTACACTGTATATTTGAATATTTTTTACAGCTCTTCAGAATTAAAGGTTTCGGATGTTCCAAAAATCTTCAAGTTTATTTTATAACGTCATAATATCCAAAAATTAGAATATGATGTGGGTCCCGTAATTGCACCTATGCTACACTGTATATAGATATACAGTATATACTGTACATATTATATATGACACATAATAGACACAACTCAGCACTAGAAGCATATACAGTATGCATCAGGTCATAGGATGGCATAATCAATATTATAATCTAATCATATTTTAACGTATGTGCATGTTTTTTAAAATTTAATGTCAATAAAATTATAAAATCACCTATAATTCATAATATTGAGGAATCAAATTCTAGTTTCTATTGGGATCATCAATGTGTCATTCTGTGAATTTGCATTTCCAATCATCCATAACCGCTTGCCAGATATCAATCAAATTCATGACACAAACTTTGGGTCTAAGCACAAAAAACATACGCGCGAAAGTTGCATGTAACCACTCATCAAAATGCTCAAATTTGAACGTGTTTCTGGACATTTTGAGTGGTCAAAAATTTTGAACAGAATTAAACCAAAAGTCATTTTCAGGTTATAGGAAAAAAAAGATCTTTTCCCATCACAATAGGTTATCCACATAGATGACTATTTGAATAGTTAGAATATGCATCGCTGGGGTAGCACTAACATTTCATTTTGTTTAGCCATTTGGGAAAGTCAAAATGATTATTTATCTATTTTATGGTTTAATGGTTTAATAGTTTAATAGTTTTAAATTTATATAGCACAAAATACAAATAGTCTCTATGCTCTGTTTAGCACAAGTGTGAAAATGAAAATGTTGAGCCTAAGTAAACCAAATAAATTGATCAAGACAACAGAAAAAAAGTCAGAAAAATGCAAATGAACTAAAAAAAAACAAAACACACACATAAAACGAATCCCAATGGGTGTCGTCACCCAAAGAAAAGTTTGAGCGAATCATTTAATTTCGGACACTTTTTGTGTTCGTAAGCAGCTGTAGTTTTATTATTCTATAACCTATTTCATAATTAATATTTTATCATTATAATGTTTTAAATGTGCACCTCTCATGCACATTGTCACTTTCACATCCCATATCCAATATTGCGCTTTTATACCTAACATGCAAATTATTATTAAGGCAGACAAAACCGTGCGGAGCACGGGTTACTGCTATAAACCACAATTTAATTACAGAAGTAGCAAATAGCTAACAAATCTTCCACACAAAAAATTGTAAATATCAATCATTGAAATAAAAATAAAATGTAAATGAAGAAAAATGAACACACACAAACAAAACGATTCCAAATGGTGTTATTATATTGTTGAACATGAAAACAACTTTACAATTCGTGTTTCCGCAGCAATGTATTTTTCAATCGATTCATGTTAAACTTTTTTATTTTCACAAAGTCTGAACAGTCAAAAGTAAAGAATAAAGTTTCATATCCAGTATTGCTTTCATTTTTAGTCTACATATTTTAAAGTGAACGGATAGTGTATAACAAAATCAATGGCCGCCGTAAATACAGTAGTTCCAAATTTTATTCTTGATACAATTTGTTTTTATATATTTGTCAAAGTACTTTTATTAGAGTGCGCTTTTATTAGTTATCCGCTTAGTAGCGGATAACTTCTTGTAATCGTCCTGTTACTTTTTTTTTTTTTTTTTCTTATTTCTTTCTCCTCCATTTTTGTGCCTCACGTATCTCAAAAACTTGTAAACTAAACATTTCATAACTTTGTCAACATATGGGCATTTACGTGAAGTTGTGCACCTCCTATTTTTGAATGACGTCAGAGTTGCGCAACGTGACTTACGTGCGATTTTATGATTTTTTATGATTGATCATAGACTAAAAACCAAGCATAAATTTGTTTTGACACTTTGTGAAAATTTAAGTCATATCAAGGGCAAACTTTTTGTGGATTAAAAATGCCATGTTTTACAAGACGTTACGCGCGCACGCGCATTTCTCCTCTCTTTTTGTATCTCGCGTATCTCAAAAACGTGTAAACATAACATTTCATAACTTTGTCAACATATGGGCATTCACGTGAAGTTGTGCACCTCCTATTGTGAATGACGTCAGAAATGCGCAACGTGACTTACGCATGATTTTATGAATTTCGCGTATTTAACATAGATTTAAAACCATATAACAATTTAAATTGAAACTTAGCAAAATTTTAATTTATATCATGCGCTAACTTTCTGTGGAAAAAAAATTGCGTGTTTTACACAAAGTTACGCGCGCACGCGCATTTAAAATTCAAAATGCGCAAAATTAATTTTTAATCAACTTTCTACGCTGATTATGACATTTTGACCATGTCAAAATTTCCCACGTGCGCGAACAATTTTATGCGCGTGGTGCGCACGTAGCGCTAAAAGTATTTTTTTTTTATTGAATTATGTTTTTCCAGCCTTTTATAGTAATTTTACCAATTTTAAAACAATTTCGACTTACAATTACGTCATACGGGCACGTTGAATTGGATACTTTACGTGCGTTTTTGATGAAAAAGTTAAAAAATTTGTCAAAATTATGCCTTTTTTTAAACAGTCATAGATTCTAAACAACGAGGTGAACTTTTTTTTAATTACATATTCTGGAAGTTGATGAGTTGTAGAAATCGGATCATGAATCAATATGGCTAACCGGACATTGTGACGTCATCGTATGGCCACACGAATGTAAAATATAGGATTTTTGTCTCTTTCGTTATTGCTCATCATATTCAATGGAGCGCATTATGCCTATCTGTATTCCTTTTTCTCTGAGATTTTAATATTGTCTAGGTCAATCAACTATCTTACGCATGAGTTAAAAATATTTTAATTTTTATGACGTCACCATGCCTAAAAATTTTAATTAACAGCGTCATTAATTTCATCTTTACAGTAAATTTTAATCTGTTATAGCTCGTAAGAATAAAATGTGATAATCACGATTAAAACGTTTTCAGGAAGCTATGGGATTGTAGATACGAAATCATGTGAACTTTTCGCCAATCAGATGTTGTGACGTCATCATATGGCCAGTTAAATAAACAAAGTCATATTTTCATCTTTTGCGTCATAGTTCATTACATTTAAAAAAGCGCGCATTAATATTTCACGTATTCTAATTTCTTCTAAACGTTAATATGTTGTTGCTGAGATAATTTTCTTCCGAAATTACTACTGTACCTTCGCGTTTCCTTTTGAAAATTAAAATAAAATACGGGTCCCGTAATTTCACCTATTTTACACTGTTTGTGACATGTATACAGATTATACTGTGTATACTATATGACAGAAAATATACAGCATTCAGCACTAACAACATATCATATTCTTCAGTTCAGGTCATAATGACATAATCTTTTTCGGTGTGCAATGCAATATTCCAACGTATGACGTGCACGTGGCGTTTGTCGTGCGGATAACTAACTCGTCAAAGTGACGAGTTTCATGTCTAGTTATACTTGCCTATGCAAAGTATATAACTACATAGGGCAGAAAAAAACAGTGCGAAGCATTGGTTACTGCTACTGCTAATTGAGTTAAATATTCTTCTTCAATTAAAGATGTATGTTTGTGCTTAAAGCCCCTACTATACACAAAGTATTTCTTTCAGCAAAAGCCAACTTACCAAGAGTTGCAGGGCTCTCTGTAGGAGTCGTGACATCTTTTAACTCATTAGCTGAGAAATGAAATAGTTTCTAAAAATTACACATTAGCATTTGTCAGAAATATTACTAATTCATATTCTGCATTAATATTAATATTATTACAGGTATGGATAAAAATTAAACCACAACCACTGCAAACTTAGGTACTCTGGTAAGGTTGAGACCAACTAAATGGGGTCACCATTGAAATCTGCAGTGCTATTATTCTTATGACCTTTGAACTGTATATTCCTCTAACCTATGCTGTACAACTACAAAAACACTGCAGTTTTTACCTACATTCACACAGGTTGTTTTTCCCAATGATGGTAGTAAAAGATTTAAAATATAAAAAAATAAATATATACAGACTAAACTAATACAAACTCCATAATCAGTTATAACATATAATAATTACTTTTTTCATGCGTTTCTGATTTCAAATTTCCATGAATCAAGTTAGGTTCAAAATAAATCGAGTAAGTCTTCCCGAAGTCTTTCTCTACTGGTCCTTGTAAGGTACATGGCATGGTAGTCTTTCTGTTAGGACACTGTCAAAATATAATACATATGCAAGCTAATTGAATGTCATTTATTATGAAAAAATAACAATAATAATAATAATAATAGTAAAAGTTACCAGCTTATCAAAATTTAAGCTATTTAGGGTTTTTTTGTGTTATAAAAAACCATATTCAATGTTTTGTACTAGTTATAGACAGCATATCAATATTAATATTCAAACAATAAATTTGAAAATTCAATGTTGAATATGAAACTTGTTTGAATGTTTAACATAAGCTGAAGAATTTAAAAACTTTCCATCCTGCCAATAATTATTATTTTATTTTACTCCATAAACAAGGGTGTATCTATTGTAAAAAGTTGTATACTTCTCAAAAATAGATTAAAACATAAAAACAATGGAAACATTTTTTTAAATTATAATATGCATAGAACAGGGCTTAGCTATACTGTACTTAAAGGCCAGGTGCCGGCAAAAAATTTCTATTGATCATACATTCCAATAATTATCGATCTATAGTTTCCCCTATGTTTCATAATTTTTGGGATTTTATTTGTGTTACACGAGCTTGTTAAAAATAAGCACTTTCTTATCAGTGGAGGGATAGTTAAAATTACACAGTAAAATCTCTATTCTTTTATACACAAATTTTGTAAATAGAGAGGCATTTTAAAAAGCTATGAAAAATAAACGGTGTGGTAAAAAAAGTTATCAGATGACTAAATATAGGTAATATAACTTGAATATTACATTTCTGATATTTTTATTCAACTTCAGATTTTTATTTTCATGCTATAGCAAAAATTATCCACCGTATATCCACCATCTTTTTTCACCGTCTAGGGAGTCACCAGACATGTTATTACATTATGCTAACTACCTAACTACTGAAAACAAGTCTTCCTGGTTTGGCCAAATTTTGTATTCAAATACAAATGTATTCGTCTTGATTTCTGTTACAAATATTTGATTTATGTACAATTAACCAAATATTATATTTAAAATTCATGCCTGTACCTGAGCTTTAAGTGGAAAGTGAACAAATACAAAACCTGAGAATGCTTTTCTGTTTTGACTGGACTACAAATGGCAACCTTACAGGTGACCTCATACACCTCTGTTGATTCAACTATGCTCAATGAATTTATTGTTACTGTCTCATTCACTTCTCTAGTAATATCTACAAGGTCAGTGGGAGAACATCCATTCTCAATTATATAATAATCCTTCACATTTCCATTCAACGACGACACAGAGCAGCTTCGAACTGTTGCTAGAAGGTTAGAATCGCTGTTTGCAGTTGCCACACTAAACTGGAGTGCTACCTTAGGGCACTTTGGTCCTGTGCAAACCTACAACATACCAGATGTACTATGATTTTTATTTGCTAATTACAGCATTTATGCAACACGATATTATAGGTAACAATGATTAAATGTCATGTTCAATACTCACCAAATAGTGAATGTGGGGGTAAATAAATGTAATGCACTAATAATATTAAATAGGCCAGAAAAACCTAACATTTCTATTTATAAGGGAATTATACTAAATAAATATATAGAATAATTTAAAAAGTAATAAATAAATTATTTAAAAAATAATGATGATGAAAAAAAAGGTCATTGGCAGGAATTAAACTAGGATCTCAACTGTAAAATGCTGGATACATAACCATTACACCAAACTCGCATTAACATGGTTGTAGTGAAATTAGCCTAATCACAAATTTAAAAATTATATATATCTTCCGGAGAAATCTTATGCAGTAGAATTTTACATTAGGCGGAGGTATGCACTCTCAGAGTGCTGTTCTAGTTTACCGTGATTACTTATTTTGGTAAATAAAATTGTTCTGTCTTTGTATAAAATGTTTATTTGTTAAAAATTTAGTGCCCTAAGTTTTTGTAAGATCAAATAAATTTGAAAAACAAACATTTTTGTGAATGTGTAGTTACACACTGGTATATTATGTGTGCACTTGCACTGTTGTCGTTAAATTACAGATTATCGTTTTGTTCAAAGACATTTAATTTTACATGACAATATATTAAAACCGATTATAAATATATTTCAATATTAATATTTTTCCGATAATCAGATAAATTTACAAATATTGTGTTTTTCTAACACTCTCAAATTTAGCAGTTTTAAACTAAATTAGAAAAGTAGGGCGCCCCCTTTGAGTTGAAATTTGACACGATTTGTCGACTGGCTTTTCCACTGGTCTAGTTGAGATGTAATTACCTTGTAGATAATAGGGCCAGATGAATCTCGATAGCTTTCAGAAGATTTAGATAATCCACTAACAGGATAACGACATCGAACTTCAGAGATGGATGCACGATGTCCATCACTGTCATCTTCATCATCAGGAAGCGACCCAGAACCCAATTCTTCATTACCAGTATCGATTACTTTAGATTCTGGAGTGTAATGAACCTAAAAAAATGTAATTAAAACTAGAATTTAATTCGTCCCTTTGAATAAAAACATGCATGTACGTTATTAACATACAATTGAAAAATGATGAAGTATGCCATCCTATGACCTGATGCATTATACGCTTATAGTGCTGAGTAAAGAGAAAAAAATCTAAATTTTAAATTCAAGTGGCCATTTGATGACGTCATGTTCAATACTCACCAAATAGTGAATGTAGGAGGTAATAAAATGTAAATGTCAGGGAATAACCTGTGACTTGCAGCCGAACTTATCTGAATTGTGCACAGGTGTGGACAACATGCAAATGGCTTAATTCATGCTCTAAATTGATGAAAACGTAATTTTCAGCTTTTAAAATTTTTAACGCATGATTTCACGCACATGACCCTGTGTATGTGTACATTTTATTTGCTATTATTTTTAACCTACACCTGATGTTTACGTATAATGAATTTGATTGAAATTTTATGACGAGTTATGTACATATGATTACTAATGTAATTTCACAACATGGCGTATAATTGTGGATGAGTGATCACGCTGAATAGCTTATAAGGACTAAATTAAAAGGTTATTGTGAAATTTTTGTCATTTAACTTTTTGAGATAATTGTTACACCAAAATAGTGTACAGAAAGAACAATAATAATAATAAAGATTACATACAAAAACAATATTAATTATATATATTCTAAATGATCACCTAACTATTACAAAAACATCTTGATTGCATTGTAAAATTTATTTCATTATTTACACTCACATGATTGGAGAATGGTTGAAACACATTACAATTGTTGATGTTTCATAAAAATAATGCATATATATTATTTTAAAAACATTAAACCAGGTCATTCCTTGTCTTAAAGGAAAGGAACACCCTGGGCTAAATGTGCCACTGTGCTTATAGATAAATGTAATAAAAACATGATTACAATGGTTCAAGGTACAATAGTAAGCAATTTAGTTAAAAAATAGACTTTTAAACGACAAAATATCGGAAATTGAACAGCGCCATTTTGACAGGTTAAGAGCAATTATGTGACGTCAGATTAGGTGGACGCATTCAAGCAAATCCAAGCGCCCATCGTCTTAGTACAGTATTTCAATATGGAAGTGCGGGATATAACCATAAATAAAATCAATTAAATAGCCTAACATACCTAATATTTTCGGAATATGGCTTGGAGTTTTTATAATTCAAAAAATTTGGAACCAGAATATACAGAAAGAGAGTTAGTTTTGCGTCGTGCTGATGAGGAAAAAAGAAGAAAAGAAGAACATTCTCGAGCATAACAAGCCGTCGAAGAATGGTTTACTTTCGGCCAGTGTATCTGTACTGTATGCCTTACTAGGCCTAGAACTCGTGTTGAACGAAAATAAAGTAGACACTGCATCGTCAACCAACAGCCTCCGTTTCGAAGGTTTGCCAGTTAATTCCCCTACCAAATCCCGTTTGAAACAGCTAGGCAATAAAAGTAACAATAGATTAACAATAGCTGAAAGATTTACGAATTGGCTTGCAGAAGAAAAGATCGATCGAAGGTTTGTTTACCAAGCCAGCGCATGCTCATACCGTGTCATCGCCGTCCTGCATGACCGCATGTCGCGTTATTAGCCAATCATATTAGCGGATTCGCTTAGCCAATAGAAGCGCTGAATGCAACCGCGAATCTTAAAATTTTCGTCGGCCGTATCTGACGTCACAAACAGGCTGCCATGAGCACAAGATGGCGATTTTCAAATGTCTTGAAAACAGCTTTAAAATCCTGTTTACTAGAAAACTACAAATCCGATTTAAACATAAATTGTGCTGAATATTAAGTTGGTAGGGTTACTTTTATAATAGTTAGGTAAGATATTAGGGTGTTCCTTTCCTTTAAATGTACATTTAGTTTAGTTTAGGCTGACGTCTGTTGTGAACAACAATGTCAATTAGTTTTACATTCATCTGAATGAATGAAGAAATGATCTATTTTTTTATGACATTGCATTTTTGGTCTATTGGATAAATTTTAATGATTAATGTACAGTATATTTATTTTTTTATGCATATTGTAAATTTTTTTAAATTTTTTTTTTCTGTAATAAAACTTTTTATTATATGTACTACAATAATTTCAGACTTGTTCTGCTTTTTGTAATGTTTTTATATACCGGAATAAATAAATAAATAAATAAAAAAATGATGGATGAAACTATTGCCAGGACTGTTTAAAGCACATTTGACTGGTCCTAACAATAACATTGATCAAGGGCTTCTCTTGTCCAGCTTGACGAGAGGAGAGGCATGGGCCAATACGTCTGAGGGAGACACTAGATGCAGGGGATGCCATAAGAGTCAGCAGTGCCTTGGGACCCAAGCTCTACAGCACTCAATATTGCCAGATTGTCTCCCATCCAAGCTCTGACCAGGCCCCATGTTGCTTAACTTAATAATAATATGCTTTATTTAAACACGAAAACATGGCTCAAATTTGCTTTTCTGAAAGGCTGTGTATAAAAACAAAAAGTTTACAAACAAAAACCTTAACTACAATACATTATACTGAAATATAAATACTAATAAACAATCTTTACTACTATTTTTTATGTTCATTTATGCTTAAAAATAACTACCGTACTGAATAGATTAAAAATAAAACTGGGGAATATATAACGTTTCCATTAAAATAATAAACTTTATTTTTATATGGTTAATTAAGAGAAAAACATTGTACTACCCAAGTAGCTCATGTTAAATGTCTTTCCATTGATGGGGCTTAGGCCTAGCTTATTTACTTTTTAAAAGTCTGGCTGGTAAAAAACATATCATACACTTGCTTAGTCTTGTTGCTGAATTAATTTTATTTTTAGGCAGAATCCGTTAAAATAAATCGGGGAAGTTATGGTTCAGTTCTGTCATTTCCCTTCATGATATCGCACCAAATGTGGGTGCATCACATAATTTATAGCGGGCCGCTTAAATGATTAGAATTGACTTATTTTAAACATTTTTAAACGACAAAAAAGTATTCAATTTCATATAAAATACAGTTTGTGACCTTAAATTAGATTGAAAAAATGTATGGAAAGTGTCTTTAAACAAACCAACCTCATTAACATAAACTGTTTCTTTCTGTGAACTTTTGATCTGCATACCACACTTCCCTACATCAGACTTAAAAATCATGTGTGTATCATTCATGGTAGCATTGCAACCAGATTCACGTAAGTGGAAATCATTTGTAGACATGCTATACTTTCTAAGCGTGCTCAGTGAAACGGCGATGAGCATACTAGTAGAGTTGCACTGCGTATGTATGATATGTTCCAAAAAGTTGGTTCCTTTTAAGACAAATGATGAATCTTGAATCAAAAAGTTAGGTGGTCTTGGAACATCAGGTGCTAAAAAACAAGTTTTAAAAACTTACAATATACTTTTATGTTTTTAAAGTATGTAGGCAACATGTTTTCACCTTTGTCGATGACATGTTTTCACATTTGAGAGGTACATGTTTTCACCTTTGAGAGGTACATATTTTCACATCTGTGGTGACATGATTTCACCTGTGTGGAAAAAATGTTTTGTGGATATTTTCTCACCTTGTAGATGAGCTAACAAAATTGTAAATTAAATTTCAAAAACCACCATTGTTCTAACCTTCAAGAGTAACTTCAACTCTGTTAGCTGTGTGAACAACTAGATACTGAACAAGACCACCATACTGCTTCTCTAAATCTTGAATCAGATTTTCTTCAGAATGATCCAGAAATGTTAGATTTGTCCTCACACTTTCAAATACATCATCTTGACAATTAACCTTGCCATTACTCTATAAGCAATTATGTCAAAATACAATAAACATTTATACATAGTAAACATGTGTAATATGTCCCAAACGTAAGAAAATTGAAACAAAATTAGATGCTTACACACTGTTTAATAGGCTAGAGCAACTGTTTTGATCACATTTAAAGGGGGGTTCCGGGTTTAAAATGAATAGTAAAAAATGTAAAATATATTTGTTTGTCTCTTGAACGGTAAAAGTTTCAATTTATATAAGCGCCCAGTGAAGCAGAACGAAGGCTGTGAAATGAGGCCAGATTACAAGTGCAGCTACGGCAAAATCACACTGTGGTTACAGAATAGGAAATTCGTGAAATGGTCAATCTTCCGACGACTCGTTATCATTAACCATATCAATTACTTTTGTAAAATTATACTTATCTGATGTAATTTTAGTCGGTCTTCCCATTTATAAAGTCAATTTTCTATGAAAATCCATCAAAACAGTGAAAAATTAGATAAGTTTGCACTTTACGTTTGCCGATTTTCGCACTGACTTAGGGAAAGCCTTCAAAATCAATGAAGCGTAACGTATACATTCCTGCTGAGCGAGGAGAGCGAGACGACGATACACGTGCTCTCTCTGCCCATGCCTGGCATCGTCACGTGATAAGCAGATACAGTATACAATACCAAACTGGTCGGGTCGAGTATACCCCGTCTATAATCACAACATGAACGATGTACAGTATTTGATTGAAGGTCGACTCAACCTACCGGAATGGTATAGATAATATAGCTCGAATGAGAGAGTTGGAATATTTGCAAACATAAGTACAGTATTGCTAATTTTAACAAGTGTAGCCTATAGTAAAAGGCCTAGTAGTATCAATTCGCATAGGGTCTACTACACTAGCTAGCTCAATTTTTAACTGGGCCGGATCGGCTAGGCTAGGCCTCCTTCCTACTACCGGTCTACTTGCTTGATGCAGTATCCGCTTTTTTGGAGAGTAAACTAGGCCTACTTATTAGACGATCGGGACACCATACGTGCGGACGGCGATCGGACCTTGTTTTGCCTCAATATTTACAGCCGATTTTTGTAGAACGTTTTAGGTTTAGATTGTTTAGGAGTTTGGTTGATAGGATGGGTTTGGAATCCACTGAGTTTTGTTATTGATGGGCCAATCGTTTAGTAATAGGCTAGCTAGGCCCATGAATATTAATGGCCCCAATGTTTTAACGTAGCCATCGTGGCATGGAATCCCTAGTCAGAAATGGCTCTCACCCCGGCATGAATAAAATGATTTAGGCTAGGCCTAGCCTAGTACGTGAAGCCGATATACGATCTGTACTATTAATTCGAGGTATAAAAATAGTATAATTTATGACTCCGTAATCTGAACTAAATTTTGTATTTCATTAAATGTCAAATAAATATATGCTACTACTGTTATTATTACACTTTAGGCCTAGCTTAGCAAATCTACAAAAAATGTATTTCACAATGATCGGGTGGTCGTCGTTTGACAGAGGAGAGAGAGCACAACGTACAAGCTTGACGTCGCGAGTTTGTAATCCACTGATGACGTGATTTTGTGAATATCTCATGAATATTAATGAGCTTCCCCAAGCTGCTGAAAAACAGACTTTCCATGAATTTACCCTAAAATGTATATGAAATTTAATTTTTTCAATTTCTCGTTATTACTTCTTCATTCTGACATGTCTATATTGTTATAATATTTTTTATTTAATAAATAAACGATATTTAAAAGCAATTTTAAACCCAGAATCCCCCTTTAATAACCAATATTACATTATGTAAATTTAAATAAATTCTCCCTAAATACAGTACGGATCTTTTCGACAAACTAATAATAAACTTTGATCGAAAATTAACATTTGATCATGCGGTACTCCGAACTTAAAATGCCTCCGATATGGTGCACGTGTGTGGTCTGTTAACCTCAGATATACACCCTAAAGCCGGGTGAATAAGTCAATGTAATTTAGTTATTTAGTATCCAATTGGTTGCACTAATCGCTGTGTCTATAACACAAAATCAATAAAACTCCAAATACGCCACACACTTTCGGCCGTGTACATACAAGACATTTCATGTTTAATTCATGCCTATGAAATAATAAAAGAACACCATGTCTCTCGTTTATTTATTTTTTTTTCATTTATAGAGCATAACATTAAAAATAAAAATAAATAAATCATATCAGAAAAAAGTTCACAATATTATACACTGCACTCTGTAGAGGGGCATAAATGAAGAATACCACTATAAACACGTGCACACACGGTGGTTCAGGGCGATAATTAACTGAAAATGGCCTGGTGTATTATTCTGATGACGCACACACGGTGATCAAGGGCGATAATTAACTGAAAATGGCCCGGTGTATTATTCTGATGACGCACACACGGTGATCAAGGGCGATAATTAACTGAAAATGGCCCGGTGTATTATTCTGATGACGCACACACGGTGATCAAGGGCGATAATTAACTGAAAATGGCCCGGTGTATTATTCTGATGACGCACACACGGTGATCAAGGGCGATAATTAACTGAAAATGGCCCGGTGTATTATTCTGATGACGCACACACGGTGGTCCAGGGCGGTAATTAACTGAAAATGGCCCGGTGTATTATTCTGATGACGCACACACGGTGGTCCAGGGCGATAATTAACTGAAAATGGCCCGGTGTATTATTCTGATGACGCACACACGGTGGTCCAGGGCGATAATTAACTGAAAATGGCCTGGTGTATTATTATGATGACGCACACACGGTGGTCCAGGGCGATAATTAACTGAAAATGGCCCGGTGTATTATTCTGATGACGCACACACGGTAGTCCAGGGCGATAATTAACTGAAAATGGCCCGGTGTATTATTCTGATGACGCACACACTGTGGTCCAGGGCGATAATTAACTGAAAATGGCCCGGTGTATTATTATGATGACGCACACACGGTGGTCCAGGGCGATAATTAACTGAAAATGGTCCGGTGTATTATTCTGATGACGCACACACGGTGGTCCAGGGCGATAATTAACTGAAAATGGCTTGGTGTATTATTCTGACGACGTCAGCATTCACATGGGGGCAAGCTAGACAACAAGACACTGTTTTGAAAATAACTCGGTTGTGGGTATTTTCCGAAGATTTTAAATCGCTTTTTCTTTTTAAACTCTTAAATTCATAAAATTTGTTTTGTATAAAGTGTCTTCATTCCTGTTTTTAAATGCGTTTCATACAAGCGACAATGGTAAGCCTTATCCTAGGCCGCACACCCTGTTCATACGGGCTTGGATTTGCGGGTTGCAACTACAACATGGCCATTAGTGGTGGTAGTAACATTTGAGTCAAGTTATTCAAAGTTATTCTATGTTTCTCTCTTAAACAACAAAATTTAACTAATTTATATTAATTAATTGGAAATATATAAATGCTAATATAAATTGGTAGCGTAATTTTATGTATCTCCTCCGAAACAGCTGAATCACATAAATGTTTCTTGATGAGCCACATACGTTATTACAATGCTCAATTTTAAAAAAGGCAATAAATAACTACTAATTAATTAATTATTAATTAATAATTCCTTGGCAATAAAATATTTACTAGGTCTTGTCAATTAACAGAAGAAATTCCAATTTTTCAATCACAAACAGTCTTTCATCAACTATAGAGGGCAAATAACAAAATGAGGGCAAGTTTCATGGCGCGGCGTGTAAAACTTAGTCTCGTGATGATGACTTTTATTTATCGCCAAATGTGAGTGTTGCCACAGGCAAATTACACAGTCAATATCAAACTCCTCGAGAATTTACTGGATTTTATATGTTTAATGACAGGGACACGATAATCACACGAAAATTACTCAGTCAATATCATCGTACTCGAGGACATACGATCTATGATCCTCGCAGCAGTAGTCATGTGATGCAGTTTAAACCAATTACGTTCACATATGTACATAGGCTATGTAATATTATACATACAATGAATGTTTATGAGTGTAATGGTACAAATAATGGCATGAGGTGAATGATGAAAGGTTATATATCAACGAGGCGATAGCCAAGTTGATATTAACCTTTCATCATTCACCAAATGCCATTATTTGTACCATTACACGAATATAACATTCATTATTTGTTTTATATAACAATACATCTAAATAGATTCCTGTCATTTGAATCAAATAAGGTAAGGTAGCCCTAGCCAAAGGCCTACATTTCATTCACATTGATTAAAAAACAGTAACGTTTGGTTTTTAATATTATATTAAATGTTATATTTATATGGATTTTATAAACACACCTACTTTAGTGTTAATTATGTCAACAAACGACCAAACAATCTTAGGCCTAGCAAGGCTAAAACGCCTAGACTAGGCCTAGCCTAATACTAGCATGGCCTAGGCTAGACCTAGTAGCCTAGTACTAGCTTGGCTGAAAGGCAAAACTTCGACAGACAATTGGAACTTATCTAGGCTAATTATGGTTTTTCCAACAATTCCACGTCTTGTAGGGATGTCCCCATTAATTAATCAAAATCCTAAAAATGATCTAAAGCTAATTTAAATTCCTTTTTGAATGAAATTAGTACATATACTGTATGTCCAAATCGTACACAAATATCTGCTGCTGTTGCATATCTTGCGGTGGTGTTTACAAATGAAACTGAGACCAGAGGACATGTGGCGCTGTTGTATTTCACAGTACAGAGAGCCATATCATAGGGTAATTTGTGTACTAGATTTTTTTTCATCCGCGAAACGTTTTTTTTTTCGTACACAAATATTTAAAAGAGAAACGAAACTGAGGCCAGACGACAGGTGGCGCTGTTGTATTTCACAGTACAGAGTCATATCATAGGATAATTTGTGTACTAGATTTTTTTTCATCTGCGAGACGTTTTTTTTTTCGTACACAAAAATGTTTCAAAAAGTACTATTAAACGATCGTTTAATAGTGCGTACTATTGCACGCCATGTGACCCACAATCGTCCAATCAAATGACAGGAATTTATTTAGGTGTTATATAAAACCACATATTAAAGCAGAAAAAGACCATGCAGGTATACTGTAAATGCTAGTTTAATATTATTGTGACTCAGACTCAGACAGAGGGGTATCACTTTTGAAATATTAAAAAAATTCGAATAAGTAGTATGACTTTGATGGTAAATAAATCGTGTTCAATCTTAATTAATACTTACAAAATTTATATTGTTTGAAAGTACTTGTTTTAATCTATGTATAAGTGTGTTTATAATTAAAATTAACGAATTAGTTGCCGAGAAAATGCGATTTTAAAACGGTTCTAAAATCCCGTCGAGCCGATTTCCGCGCGTTGAAAACCTCATCGGAAAATCCCCATCAGTTTTCAAAACATGATCGCACGATTACCATTGGAGCTAGCGGATTAATTTTTGTTGTATGTTATCAGGCTTTAAATAAGCTTTAATTTGATACAAAAATCGTCTTCTATAAATAGGTTTTTCGTAACGAAAAGTCAATTTTTGTGACAAAAATCCAATTTTGATTCACCGTTTATGGAAAAATATTATGGATTTTGGTATTAAATTATAGCTAAATCTACATTGAAATCGATAAAACATAGTTTACAAACGTATTGTGCATGGTAATTGTGCGAACTACATTTTAAAATGGTGCATGAGGCGTAAATCCCGTTCAAAATTTTAAAGATCCAACCATTATAATCCGGTGAATATTGTAGTGAGTAAAATTTGTACTCTAAAATACGCGGGTGTTTGTTGTGGCGTTTTCCGTTAAATACATTAATGCACCCTATCAGCGAATGGTACGTTCCATATTTTGAACACGTCGTTTAGTTTTCCTCGCTCGAGTTCGACCGGCTCGACGCGAGATGTGTGACAGCAGCGATGTCGGAGATTGACATGTCCTTTTCCGTCGTAGAATATCTGGTTTTACACATTAATTTAACAACTTAAAATTGATGTAATGTGCGGAAGATTTATTATGCAAGTATACAATGCAAATGCGTTAGGTTAAAATGTACCGAGGAAATTTATTAAGCTAATTTACCAACGTTACATTTGACTCTGTATACGGCGGCCGAAAGTCATTAACTGCGACCGAAATACTTTAACGGGAGCGACTACTGATCGCGAGTAAGCCGTGACTTGGCCTAAACTTTAGCTCCGTATTTAAATTTAATAACGTAATAATACGAAAAGAAAACAATTTTTATAATGTTATATATACTATTCAGGTAAACAATTAATTGTTTTAATTAACATTGATTATTTTAAATGAGTTTATTTTGACCCATATTGTGCGTTTGCCTTAAAAGAGCATATCTTACTTAGCAGCCCGGCTTAGATTTGGTGTCATAATCATATGGGCCTAAAATCTTGTTTTACGTATTCAAAAGTTATATATAATAGTATTTATGATTGAAATTATAAATATAAAGTATATTAAAATATTCTAATAATTATACTTACCGAAAATTAGTGTAAAAGAAAGGAAACAGTACACACCGTTTTTAACATACTTTTTCATTTTTTTTTTTTATAATTTTAAATTTCACCATTAAAAAAATTTTTTTTTTCACATACACATCTAAAATATATTTATTAATGAAATATACACTACAGTTACAGATCATTGAAAAATTGCAGTTTTTTCATTTTTTAGGGAATTCCAGCAAAAATGGGCGTTAAATGCTTTCCTACCACTTTGCGGACCAATAATTTAAAAAATAGGTTTCGTTGAGGCTCCAAAAAAAATAGAGTTGTACAACTCTGTGATATCTATAGGTTTAACAAAATTCAAAACTTTTAACTAATTATTGTAAAAGTTATAACCTTTTAAAAATGCTTCCAATTTCAAAAAATCGTATATTTTTTTACCACTTTAAATAACCATAACTTTAGAACGGGTATTCGGATTTCAATCATTTAAATTGCAAAATGCTAATTACATTAAGTTCTTTATGGTTAACTGAAAGAAAATGTAAAAAAATTAATCTGAATTTTTTCATTGGGATACCTAATTACAAATTTTTTTTTTTTCATATACACATCTAAAATATATTTATTAATGAAATATACACTACATTCTAACAAGTACAACAAAAATTAAATGAATTAGTACAGTAGTTCAAAAGTTACAGATCATTGCAAAATTGCAGTTTTTTCATTTTTTTAGGGAATTCCAGCAAAAATGGGCGCTAAATGCCACTTTGCGGACCAATAATTTAAAAAATAGGTTTCGTTGAGGCTCCAAAAAAAATAGAGTTGTACAACTCTGTGATATCTATAGGTTTAACAAAATTCAAAACTTTTAACTAATTATTGTAAAAGTTATAACCTTTTAAAAATGCTTCCAATTTCAACTGCAAAAAACACCATTTTTAGGCAAAAAATCGTATATTTTTTTACCACTTTAAATAACCATAACTTTAGAACGGGTAATCGGATTTCAATCATTTAAATTGCAAAATTTACATTACATTAAGTTCTTTATGGTTAACTGAAAGAAAAAGTAAAAAAATTAATCTGAATTTTTTCATTGGGATACCTACTCAGACTGTTTAACACTTAATGAAGAAATAACTCCTCCTGTCTACACTACAATATGTTATTACAGTTGAACCTCCCTTAAGGGTCTTTCACACCTGTTCCGGCACGGCGCCGGAAAATCCAATCGAACGTCGATGTTTCGTTTTCACGCGGCTACGCGCATATCGATTGGCTCATAGCCGCGTGGAGAGTCATGAAAAAGAAACATTGATGTTCGATTCGCCGGACCGGAAGCGTGCCGGAACAGGTGTGAAAGACCCTTTAAGCAGCCACCCTCGGGACCGGAAGAAGTGTCCGCTAACGGGAGGTTCTGACAATAGAGGGCCAAAATCACGTATTATGGCTATGCATGATATTTTTAATAATAATAGCTATCTAGCAGATAATACACAAAATTCATATTTTATTGGATAGATATTATTAGGTATCCCAATGAAGCGGATTTTCGTTACCGCGATTTTAACACGTTCGTGAAATTTCAAAAAGTGACGTGTCTTTGAAGTTAAAAATATACTATTTCTTATATACACATGTGAATAAAAATTATATGTCTGGAAAGATCTTGTTTAAGGGATTATTTTCATATATTTTTAATCTATGTTTATTAAATATTTTAATAGAAAACGCGAGTTAAAAATGAGGTACAAAAGCCGGCGAGCCGAAATCCGCGCGCTAAAAATAACTTTGGAAAACACCTACCCATTTTCAAAACACGATCGCACGAGGTCCATAATAGGTGGTGGAGTAATTTTTGTTGCATGTTATCAGGCTTTAAATACTCTTTATTTTGCTATGTAAATCGGTTATTATTATTATGTACATCCGCCTCAAATGTCAATTTTAACGATAAAAATTGAATTTTTTAGTCTTTCTCATTATCAAAATTTGGCTAATTTAGTATTGAATTGAAGCTAATTTATATTTCTGTTTGATAAACCACATCGTTTTATTTGACTTTGCGTGGACCTCGTGCGAAGAGGCCAACAAGACCAACCACTGAAAAAAATAATCCCTACCAAAAATATCAGTGTTTACCATTTTTCTTACGGGGGGGATTCAGTTCTCCGCTTATTACTAAATTACCGTCGCCCAGACAATGTGCATGGTATGCATGTATTAGCACGTTAATTAATGATTGGATAACCCCTGCAGTGGACTGTTCCATTTTCTGAACTAGTCTTCGCCGCACACGAGGCATGTCGAAAAATGTCGCCTCTCATGGAATATTTGCTTCGAAACGTCAATTTTACCGATTTATTAAATTATTTAATAAGTGGAATATTTATAAATCTACTATATAAAGCAAGTACGTTAGGAAGAAATGTACCGAAGAAATTTAAGAAGCTTTGATTTTGCTATGCAGCGGCCGTAAGCCATTCTATGTAGGCGGCCGAAACGCGCTTTGGCCTGTGTTGCCGTTGTATGTCTACGCTGTTTCTAGGCCTAAATTTTATTCCGTATATTTCAATTCAAAGTGCAACTTTCGGTTAGAATAATCGAAAGGGAAATAAAATTAAACATTTTACAATTATACCATTGAGGTAATTACTTTGTTAAATAAAAAATTTCTTCCCGATATTTCTTAGTCTTAGGCAGAATTTAGCGCCAGGCTTTTATTTAGACCTTAGTCTTAGGGGCCTATATAACTTAACTTGTAGTAGGCGCGGCCGAGTCTACGTTCGGCCCGGCGCTCCAAATGGAATCGAACACATAATAAGCACGGGCTTAATTCTTATTTTTGGCGGTTCGAAAATCAATTAAAATAATATATGATTATAAATATAACTTTAAATACTAGAATTTAAAAAAAAATGTATACTTACGAAAAATAATATTTAATAAAAAGAAACAATACCCACACAGTTTTTTAACGCATTATTTTTTTTTTTCACATTTTAACATTTTTTAACAATATTTTATGTTGTATTTCAGAATTACCTACCTGTCAATATAAATAACCTTACTAAAATACATATTACATTTTATGCAATGCAAAAAAAAAGAAGTTAATTCACACATTGGTTCAAAAGTTATGAATCATTTAAAGACAGGAACTTTTTGGGCATTTTTGAGACATTGGGAAAATCACGCGTAAAAAGCCCTCGGACGAATTTTGGAGGGCGATATCTAAAAAAAAAAATGTCGAGGACACCCAAAAAAAAAAATTCTTGTACAACTCTGTTGTATCTATGGGTTTGGAAAAAATAAGAACTTTAAAATTATTAGTATAAAAGTTATAACCCTTCAAAAATGGGTTCAAATATAATTAGAAAAAGTGCCATTTTTCAAGCAAAAATCACTGTTTTTTGGGCACTTTAATGGACCATAACTTTTGAATGGATAATCCGATTTCAATCATTTAAATTGCAAAAGTTTATGTTCAGTAAGTTCCTTCTGATTAACTGAAAGAAAAAGTACCATCATTAATTTGAATTTTACATTGGGATACCTAATATTATGGTTCTTTCTAATAAAATTGCTTTTTTTTAAAGAATATCTGTACAAGATTGTTTGTACTGGACCAAAAAGATGGATTTTTAGCACAACATCAAAATCTTTTTTAGCGTGTACCATGTAATAACCTCAAGAAAAATATCAAGCTATAAAAATATTTTTGTCATTTTATCTCAGAAACTTACTTAGTATAAGGTAGAAGGGGTATGTAAGTTATCCGTCACTGACAACAAACCTTTTAAAAAGTTACAACCAGCTAAGTTTATGAAACCACATAAAATGTAGTATTTTGTGGGAAAAATGAAGATTGAGGGCGCTGTTCACACAAGTAAAAATACACTTTTTTGCCTGTATCTAATTAAGTTTTAGCCATAATAATTTGAAAATGGTCTTATTTGATAGATAATTAAACTTTCTTTATATCAAAAAAATAAAACTTTATATTAAATACACATACAGTAATTCTGATAAATTCATGTGAAGTGCTAAAAATCAGCTAATATAACAGTAACACAAACGCTGGTGATGTTAATAAATTACAAAGTTAGTGATCATAAATCAAATTCTTTAACATTTCTATAAAATGTTGTTATTATGCAACATATAAATGTACATTTTTCGAACAATTACACCAAAAAAAACCTTTTACGGCCAATAGTCTTTGAGATTATAGGAATGTGTACTACCAGTACAGGTCAAAGGTCAATAAGAAGATTTTGGATCATTTTCGTAAAAAAGTTCTTATTAGACTGAATAGAAACTTATACTTTCAGATTAATTTGAGCCCTATTTAAAGTTTGTCCAACTGTTAGTTACAGAGTTATATGATATGTAGGTCAAAGGTCAAAAATGCCAAAAATCATACTTCCGGCCATTTTTGGACAAACTTTTCCATTAGAAGGAATATTAATATGCATCTCCCAAATAATTTGACACTAAACCTATTTCATTTAATCTAAGCGTTGCAAAGATATGACCATTTTGTTTTCAATGGGTCAAAACATTCAAATTGAGGTCAGAGGTCAAATATGAAATTTGACAACATGGGTTTTTATAACCAGCATGAGTCAAATATTCATAAAACACAATGTTTACACTTTCCCCATGATCTGCACACGAAGGCACTTTTTTTGACATAGGGATCTGGACTAGTATTTTCCTGATATGATACTCAATGCATTATGGCATATGGCGGCATTAATATGAGTTTATTAAAGGATGTTGATGATACTCGGGGCACGAAATTTACTTTTTTTTCGACTAGCAAACTTTGCTAGTTGTAAAAAAATTTACTTACTAAATCCGTCTAGGCTACCCCCTCTATACTCATCAGTCATGGTCCACAGTTTATCACTCGCTGATGGTCGCTAAATTAATAGTTTGAAATTTTTTTTTTATGAATCTTTTGTCCATTGCTATGTAAATGAGTAATTGTTGTGATGTATCCGTTAAAATGTGCATGTCAGGACCTTGTGGTGTGCCGAGGAGACTTTCTTCTCGAGCGCGACAGGTCATCGTAAACAAAATTGGTAGAGTCCATTAAGTAGGGGGGTTTTCACTTCAACCATTGTGTAGGCAAAAAATATATTTAGTTTAATCCCTAAATTGATAATCGCGTATTCTGTAATCACGTGACTGATGATGTAATCCTCAGCGATGTACTAAATGCATGTGATTTAATGTGTTGGGAAAAAGGTTACTGTTTATAATACACATCGTTAACAACTGTGCTACCACATGATACACAGTGCTTTTCGCATATCCTTGATGTACAGCGTGTACATGGTTACCAAATTGGTTCCTATACTAGCATTGTCGACATATATAGCGATCTGTGGCTAGGCGTGTTGAATATGCGTTTAATATTGTATAAACAGACCCATGGATAAAACCTTTGTTCTCGCGGCAAAGCCAAAAAGAATATATGTAATTTAAACAATACAAAACTAAATTACCTGGATCGCAATACTTCCTGCGATTGAAGACCCACGAACCTCCCATATTACAGACGGATCATTTGACTTCAATATCAGTATAATATCATGTTGAAAAGTGTCTTGGCGAACAGTTCGCAGATTCACAGTAACTGTAGACGTTTCTTCTTCATGTTGTGTATGTTCAATAACATAAACTTCTTTATCAACCTGCTTCATATTTTGAGGCAGAATACAGCCTTCAATTGGTATTTCTTCCACAAACAATGCTGAGACTTCACTCTGTTTCCAATCATTTGATACAACACATGTACTATTTTGATCATCATGCATTTCTGTAGGATAATATGAGAACAATCAGTGAGTAATAAGAGTAAATATTAGTTAGTAGGGGGTGCACTAACATAACATTTTATTATTAAAAAATAGTTCATGATTTCATTTGCTACCCCATTGATCTTCCACTGATTTTTCATTTACAGTAATCATTATTTTTGGTGGCTTAACTTAGGATTAACTCAAAACAACTTCATTTTTAAGAGGCCTATTTGTATTTTTGTTTTGGTACTTCCATTCAATGTTTGATTTGATATCGAACATATTATACTGTTTGTTGTTTTTCCTCAGTTTCTAAACAGATTTATAAAAGAAATGTTGCATAATAGCATACTATGAAACTAAATATCTAATTCCAATGACATACCTCCAACTGTACATATACCCACATGCACTTACTGTACATATACCCACATGCACTTACTGTACATATACCCACATGCACTTACTGTACATATACCCACATGCACTTACTGTACATATACCCACATGCACTTACTGTATAAAAGAGAAACAACTACATAAAGTAAAATGAGCTAAATTTAAAACCACTGGTCACTTATATTATGGGGCATTGGATATTCAAGATCAATATTAAAGATACAAAGATATGGGGGTTTTTTTGTTTATTTAATACCATACCAAAATACTTCTTAAGACCAGATTTGATTTTTTTTTAAATTCTAAGGGTTGTACAGATATTAGAGAGGTTTCACATTGATCACCTAGGCATAGCTTAAAATTAGAACTTTAAAACTGTTATTTATCTTAAATGTTGTCAAATTATACTGTTTATATCATAATCAGAGTCAAGTCAAATAAATCTACTACATATTAAAAGTTATGCAAACTTTGACATACTAATTTGTAAAAAAAAGGCTAGGCCTAATGTTTCTCATTGCACAGATCAAACAGGCCCACATGCTGAGTCTTGAATTGTGTTTATAATGCTAGGCATAAATTTTAACACAAATATTTACTGTAGTATAAGAGTAAAAATGAATACATCGGGTTCATTTCGTTGATATTGGTGCCTGTGTATCGGGAACAAAAAAAAAGGCAGCTCAACACAAGTAGCTACAGTATAATAGTATTAATCTCTGTTCAAAAAAATTAGGTTCTTATACACAAATTATTACACTCTTAATTATTGTGGAAAACAAATTTCCAGGAAATAATTTAATATTAATGCTTCACCTTGCTTAACCATAATACTAATGTGATTAGCATTGGTAATCTTTGCATATGTAGCAATTGGATACTTTTTGTCAACCCATTCCAAAAGATCATCTTGATCAGCTGGTAGATCATCTACTGCTCTTACATCCAACTTGGCAGCAGAGTTGACTGTACTTTGTCTAGATACCTGTTAAAATTACACAGAAGGAAAACATTATTAGATTATTAGTTTGTAAGACATTTTGTTTTTCTTTTATTCATCCTTATATTTATTGTGTGAATAGATATTGTTTAAATTATAATTGAGCAGATTGGGCCTAGTTTCCTTGTTTTCCAGATGACATTGAGTTGCAACGAGTTGCATAGAGTTTTCAAAACGTTAAAGTTGAGAATAAAATGATGATCATCGAGCTGAAGCCGTCGTCAAGGTCATTTTCGACACTTTTGCGTATGCTTACATTTTCGGTTTCCACTTGTGATTATGTTCATCATACATTGTATTATATTGTCCTGTGTGACACTGTAGAAATTAACCAACGTAATGGCAGAGAATTATCTCGACATGATTTTCTTGGAATGTACTGTAGTAGTAGTAGTAGTAGTAGTAGTAGTGAAATGCATGCTAGTGAGTGGCTGAGCGGTTAGACAGTGTAACCGCAATACATATCCATAAAATCTGCAATGGTAGGGTTCAGGGCTCCATGGTTCTGGTGATAGAATGAGTCTCCTAGCATAAGGACTATCAATTGTAGGTCCAGCATACATAGCTCATGTACTAGGTTCTTGAAGTGCACGTTTTTCAAGACGTGTAGAGTGTAAACCCCGGTGTACACAAACATCCACTGTCAAACAGACACTCAAATAACTGGTTCCTCTGGGAGACCAGTCTTTGACTGAAGAGGTAATAAATTATTTCATAAACTGAATTATCGATTAAATTTTATGAACTTATAAACATTTTAAGGACTGATATGCTTTTCTTCAGTAGAGTACAGTAGTAGAGAACTGGTAAGTAGAAATTATCAATATTGGTTCGGAGGATGAATCAAAATATCGGGAGACTCCTGCCATTATTGAGTTATGCTATGCTATTTGCATGATAAAACTTACTTATCATTTTGAATACTTCTAAAAATCGAAATTGCAGGAACAAAACGAAAAGTCAGCTGTTAGTCCATGCAACACACTGCATATTGACCGATAATTTTATGGAGATGCTAATTAAATTTATTTCAGCAACAAGAAGTTCATATAGAGTATTTATGATTTACTTTAATTAAATGTTTTAATTAATTTTTGAATTGTATGATTTTTTGTACTGTATTTTTGTAAAAATAAATAGATAACATAAGTTTGATTGCGACCATAAAACATGTGTGCAAAGGCAAAGACGAAGTCTTCTTCGATCCTGAAGAGACATGAGGTTAAGTATAGAGAGGCGTAATAAGATAATAATTTAGATAGGTAAATGCTAATTGCTATCATGATTTTGAAATTTAATTATTAGATCTGTAAATGTTTTTAACTTTTTCAAGTTTGTCAATATAACGCATTGGGATGAATATTGAAGTAAAGCCCGACAAAGAGTGGAATAAAGAATGAAATTTGAGAACCCAGGGCTTAAAAAATGACACACTGAAAAATCAAGCTAAATTCTCACATGGAATAGTAGGCCTAGCTTCGCTCCAGTCTTGTGTTTTGAATATAGATGCTATCGACGGCCGATATACTGTAATGTTTTGTAGTATTTTTCACTAACTTTTACCAAGGTTTTTTCTCAAAATACGATATTTTTTTTTTTTATGAGCTTCTGTTAACTTGATACATTCAAATAACATTAAAAATGAATTTCTTGAAAATCAAAAATCCATTTCGAATCCAAAATCCATTTCAGGTCCAAAAAAAATTGAACTTGAATCTGCCTCTGACCTGTATCAACAATATATCTATTGAATTAAAAGGGATTCTGTAATACAGCTGTAATAAAATAAAATAAATAATTATTTGTATCATATAAAACATAAAAAAACAAGAAATATTTCTTTCAAAATCACCGCTCGACTTTTTGACGCAACAGTTTTAATTATTGTTTTGTTTATTGATATTCTAAATATAACAAATAATGATTTATTATCAATTATTTTTATTCAACAATCGGCAGTAAATATTTTGTGCAATGTAAATATCTGAAATGAGTCCTAAAAAAAGATACTGTACATATTCCGTGTTACTGTTAGAGGCATTACTACCTAAGGCTGTAGTGACGATAAAAGCAAGATTTTGTAGGGCTGGACGACTGTCTACATTAATTTATAGACTCTCTTCTTCCAGAAGTGCTTTGGGGTTTGCGCATGCCCAGTCCGAGTTTCCAAATTCCCATTTTTCAGCCGTAGTAGGTATAGCTTCCTAATGCTTCCGTCCCCTTGAATATAACTACCTAATAACGCGGATCGAAAATATACCAATCAGAATATAATTTGACTTTAACCACTGACTACAATACAGAGTAGAGTCATTGCACACTCACTGTAGCGCCACTACAGCAGTCATTTATTAATAAGATGATAATATTCTTGGCAACACTATCAATAACCTTCAATATATTATAATTACAATTACACTTAACAGAAAAATGTACACAAGCTGCTGTAGACAGGTTCCATTACTAAAAAAACTACCTAGAAAACGATTCAAGGGGCATTTTTGGGTAGTACTAGAAGCTGGGATTTAGGATATTTTGGTGGATGGTGGATCCCAAGCAAAATTCGGCCATCTAAGGGGCCGTCCAAAAAGTAATTTTCCGCGAGTTCCGCAATAACATACCCTATTACTTACTCAACCATGAAAGTGAACGTCTCTTGCGGTAATGAGGCAAAATCATTCAAGCTTGATTTTCTCGCAGAACTCATGAATATTAATTAATATCGCGAGACTCGCAGAAGCCTTACAATGTCGCGGAACTCACGGAAATATTGCCGATACTGGAGATGCGAGTGCCCTTCCCGAGTTTTACCACAATAAAAACCACTGAAGTAGATAGAAAATAATGTCAAGAAGATTTATTTACACGACGACTCGGACGAGACGCAAAACTATCGCCTGACTTTGTTGCAAGGGGATTTCCCTTGCTTGCAGAGACCTCCTTCCTGTGTTTACATTTGTTAACGTTGTCGCCACACTGCCACGCCGCTAGTCTAGTAAAAACAACTACCAAGGTAGATTTATTATAAAATGCTTGCTTGTTAAACAATGATAGTCCCCAGTGTACAGTACAGAAAGAAAATAATAAATCGCCATGTTTCAGAACGCACTCCTAGCCTATCCTCCCGCCGCCGCCGTCGATCCGATCGAGAACACACGCAATTCAATTAATTGGGAAAACAATTCCATTTGACGCACACGCACCCTCTGATAAGAAATTTCACACGGCGTGGTGTCGTTACATCCACTAAGAAGGATCGTTGGAAAAACAATTCCTTTTGACATACTGTACACGCACCCTCTGATAAGAAAATACCATGTGCGTTCCTGCATGGTGTAGTCCATTATACGTGTAAAATTAGGGGTGTCCACTTTTAGTATCAAAGTTAAACCTGCACCTCAACCAGGGCTGAGCGAACCCACTGTGCCCGACGCCCGGGACAAGTGTTTTTTACGGTCGGACAACCACATTTGACGTATCCTCTTGTCCGAGGACAAGCACTTTTGAAATTCAGGAAATTAAACTAAGAGCACAGAAACCATGTGCCAACACAGTTAGCCATGTGCATTAATAAAAATAGCAGGCTTCTTCAAAGCACATTAAACCCAGTGCATTTAATACATCACTGATTGGTCAATGACCTGAGTCACATCATTATAGATTACACGATTTTCTATTTGGGGAGGTAATTAAAACATTTTTGGACCATGAAGTGGTTGAGACATAGGTTAACTGGGTAATTAAAAAAATGCCCAGTTAAAAAGAACCCCCGTAATTAATGGACTCTACCAGGTATTGTTGATCAAAAATACCATGCTGTATACACGCGAGGATGTGGTAGGCCCAGTATTTTAATTTTTCTCTGTAAATCGTGCATGGAACGGACAATTGATAAAGTGGTTTCATAGGGAAAAGAATGTTTTTTATAAATTTACCTGTGAAATGCAACAAGCTATTTTATTTAGTGAATTGGATAATAACAAAAACATCCTCTCTCTGTCTGTTGTAGAGTAGGAGGCCTAACTTCTAGAGTAAGGATGGCCTGGGGCCTGGAGGTATTTTTCTCTCTCTCCATGGTGACTGTCTAAGGCCTAGTGTCTGGATGGCAAGCTTTAATTAGTATTGGGCCTAGCCAGACCTACATTAATTCGGTATTATTTGTTAACTAATTATGCCTGGACAAAATAACAATTATTTAAAAAAATAATTTTAATTATGCCTGGACAAAATAAAAATTATTAAAAAAAATAATTTAAATATACCTACTATCTATCTAGCTAGCCGGCATAGCTACAGTAGACAAAGATCAGTTCACATGTATGACTAGGCTATGATACCTTTGTATATAATAGACACCACAGTTTTTTTGGTAATTCAATTCTTTTATTTTTTATTTACTAACTATTATTTATTAATTAGGCCTACAGTACTCTACACACTGTTGTGTTAATAAAATAAAACCTAAAAATGACCGTTATTTTTATCAAAATATTGAGCAGGCTAAAAAAGTCTAGGCTAGGCCTATAAACTGCTGAATTTTAAATAGACAATAAACACTTGCGTGACATTTGTCGACACTTGTGTAATTTTTTGCCTATTGCGCAATAAAGAGGGACAAGTAAATTTTTTTCCTCGGACAAGTGAATTCCGTGCAGGTACTTGTCCGGGGACAAGTGAAAGAAATTGAAATTCCCTCACCTCTGACCTGACCTCAACCCGAAGATCGTTGGAAATATATTATATTTATATTTTATCGCACCCACCTCAATAATCCAGCTGACAGATCATCGAAAAATCTTGTTTAACAACGTCGTACACTAAATTAACGAACGCGTTTTTACCGAACTCAAGGAAATGGTATAGTCCACAATACATGTGCAGAAGGCTAAACGGAGAGAGAGAGGAGTCGGCGTCCGTCCGTGTTTTGAATTTATAAAAAAAAAGCTTCAGAAATCGAAACTCGGAAAATAACTATAATTTATATTCTACTACATAATGTGATTGGCTTGATTTTTACCGTGGTTAACACTCTGTGTATGAATAGTTTTAGTTAAGGCCTACAAATTGTTTTTGTATCATTTTCTCCGTTCTATCAGAGTAGTTTAAGTAGAACTAGGCCTAGTACTAGTCGTAGTCGGCCAACCTAGCTAGGCCTAAAATGTGCTATTCTGTACTATGATCTCATCTACCGTATTTTCCGGAGTATAGGTCGAGACTTTATGGGAAAATTTTAATTGCAAAATCGGGGGGTCGACTTATACTCCGACCATGCGATTTTTGAAAAAAATCAGGCCGAAAAAATATGTTCAAAAGCTGTCAGCTGTCAAGGCCCAGCAAGGTCAGTGGCCTATCATCAATCACTCACAGAAGTTTTCAATTTAATACCTACATTGTACAAAATAATACAACTCCAACAAGTACTGGTCAATAAAATATTAATATATCACAATGACTCATTTTGATATTAATATTACGCTTTTAAGATAATTAAGAATAAATAGTTTTCTTTATGCTTCTTATTCACTCTCGCGAAAACATCGTAACACACCACAGACGTCGGCGGAATGTCCATGCAGCATGTTTGTTATTGCGCGATATTTCCATCTATACACATGCGCAGTTTGTTTGTTTGTTCGTAATTACAATTACTGCGCATGTCTTCTATTCATAAAACAAATTCTCCTTAGTCGGGCGCGTGTACATTTACAGATAACGCGATTTACAACTACTCGCCTGTACAATTAATAAGCCTCCTAACGGAAAACTCGTTTTAATTTATTCGAGTGACGCGAAAAACATCGCTGATGGCAAGTAACGCTACATCGCTGTCATTTATTATAGGCTGGTGAAGACGGCGACGAAGTCGTCGTCATTACGTCCGTCCGATATTGATTAGGCCTACACTTTAATAATATAAACAAACAACCACATTTCATACATTTCTAGCCCTCTTTGAACTTTAAAGTAAGTTGTGTTATTAGCCGATTTTGGGGGTCGACTTATATTCAGGTCATACCAAAATCAACGATATTCTAGGCCAAAGTTGGGGGTCGACTTATACTTGGGGTCGACCTATACTCCGGAAAATACGGTATTTATTAGGCTACCCACGGAACTCGCGATATGTGGGCGGCAACATTTTTATTGTTTATATGAATCCCTAATTTGCATAATTAAAAATGGCAGCTATTTTTCATCTACCCTACAGTATATATATCTCAAATAATTAATTATGGTGTCAACAGTTTTAATATGTTTTTATATTCACTCTAATCAGTGGGAAAGCCACTTCGCGTTTTGACCGTTAAATCGTGTAAAATCGACTTACTTCCGCATTGACGATTTTGAAGCGCCACCTATCGTTGAAAACTGAAACCACGATTTTTCGTCGCCAAGCAAATAAGTGCTGTTTTATTTTAAGCTCTCATGAATATTTAAGAACCGCCCAACATTACCTATTATGGTAAAAGCATTTCCTAATAAGTATAATTGAATAACCAATCGGTTTTCTTCAAAGAAACCGAAGCTAATACAATACATTCGGCGACTGAAGTCGGGACTCGTGAAATTTATAAATGTGGTACGATTTGACTACTGTTTTGTTGTCCATTTTCTGAATAGTCGGAGGTGCATCCCAACAAATTAAAAAAATTGTAATCAATTGTTTTATCAAGAATAATATTAGTTTAATCGAGTATGATATATTTCTATCCTGTTCAAAATGTGTTGGTGTATTCTCAGGCCTCGAAAGGTAGGTACATTTTCTAGCTGTGAGCGTGGTGTCGGCAACGCGAGACACGTGTGTCAGTATAGGCGATAGCGAGACGTGTGTTGGTACTGTGTTGATGCTGTACTGATTACGAGTATCATTGGTCCTGGCCGGCCTAGTCTAGTGATCTGATCCCCCCCCCCCCCAAAAAAAATAATTTTTTTCAATCAGTATTAATATTATTATTTTATTTTTCATTTATTATTTGATTTATTAGGCTCAATAGATGCCTAGCTAGGCTACTAGTAGGCCTAGATTATATAAATAATAATAGTAAATACTGTAATTTAATTAAAAAAATACAGCTTCCATTTGCCTTACTTCTATGTCATCATATAATATTATAATTATATATACAACTAGACATTAACATTTTTTTTAAATAATATTTATTATTTTTTCTGACACTTTCAGGAATCGTTGATGATGCAGAGTTCTTTGTCTTTGTGACTTCAAACTGAGAGTGAAGTGGATAAAAAGATGACACCGGTACCTACCGACATTGTCATACCCAAACTATAATTTAATTATTTAAAACAAAATGTTGAATTACAAATATATGTATGTTGCAGAGGATTTAGATGACTTACAATACAAATATTTATGTTGAATGCAAACCTACTACACTATACTCTGTAAATTATGTTATTGTCATGTGGTAGACCTTAAAAATTGAATATTTATTGTATGTTAGGCCTATTTTATATTTTATTAATACTGTATTAGTTTAATATTACTATTAATTTATATTATACAGTACTAGGCCCCCCCCCCCCTAGGCCTAGTTTGTACATGTTTTTACCCCCAAAAAATGAATAAATAATTTGTTATTCAATCTAATTGCTTGTTTGTTCATCAATAACAAAACAATTGTAAGCAAGTATATAACAGTTCTTGTTAGCCGCTTATTTCAGGTCATATTATTAATATTAGCTAGGCCCGACGCGCCCGATCACAACGTCACTAAGTGACTTTGCGCCCCTGGAACAATCGCTCGCTAATAGGGCTAGGCCTCGGACTCGTATAAAAGCTATTATAATAGTTATGATAAATATTCCTTAACTAAAATGTTTACTGTGATAAATAAACAAGTAATAATATACGTTGTATTGGAATGTATTTATTTATATGAATTCTTATACGCGGACAATTATAAACATCGCGTATATCGTTCGCTATAAATAAATTCATAAACACGATGACGATGTGTTTACAAAATGGCGGTTTCGCTAGTTTTCGATGGAACAAATAGTGGTACCTTTAGTTTGAATAGTCGGAGCTGCATCCCAACCACCGAATTTTGTATCTTAATATCGTATTCTGTAGATTATTAATTTTTCTAACAGGGATTTTAAATTCAGGACTGTTCAATTTTTCTAAATATTTTATTTTAATGATTTTCTAGGGTACAATTTCGGAAAAAAGACATTGGTTGATTTTGCCGTTAAATTACAGATTATCGTTTTGTTCAAATACATTTAATTTTACATGACAATATATTAAAACCATTTATGAATTTATTTCACTAACAACATTTTTCCGATAATCAACTAAATTTACAAATATTGTGTTTTTCCAACACCCTAAAATTTAGCCATTTTGAACTAAATTAGAAAAGTAGGGCGCCCTCTCCGAGTCGAAATTTGACACGATTTGTCGAGTGGCTGTCCCACTGTAATGGCACATTTTGTCAGAAATAGGACTTGCATCCATCCATTTACCGTATATTTCGGTGTATAAGTCGCACCCCCTAACTGAGAGTAAAATATCGGTATTTTTTATATCGTCGATGTATAAGACGCACCTTATATTTCATTAAAACAATTTTTTATTAAATTGTAATCAATATATTGAGGGCGCACGTTTTCACGGACAATCGTATTCGATTAGTATCTATGTATCCGAGAAGTGTATACGCTAGGTCCATGCTATAATCAACTGGAGGATATCCTAGTCGAATACCGTACACCATGTGGCCGCCAAGAAGGGCTTGCGCTAACTAGGGGTACGGCAGTCGGCGATCGTGTGTATAACTATAAATAAATACATTCCAATCGTAAACGTTTACAAATGAAATTTTATCGGAGCGCCTAAAACAGCTCTATAATGAACAAATCTTTTCATCATATTTAGTATAACATCACGCTAAAATGCCTTGAAAACTAAGCAGAAGCAGGTTGCCGTTACGTTAGTACACTGTAGCTAGGCCTAGCCTACTCAGGCCTATGCCCTAGTAGGCTAGGCCTAGCCGCGCCAACAAGGTGAGGATTATGTACAATCTGTGTGGTGAGGCATTTATGTTCGGTGTATAAGACACACCCTTAATTTAGAGGTCAAATTTGCGTGTCAAAAGTGCGACTTATACACCGAAATATACGGTATCATCTCAGTAACAAATAATCACAAAGACACGAAATAGGGCTCAAATTGTTCAGAAACTATACATTCATATTTATTCTAATGACATGCTTTTACACAAAATGGCTGATTCTACAACTATTGACCCTTGGAGTAATCAGTAAAATTTCGTAACTCTGAAAATATTGGTCTTATGAAATTATTTTTTGTTTCTTGAAATTGTTTTAGTACGGTCACATATGTAAGGAAAACTAGCTCCAGCTCGATATTTTAGTGCCAAAATAGATTTTATTGGCTAACTTTGTTATTCTTGAGTTGCTGAATTCAAAAAAGTTAGGTGCCATTTTTTTCGACCACTCCTTCAGCCGCCATCTTGTATTTCAAAATGGCCGACATTCCACACTGAACTTTGTCATCCATGGTATCATCGGAAAGGGAATATAATACTGATCATTTTATCCCATTACATCCATATCAAAAAATGCATAGTTACATAGTTATTTAACAACAAAACAAGTCACGTGACCAAAAAGGTCAGAAGGTCAACATTTTAATTTTCTCAAACCCTTTACGGGTATTGCTAAACTGCGCAAACACTGCGCAAACAACAAAAAAAGCTGCGCAAACCTCCTTCAAAACAATTATTATTGATTAGAACACAACTAGAACTATATAGGGAGACAATTTATGAGAAAAAAAATTTGAAATTCCTTTAAGTTTGCCTTTTTTGGGTTAAAAACTTCAATTTTTGGAAAAATTACTGATTTCACAGCGCAAACAACAACAAAAAGCTGCGCAAACCTCCTTCAAACCAATTAATATTTATTAGAACACAACTAGAACTATATAGGGAGACAATTTATGGGGGAAAAAATTTGAAATTCCTTTAAGTTTGCCTTTTTTTTTGGGTGAAAAACTTCAATTTTTGGGAAAATTACTGATTTCACAGCGCAAACAACAACAAAAAGCTGCGCAAACCTCCTTCAAATCAATTAATATTTATTAAAACACAACTAGACCTATATAGGGAGACAATTTATGGGGAAAAAAATTTGAAATTCCTTTAAGTTTGCCTTTTTTTTGGGTGAAAAACTTCAATTTTTGGGAAAATTACTGATTTCACAGCGCAAAAAAAAAAAAAAGCTGCGCAAACCTCCTTTAAATCAATTAATATTGATTAAAACACAACTAGACCTATATAGGGAGACAATTTATGGGAAAACAAATTTGAAATTCCTTTAAGTTTGCTTTTTTTGGGTGAAAAACTTCAATTTTTGGGAAAATTACTGATTTCACAGCGCAAACAACAAAAAAAGCAGCGCAAACCTCCTTTAAATCTATTAATATTGAATTAAACACATAATTAAGTTTTATTTATAACTATATCCAGTGCAGCATGGTGTCTACGTTGTTTTTTTCAAACATGGTTTTCTGCCAATAGCATGGTTGCATGTTGTAAGCCTAGGCCTATATCTATATAAATTTACGTAAGGGCAAAATTCGGTAAATGGCGCCTTACTTTTAGAATTTTTACTCGATGGTACATAAAGTTGGTTCGTACTTTCTGTACTGATTTTAACCACCTGATTTAACCCTATTTACTAATTAAATTAAGTTAGATAATTAGTTATTGACGATTAAAACGAATTTAGGTTCAACGATTTGCCCCAAAGAGGGGTGTTTTTCGATCGTGGTATACACTGTCTAATGGATGTCCATCTTGGAAAATACCCGCCACAAAAATGTGAGGAGGCTTCGCATTTTCCTATCTCCTCCTACAATAATTGTTTTTAATAGCTGAAAACCGGTTGAACAGCTAGAGTACAGCATCATAATGTTAAAGACAGGCCGATTTTCTTTAAAAAATACTATTTTGGTAGATTTAATATACGATTATACAAATGTATTGATTTGCGATGAATGGAACATCTCAATCTCTCAGTCTGCCAAAGTTTGGTTTAACACAAGTAGGTAAATTTATGAGTCCTTGGTTTAACACATACAGTAGGTAAATATATGGGCCCTTTGAGAATAAACTTGCAATACTTTGACAATACTGTAAATACCTATTAACTATTTTTGGTCCTCATTTGAATCGAACATTTCTTACTGTGAATGTTCGTACTGTTAGATGTAATATAAAAATATATACAAATAAACTTTATTACTGAGATTGAGGTTAGGCTTCACTGTTAAGATATATAAACACATTATTATATACAAATAAACTTTATACTGACAGTTCCCTCTCAACGTTTGTATTAATTATTAATTAATAATTACCAATAATATAAACGTCGTAGTGGTGTATCGTGACATGTACTTTAATATTTCAATCGATTATGACAGTGACAGTTTTAACAAAGTATTAAATCGCAAATGTTTTACTGTATTTAGAGGTATATTATTTATAGGCCTATAAAACATGAACAAAATATTTCGTTACTGAGTGGATAAAGAATATATTTAAAAATTGTTCCTCTTTGTACCTATCCGCTTTCCCATCCCTCAAACCTAATGTTACATACAAAACACAAATTGGGTTTCTTTAAATGAGTCCAAATAAAAAATTTGGACTCTAAATTTGGACTCATTTTGTGATAAGTTTCTCCTTCGGAAGTAATTCCCAGGGTGCTAATTTTAGTTGACTACATAAATCATTGTGTCTATTTATTCGTTTCTGTAAACGACAATGTATTATATAATAGTACATTTGAAATCGCCAGTTTTGTTACGCTGAAATTACTGTGTATTCGAGAACCATCTGTGGGCACGACTAGATGGTACGCGAGCGAAGCGAGCGTACCATCATATAAAGTAAATCGATAAAAAAGTTGTTGCTTATTTAAATTAATTTATGTACACATTCAGTGGTGGATCTAGCGGGGGGAGTATGGGGCGTACGCCCCCCCCCCCTATTTTTTAAAGATTTTTTTTTTTTTTTTAAATTAAATAGATTTTAAAAACATGTATCGTTTTGACTGTTATCAATCACCGATGGTTTGCACATTTTCATAGTGAAAATAGTACGTCGGAGCACATCGTCAGCTTGATCGCATTCCACCAAGCATGTACAGTACGTCGACATCCTTTGTGTACTATCAATCTCTAGCGTTACCAATACCAATACAACGATCATTCACAGTTAAGTGTAAAAGGAGCAAGTTGATAAAAGCCACGTGGTGAGCTTGGTCGCGTTCCACTAAGAAGGTCGGCATCCTTTGTGATCGTCACTCCCGTATTGTAGAGTAGCGGTACCTCCGACGATCAATAGAGTTGATGAAGCCACATGGTCAGTGCTACTATACTACGCGCCCATTTATTAAGTACAATAAAAACAAAGGCTAGGACTGTATAGTGCCTTTGAAAATTATCCCGTTAGGCCTATATTTTATTAAAACGTAAACGTATTACTATTAAAATATTAACAATGCTGCAGCATTTCATGACCCTTGTTGTTTTATTTGCTTTTCCGTCGATGATTCTCATAAACAAATCGCGATGACAAAAGGTGTTTTGTTTTTTTCAAATCACTAAATATAAATGATGATCGAGCCGGACCGCTAATTATCGTTTAATATAAACCAGGCCGTTGAATATGCCGTGATTTTAATTGTCGAAAACATGATCGTCAGTCGATGGCTCGGAGTTTCGATAAATAATAAACGTGGTGGTAGAAAACACTCTCAGCAAGTTTGCTTCATTAATATGCATGAGACTCTGTGACGACCCGCTTTAACGTGACGTCATTTTACTTTAGCTGCATGCGAAGAAGTAGTCACCGCGATCGACCCGGCGCACGTGTAAGAAAATAATACCGGCCTAGGCTAGGACAAGTTTATGCTTATATAAAAGCTGAAAAACATCGTTGCGTTGTAAAAATTTAGATGTAAAGTACAGGCAAGTTGTTAGCTTGCTTTGGTACCCTAGGTAAGTATCAGCTGCATGTTCCACATGTCGTAATTTGCGAGCTTTAGAGTGTTTGGTAAATGACATATGAGGTGTTTGTAAATCGTTTTAAACGACTGACAATGCGCTAGAACTCCAAAATACTCCCCCTGGACCCCGACCGGGGGCCCTTGGCGGCCCCTTGGCCCCCAGCCAATGTTTGCTCGCTCACACCCCTATTTCAATATCCTGGATCCGCCCCTGCACATTCTTATATTATATATATTGGATATTTGTGTGACCATAAAGGCAGGATAGAAAACAGCTTATCTATTCTGTGTATAAGTAGTCGAATAATCTTCCACCGTTTCAGATGATAACATAATTTTATTGAATATAAATTAAATCGGTGGCATATTCTAATACTCATAAGATTACAAATACTAACAACAAACGGATATACAGTAATAGGATCATGCCCAAGAACAATAAAATAATAATAATTCGAAACGCACAGATTCCATCTCCTACTGGTGTGTGGTCGCACTTCACTCTTTAAAAAAACCCCACTGCGTTTTGATAAATATAAGTTATAACTGAGAAATGCAGTAAATGTAACAAAATTAAAATACAAATTTATAAAAGGGAATTCAATAACTGAAATCGTTACAATCCGGTATATATTTATAAAGTGTCTGTAGTTAAAAGATTTCGTTTTTCTCAAACTAATTTGAATATTATTGCTGGAAAGCGGATTTTGTTTCCCTTATTTCCGATAAGTTCTTAAAGTTAAGTTACCACAAACAAGTATAGTTTGATTAATTATTCTATGTGATTTTTAATAACAACGTATAGTTAGGATTTATAATTGCGATAATCACAAACCATACGTAAAAATCAAAGGGAACCTTTAGACGTTAAAAAAACCGAATTCGTTTCTTTACAATATGGATTGGTAGTTTGTAAAGGTAGTGAAGGCAGCAGTAGGACACTGACTTTTCTTTATTTCGTGTAAACTTTATTTGAGGAAAACAAATTACTAATTGATCTTAATTTTTTTTTTTTTTATTTTTAAGATTTTTTCACTGTACTGTATAATAATATCAAATGAAAACATTCTGTTTGCTGCTGCACTTCATCTGAAGTTCAAAGGGAAAGGCATGCCAATTAACATTGGCATTGTGCACAGTGGCTTTATATTGTGTGGTACCCGATTTGACAAAAATACAAATGATTTTGAACGCTACGCAAATGATACCATGACCCGTAGCATTTTTTTCTTTTTACGAAAAACAGAAATGTAAACTACTAAAAATAAAATAGATTCAGAATTTCTATCCAACGAAACAAAACAAAGATGTGACTTGACAACAGTTTATTTCACCTTTGTTCACGGACTATAGTTATTTTGATTTTAAATTAAATAACTCGGAAACTTGACATTGAAGTTAAGTGTAATCAAGTACCGTACGGTACTTATTTAGTATTAAGATAATATATAATATACTATAAAACATATAAATGGACAATAATAAAGTAGAATGAAAATCAAACAAACATTTGAATGAATTGTAAAACCAATAAGAAAAACCGTATTTATCTTACGAAGGAGACTACTTTTGTCATTGTTAAAATGAGTATAGCGATTTAATGAAATGTGACATGTTTCCAGAAACTATTCTCATCAGAAGAAGAACAGAAAACAACGCCTAAAGTACTTATATACCAATAGGACAGATTGTATGTAAATAAGAAAGTAATTAGCATGAAAAAACAAGAAACATTTAAAAACAATTTATTTACATAATTGGAAAATTATGACAATAAACAAAGTAAAATAGAATAGATATTAGTAAAACTGTATTCAGAATAAAAATATCTATCCAACGATACCAAACAGTACACTATTTTGGGGAAATTGCATTTTGACCTTTTGACCTTTATTGGTCACGTGATTTGTTTTATTTCGCAATAACTATGTAACTATACGTTTATTGATATGGGTGTAATGGAATAAAATAATCAGTATTACATTCCCTTTCCAATGATACCATGGATGACCAAGTTTAGTGTGGAACGTCGGCCATTTTGAAATACAAAATGGCGGCTGAAGGAGTGGTCGAAAAAAATGGCACCTAACCTTTTTTGGATTCAGCATCTCAAGAATAACAAAGTTAGCTAAAAAAATCTATTTTGGCACAAATATCGAGCTGGAAGACATAATAACCCGTACTATTTAGAACATGTGCGTTTCTATCTAGTCTAATGTCATATTTTGTCCAAGAATGGTCAATAGTATGGTTATTAAGCCCTAATTTGCATAGCCAAATCGCGATATGCTAATTGTTAAATTGCAGATGTATTAATTTAAAAAATACCTAATTTGCATATTCAAATTACTAAAATAGCGATTTCTTAAAACTAAAAGTTACAGTAGATGTTAAAACTGAGTTAAATATTATTATTAATTAAATAGTACCTTAAGTGTTGGTCTGAGATACTGTATTTTAAACTTTTTGATTTAAATACAAGTGAAACATTGGAATAACTTAATTTGCATATTCAAATTGTTCGTCCTCAAGATTTGTTGAGAAAGTAAATGGTTCAATTTCTGAGAACAATTTTAATTTTAATTTTACTATTGTCAAGACCAGTGAATTATAATAGGTTTTGTCTATTTTGTCAGAAAGGTAAAAGAGAGAGTTGAGTTGAGAGAAGCAAGCGAGCAATGTTTCTTTATGATAATTGCTATGGTATTGATTTACCTGTAATTTTAGCTAATTGTGTTGTTTAATTAATTATCTATATAAATTATATTTATTGATTCAATCCTGTTATGGGCGGCTTTGGTCGCTGTTGGATGAAGATGAAATAAAATAAATAAATAAATAAACTGTAAATGACGCAGCTGGAAAGAGATGTCAGCTCGGCGATGACATTATGGATCGAGTTTAATAAGTTTTACCACAGAAGTTACTCATAAGATATTATGGCATAAACAGTGTTATTGCCATTTCACTGATCAAGAAAGAATGAAATGATTAGAAAATAAGAGAAGACAACACGAGCTAGACGCATCATTCAAACCCACTTTAAGTTTTCTCAATACAACAGATTTCTCAAAATGCATACTAATTTTTGTCAAAAATATTCCTAAATCTTTGTCTACTCTAGCAAACTAGTTTGATTAAAAAGCGTGATGTGCCTAAATATGGTAGTGATATAACGTCATCATCACATATGTTGTGCCATCGGCTATTACCACCTGACGGGGCGGATAGAAATATCATTCTGTTCCATAAAAACGTATACCGGCAAGTAGCTCACAACGTCAAGGTTCTTAACGACGAGGCCGTTGAAAGTCAAGTCTTTACTGTCACGTGTAAAGGTGATGTTTGTCTCACCCATAACTTTTAACTGTGACGAACTATCAGCCTGGTGCGCTGATGATTACTAGGCTTAATCTTGACGCCGAGAAAACGTGTGGTTGACTCGCGAATTATGTTGCCAGTAGCAATAGTAATGTGAACAGTATTATAGCTGTAAAACGCTTCGAGATATGGTGATTGGCGGACCTGTATCCGAAGAGCTGATTGTGAACCAGAAGGATTCAATTTTAATCAGCATGATTAATTAATTTTTTTCAATCAAAGATGGAAACTATATGTTCTTGCATAAAAAAAATGAGGGGATAACATTTCTTGGTTACTGTATAAGGCTAATATATTAATGTCCCATATGTCACACTGAATTTGTTTATTTGGAAGAAAAAAAATTAATAGATAAAAAAATTATAACTTTACAGCTTTACTTTATTTGGACTAAGATGAATTTTGGATCACAAAACGATACAAGAGCTTGGACCTGCCATAAAACAGAAATTGTTTTGTGTACTTACCAATATTCTTGGTAGATTAAAAAGTGTTGATGTACGTATATTCCAGGTTACAGGATCGTCTGATCTAAGCACAAATACCAACTTTATTGTTGAAATGAAACTGCTAAATGGCATCTGATCAATGTTCAAAATAACTGATTGTTTATCAGAAATGCGATTAATTTTAGATCCTACTGATGTTAGACTCAAAACATATGCAACAACTGAGGTAGAGGGCTGATATGAAACAGAACAGCCAATGATGTCTGATACCGATACATGGTCATCATATGCTGCAACATTTGACTCTAGGGGTAATGGTGACAATGACCTAAGATAACAATGTTGAACATCAGCAGAACAACCTGAAACCAAATAAGAAAATACTGTACATAATCATACATGCCAACATCTGAAGTTAAAAAGTCAACAGTGCTCTCTATCTATTATGGAGTGGTAAGTGGTACAGTGTGTGATGTAACAAGTGGAGAATCTCCTTTCCATTCAGAAAAAACAAATTTATGACATCAGATGGCTTAAATATTGTAAATTTGCTTGTGTAAGCCTTTTTTGTTATATTTTAATGCAGAAAACAACACAAATACATCACAATTCAGTTTGTCTTAGTGTAACCCAGAGAAAATGGGGAAAACCGGGAGAACAATGTTCGGCCGTGAGACGAGTCTAAAATAATAAATACTGCAACATTTGGACGTGTAGACTACGTTAAGTAATGTTTAGTTTATTATGTAGTGAATTAATACTGTGAAGTAATAATAAATGTATTAAATATTAATTACTGTATTTTGTGTTAAAATGGGACATTTATTTTTATGAAAGAAGAACAAGTGTACATCCTATCGGCCAACATACGTTAAGGACGTTGGTCGTTGTCTGTTGTGTGAAATGGCCTCCGACTAGGCCTAGCTAAAAAGGTAGGTTTACCTATCGACAGTTTAATTTTAAATAAGTGGTACACCTACAGTAGCTTACTTTTAGGCCTAGTTAGTAGTAGTACTATATGATAATCCATAATGTGTACAAGCGTTAAATACAATGTACATGGCGTGAAAATGTGAAATAATGTCACTTTGTGAATAGTATTTCCCAAGTGGTATAGGTGACAGGATATTTCCTCGATAGGACAGTTTTTGCCGTGTAGCTGCTGTTTACCCACATATGTGTATCGCGCAGTACTACTCTACTGTCTGGACTATGTTTGTTTACTAGGCTATACCTAGTACTATGGGATAATATGGACTGTTTAAATACTGTAATATGTCAAAATAATAGCATACAAGTACAATAGTATTTTATTCCAACGGAAATCGAGACGGATCACCCCATTCATTCACCCAGTGTGGTTATATTCATGTGTGTATGATACGTTTTGTTTAACCTTTAATTTAGTGAAGTTGAATAAAGTCTTGCATATTTCCTTACCCTAAAACGTTAATAATAATAATTTATTTTTATTTATTTTAAACTAAAATGACATTTATTTAAATACTATCTAATTTATTATCGCGCATGACTAAAAAAACAAAACTACAAGATCAGGCAAGCACATGTTAATATGTGTCCTAGATCCTTCTCTCTCTGACTGCTCATGACGATGTTCTAAACGACCTGAGACAATTTGACCTTCCACCGATCCTCTGCTGCAGGTTGTTACAATAGCTAATATTATAGAGTTTGATGTACAATTTCAAGTCTGGATGATTTTTGTTTAAAAGAAACATACTGACGTACTGTATTAATTAATATAAATTAACTTGTAATTTTAGGCCTAGCCTACAAATAATGGAAGTTAGTCATAACGGTCCGTCATCAATGAATTGTGTACACTATTCTGGCCGGCGATTGTGAATGTACAGTCAGCAGTACAGTAGGCCTAGTTAATAAGACTTTTCGTGTCAAGCCTATGCTTTGAGAAGATTTTAATTGCTATTTTCTTTAGAAAAATTTGAATTCAGGTATTTTTAATGATGATGATATTATTGTATTGCCGAAACAATCGTATCATTTCTATTTATTCGAACTTTTCGTACCTGTAGCCTGCTTAGCCGTCGATGTACTGTACGTGTACACAGTTGAGTTTGGGGAATTCACACGCTGTTGATCACAACGTAGGCTATGAATGCTACGCGTAGGCTACGAATACTGCGCGTAGTCTATGCACTACGAATGCTACGCCACGCAACCACCACGCGTAAACTATGTTACCTACGCGTGCCAAAAGTTGCAGTAGTTTTTATCTGTACTGTAGTGGGGTAATATAAAAATGAAATACAACCTTAGGCTGGGGGTCAGGCGGCCGCCAAAGGCCCCCAGTCGAGGGAGCCCGGCTCTTTATAGGTTTTTTCAATTTTATAACAGTTTACAGATACCCTACTTCTTATTAATTTATGATATGTTGAAAGTTGTTTTTTTTTTCATTTAACGTTACTGCGAATTATAATGCGTATTGTGGAAATGAATGTAAAGTTGAAGAATAAACATTATACTGTATATTATTTTGTGTAGTTAGTTTTACAAACTAAATTTATTATGCAGGCTATTCCTTCCTTATTTGAATTCGTTGGACTTTGTTTTGAGCCGCGCCTTCTATTCAAACCTGTATTGTTTGATTTCTTATTTTGTTGTTTTTAGTCATTGTGCTTCGCTTTTTTTTCCGGACCTATCCAGCAAGGGTGTGGTACTGTAATACAGAGAAGGAAATTGTATTACAAATTATTAAAACAAAAAAAAAAATCTCATATTATATATTACGGAAGTAAATTAGAATACAGTAGTAAATTGGCACACTTACAAACATACTGTACAATGCAAATATTTTTATTCAGTGACAACATTATAAACATTAAACAACCTAGCTAGCTACTGTACTTTCAATTTAACGTCATGGAAAAAAAAAAAAATTCTAGATCGCCATTGAGCGTGTTTAAAAAAAATTTTTACATCATCATAATTACTGCTATGTGCGTTATAACACACATGGTGTTTTATACCAGCAGGAGTAATTCAGTACTCTGGGAGAAGCTCGAGTGGAAGTCGATGCGAACGCGAACGATGTCAGTCAGACTAGGCCTAGAAATAAAATGATTTTGTTTTATCATTATCAAACATCATCAAGTTTCACCACAGCCTAGATCGAGATAAATATCTATCAGTATACAGTATGTCGTAATACATATCTACAGTGTTTTAATGTAGGCCTAATAGTCTAGCGCATTGTTTGTACTGTAGCGATCATTGAAGCTCTGTGCAGGTAGTTGACAATGACATTGTTTATTTGACGAAACTGCGTCGGGGAAATTAGCAGCAAATTACATCCGTCTGAAAAGTGTTGGACACGTCAAAAAATTGGACGTATTTTGGACGCATTCTTGACAAATTCTTGATGCGTTGGACACATCAAAATTGGGGGGGCTCTTCTGGTCGGTACTGTATAGTAAATTCGTGCTTGGTTGAGAGCAAGATCAACATGGCTTCATGCCCGGTAGATCTTGTGAAACAAACCTTGCTACTCTTCTGTCTACCGTGTATGAAGCCATCAAAACTAAAAAGCAATGTGACATAATCTACACCGACTTTAGTAAAGCTTTTGATAAATTGTCCCACAACCTATTATTATTAAAACTTCATCAGTTTGGCATCAATGGTACTTTATTTTCATGGTTTAAAAGTTATCTTGGCGGTACGGGTAGGATGCAGAGAGTAGTAATTGATGGTGCCACTTCCAATTCTCTCCCAGTCATCTCAGGCGTGCCTCAAGGTTCCATTCTTGCCCCCCTGCTGTTCAATATATTTGTTAATGAAATACCAAATCTCTTTCAAAATTCCAACTGTCTTATGTTCGCTGACGACCTCAAGATTTACAAAATTATTACCACTACTGAGGACTCCGTTGCACTTCAGGCAGATCTGGAAAGACTCGGTACGTGGGTTTCCGACTGGAAAATGTCCCTGAAGTCCGAGAAATGCAAAGTCCTGTCTTGCTCTCTTAAGAAAAAACCTATTATTTTCGCTTACTCAGTTCAAGAAGAAGTCCTTGAAAGTGTAAACTCTTACCGGGACCACGGCATTTTCATCGACCGTAAACTGACATTTATTTCACACGTTGATCATGTTGTCAGAAAGGCCAATAGGCTGCTTGGGCTGATGTGGCGCAATTGCAAACATTTTTCTCCATACACCAAACGTGCGCTTTATCTTTCCCTCGTCCAACCATCTTTTAATTTCTGTTCAATTATTTACAATTCACTCTCTGCTTCTCAAGCCTCCAGAATTGATCGGACCCATAACAAGTTCTTGCGCTTTGTCGGCCCAGCAGCCAACCTGCCTCCTATTGTTTCCCAGACATCTAGGAGAGCAAGACAGGACTTGCACTTCCTGTATAAATGTCTTACTTCTAAGTTTGATTGTGATCTTGTTTCGTTGTTTTATTTTAATGTTCCTGTTCGTAATCTTCGTAGTAAACCCTTTCTTCACTATTCTCGTGTCAATGTTTGTAAAAATGGTATTTTCTGTAGACTCTCGTCATTGTACAATTCATGTCTTTTAAAAAATAATTCTTTAGATATTTTTAACTGTAATTTTTCTCAATTTAAATGTATTATCAATGAAATTATTTAAATTTTCTTTTTCATTTGTATATTTATATTGGCTCATATTTTATAGTTTAGTTTTTATTTTCAACCTGTTATTGGTGTTTTACACTGTTGGTTTGATATAAAGAATAAATAAAGTAGGGAAATTCCATTTTTGGCGATGTGCAATTGCACATTTTTTTTATATATTAAGTGTTTTGCCTATTAAACCAGTTAAATAGATACAATAATTCTTAAGGGTCAAATAATCTACAAACTCTGTGGTCATATATTGCCCAATCAAATGCTCTGTTTTCTTCAGTGTAAGTACGGACTTAACCAATGAGAAACTTTATTTATGAATAATTTAAAAAAGCAATACATACGAAACTAATCCAATTTTTGTTTGTTCATTAAATGTTGTTCATAATTGTGTGCGTATTTTATGTATAATTATTAATAAAGCGGCAAAGATTATTTAAATGCTCGAGAATTTGTAAAAACATCACCTTATTTTTTATTGTTGTGTGTAGTCAAAAACTATCCAGGGTATTTGTCTGAAACATCAGTGTGAATTACTTTCATGATTTGGTCACCGAGGTCTCGCATCACAAAATGTCCCTGCACGAATACATTTGTGAAACAATTTAAGATGGAGGATATTTCTATGATGGAAACAGTTGTTCTAGCCTATTAAACAGCAGTGTGTAATTTTTTTCAAAAATTTCCTTCTCCCAAACCCATCCCAGCTCGATGCTACGCACCTCGTTTGCCACTTTTGTGCCAAACCGCCCTCGTCTGATCCTATTCCGGCCAATGACTGGGCATAAGATGCATACAAATTAGACAAAAGAAATCAAATGAAAAAATGTACATACCTGGTATTAAAATAAAATGAAAAGATATACTCAAAATGAGCCACACCAAATGGTCTAAAAAATCTAACTTCATTGTTCAGTTAAAATCCATAAACAAAATAAATTCCAGGAAAAAGTTACAAATTAGTAACAAATAAACTGTTTCTTTTTCCTTCAAATGTTATCTCAGGACTATAAAATCTGTAATGAGGTAATAATCACTGATGGAAAAATGAACAGAAGCTTCGGTATTGGTCAATAAAGTTTCTATTTGCAGCATTATTATTGGTCCTCGAGGTGCAAAAAAATCCACTGGTCATATGGCATCCAACAATCATCCAAAGCAAATTAAAATACCTGGAAAATAAAAATGTATTACTATTCAATTAAATGGTTTAATAATTATTGAAATAATTTATTAAAAGTCCATAGTATTAATATAGAGACTCTACAGTACAGCTAATCAAAATCTAAATAAATTTGACCCCAATTTGACAGGGTTTGATATAAGTAGAGAGTATGTACTACTATAATAAGTTTTTTTTAATTTTAATCATCGCCAAACTGCAGTGCAATTTTTTTTCAGAGTTTTATGCTTTTGGCAAAATGTTAATGTAAGTTATATTTATATAGGCCCGAATAAACATTCGTAGGCCTACAAAATTACATACTGTAGTGCCTATAAATAATGATTTTTAAATCGGGAAAAAGTGAAAATCTATCTATCAAAGCAACAGTATGATTGCGACCGATATTAACAACATCATCTTCCTATATTGTCACCATTCGAACACAGATGACTATTCGGCCCAGTGCTAAGACAATGATGCCCAATGATCAGGACCACATTTTCTGTTCCTGATTATCTTGGGCCCCGATCATCCCCATGATCCAATCATCTGATTAAACCATTTGTATTATTATGTCTAACCATCCATCATGCAGATATACTCCAGTGCCTCTGCTATAGCTGAAGTAAAGGCTGATGTACAGTGCACTGGGAACGAATCAGCCCACTTGCAAGGTGGAACATCCCACTTTTATACCAATTAAATGGTATGTGTGATTTTTCTCTAAAAAAATTGGAATAATGAAGGGTTCATATCGAGAAAACATTTTTTTTTGGTAATTAAAATAAATATTTCTCAGAGAAAAAAGCATGGCATGTAGAACTATATTATCTTGGCGTAGGGAGACAAACAAATCCCAGGTCATGAGAGGCTCAACTACAAAAACAAGGTTGAATAGGGTAAGGTCACTGGACTGTTCGAAGGTTCTTGAGTAAACAATCTAGAACATATGGTCGTACACGCTAGATGACGATATTTTAACTACATTTTTTTTGTTTGGTTGGATGTAATATAAATAAAAAATAGTTGATCTGAATGGAATGATATATAAATAAACAAACACTTAAAAGAATTATGTTTACAGTTCAATTATTTTCAGAAAAATAATACAAAAAAGGTGTTTACCAATGGGCAAATAATCGCATCAACGACATAGCGTGCATGGTACGCGGAGTTGAATCGTAGAAATAACAATGGAGTCAACTCTCGGTAACCCTAATACTAATAGTAGTAATACCTACGCTCGCGCTAAGGTCAAATTTTCGTTCGCCAAAATGGCGAAAGGTTTTGAAAAACATTAGCCAAATTGAAAATCCTTTAGCCAAATTTAAAAAACCATAAAAATTCGAAAAAATGTTTATTAAATAAATAATGCATGTATTTTTTTTATATTTTATTTCTTTTACATTTATATTATTATTAGGTATCCCAATGAACCTGATTTTCGTTACCGGGATTTTAACACGTTCGTGAAATTTCAAAAAGTGACGTGTCTTTGAAGTTAAAAATATACTATTTCTTATGTACCCATGAGAATAAAAATTATATGCCTGGAAAGATCTTGTTTAAGGGATTATTTTTATATATTTATAATCTATGTTTATTAAATATTTTAATAGAAAACGCGAGTTAAAAATGAGGTACAAAAGCCGGCGAGCCGAAATCCGCGCGCTAAAAATAACTTTGGAAAACACCTACCCATTTTCGCACCCGATCGCACGAGGTTCATAATAGGTGGTGGAGTAATTTTTGTTGCATGTTATCAGGCTTTAAATACTCTCTATTTTGATATGTAAATCGGTTATTATTATTATGTACATCCCCCTCAAATGTCAATTTTAACGATAAAAATTGAATTTTTGAGTCTTTCTCATTATCAAAATCTGGCTAATTTAGTATTGAATTGAAGCTAATTTATATTTCTGTTTGATAAAACACATCGTTTTATTTGACTTTGCGTGGACCTCGTGCGAAGAGGCCAACAAGACCAACCCCTGAAAAAAATAATCCCTACCATAAATATCAGTGTTTACCATTTTCCTTACGGGGGATTCAGTTCTCCGCTTATTACTAAATTACCGTCGCCCAGGCAATGTGCATGGTATGCATGTATTAGCGCGTTAATTAATGATTGGATAACCCCCGCAGTGGACTGTTCCATTTTCTGAACTAGTCTTCGCCGCACACGAGGCATGTCGAAAAATGTCACCTCTCATCATGGAATATTTGCTTCGAAACGTCAATTTTACCGATTTATTAAATTATTTAATAATTGGAATATTTATCAATCTATTATATAAAACAAGAAATGTACCGCAGAAATTTAAGAAGCTTTGAATTTGCTATGCAGCGGCCGTAACCCATTCTATGTAGGCGGCCGAAACGCGCTTTGGCCATGGTTGCCGTTGCAGTATACGCTGTTTCTTAGCTATTCAATTTAAAGCGCAACTTTCGGTTAGAACAATCGAAAGGGAAATAAAATTAAACATGTTAACATTATACTATTGAGGTAATTACTGTACTTTGTTAAATTTAAAATTCCCCTTTTTAAATAACAGAACAGCCTCGTTTACAGAAGTATTCATCCACATGTTTCTGTTTACATTTTCTTCTCGAAGTTCATTTTCTACGTCGAAGAATAGGGACTTCCCCTTTTATTCGCTCATCATCACGTCGACGACGGCCGGCCACGAACCAATCACATTCACTGTGTGTCATTAAAACGTCATCGAGGCACGCTCTGCGCATGTTTAAATAGAACTAAAAAAATTAACACGGCGATCGTGACGTCGCCACATAAAATGCTGTTGTGGTAAAAAGTGTACCCGAGTCAGAAAGTACAGAAGTGTGGCGAATTCTCGCTCCCATAAGAAGTCACGCCGACCAGGCTAGGCCTAGGCTTGGAAATGTATTTTCGCCAATTTGGCGAACGAGGCAATAATTATTTTTGCCAAATGGAGACTCCCGTCGCCATTGGCGAATTGGCGAGCGGTTAGCGCTAGCGTACACAGACAGTGTTCACATACATCACATACTATAGGCTTACTACTAGGCTAGTACTAATTAATACGGTTATCAGACGATCGGGACCACGGACGATCGGGCCCACTTCAAGACGATCGGGCCCACTTCAAGACGATCGGGCCCAAATCGTGAGACGATCGGGCCCATCAAGGGTGAAAGACAATCGGGCCCAGAGACAATCGGGCCCAGAGACGATCGGGCTCAAAACATTCTCGGAAAATTTTAAAAAATAAATACGCTAATACAAACAACACAATATAACAATCAAAATCAATCACATTTATTCATAAATCGAGAGTATTGGTAAGAAATTCTTAAAACCAGTAGTGTTAATTAGGGGAAAATTATGATAAAATCATAAAAAATCTAATTTAATTAACATTTTTAATGAAAATCTTAATTACGCAAGAAAAGCACGTTGACACTAGCACTAGGAATGAAAAATGATGAAATGTGGCACATTATTTTATATAACACAAAAGACTATCGGGCCCAACGCTAAGACGATCAGGACCAACTGATAATAAGACGATCGGGCCTAACGTGGTTCTGAAAACACTGGACGATCGGGCCCAACTGGTATGACGATCGGGCCCAACGCTGAAGACGATCGGGACCATGTTTTCTTGGCCCGATCGTCCGTGGTGCCGAACGTCTGGCGCTAATGCAGTTTCGTACCCACCCCTTAAAATTACTCCAAATGATTTCAATACTTCATCTAGCCTACTCACGAGTTGTCTACAGCATTCAGCAAGCATAAAATGGTAAAATATCGATAATTTCTTATTTATAACTATTTTTAATCAATTAATAATTGAGCACCCTTCAGAAATCCATCGCCAGCTTAGCTTCGCGAAAATCATCGCTAGGCCTGCCGATGAAAGTACGGAGGCCTCATAGGGCATCGATCTATAGAGGACGCTGTTATATGATCATATTATGGCGATAATAAAATATTTTTTACATGTTCCTCGTGAAACAGATTTTAAGTTTTTTTCATAAAGAAATATTTTGTGTTTAATTATGTTGAATTCTATTTATTTTGAATGTTGTGTGTTATTGTCTTGTCAAATTATATTTTTTGTAAGGGTCCCTAATGATCAGCTTTGGCTGGATGGACCACCTCATAAAATATTGTTGAAATAAATTAATGAATAGACATGAAATGATGTATTCAGTGTCAGCAGAAGTAAAATAAATTCTAGTAATTGATGGAAAACATTTTTATTATAATTATTGTATTACTGTACATTACATTTCAATAAATTATATCTTTCTGTTTTTTAATTCTTTTTATTCATTTCATTTATTTATTTGACCTACAAACCATAATGTAAAATAAACTAAAACAGAGGAAAATTGGTCAGTACTTATATCTTCAAGAGTCAGCAGTTCCATATTTATCTTCTTTTCTGTGTGAAATTCTACTAGTAAAATGAAAGAACAAATTAAAAACATAACATAATTATGATGATACCCACAATGATGAATACAGCAATTGTATAGTATTTCTTTTCTTTATTAAAAATACGAAACGCATGTCGGAAATAATGAAAATTATAATTATTTGGTGCGTGCTTTAAACGTTAGTAACTACGCCCTCTATAGAACGCAACTGTTTACTCTATAGAGTTAATGTCCTGTGAGGCCTCCGTACTTTTATCGGCAGGCCTAGCGATGATTTTCGCGAAGCTAAGCTGGCGATGTATTTCCGAAGGGTGCTCAGTATTAATTGATTAAAAATAGTTTTAAATAAAAAATTATCGATTTTTTACAATTTTATGATTGCAGAATGTTGTAGACAACTCGTGAGTAGGTTGGATGAAGATTTTGAGTAATTTTAAGGGGTGGGTACGAAACTGCATTAGCGCCGAACGTCTGTTCCCCATTAATACTAGGGCATGGCAGCTAGTCTTCCTACCTAGGCCTAGTGTACAGAACAGTACATCATATATTAATTAGCTAGCCTAGCTAGGGCCTAGGCCTAGGTTGGCCTAGCTAGGCTAATATTAATACTAATATAATAGCCTAGTACTGTAATGTAATAGGAAACAGTAAACATTCAAAATATAAAAGTGCATTTATTTAATTGGATGTTCTTTCTTTCGTCACAGAGGTATTGTATGACCGTTTATAATAGGCGTATGATAGAGGCTTCCCATCTCAACGACAACAATAAAAAACGCCATGCCACACGACACCACCGCTGCGTGCTACGAAAACAACAATCAGTTTTGTAGCCTAACGTTTGAGCTCTGTAGAAAAAACGGTAACTTACTATTTCAATTCCATAAAGAGTTGAGATCAAATTATTAACCAGTTATGTTGATCAACAAATACCGAAGAACCTACTTAAATCCGGAAAGGAAAATAGTAGTTTAATTAGAGTAAATTCAATTGAATTTTTCAATTTCGCGACAGAGCCTTCGCTCACTACATAGACAGGTTCCATTTCTCAAAAAACGGCCTAGAAAACGAATCAAGAAGCATTTTTGGGTAGAAGCTGGGATCCACTTGATTTAGGATATTTCGACCTCGCTGATTACGAATATGGCGGATCCCAAGCGAAATTCGGCCATCTAAGCCCTTAATTTGCATAATTAAAAATGGCGGCCATTTTTTATAATTACCCTATATCTCGAGAACCACTAGTCACAGATAATTAATTTTGGTGTCAAAATGTTTTAAATATATGTTTTTATATTCACTTTAATGACACATTTTCTCAAAAAATTGATGCAAGTCGTATTTCTGACATTTTGACCTTTGACCTTGATTTATCGTATCTCAGTAACCAATAATCGGAGAGACACGAAATAGGGCTCAAATTGTTCAGAAACTATACATTCATATTTATTATAATGAAATATTTTTACAAAAAATGGCCGATTCTACAACTATTGACCTTTGAACTATTAGTCAAATATAATAATATAATAATAATATAACTTTGAAAATTGTGGTCTTATGAATTTTTTTTTCTTTTTAAATTGTTTAAAACATGTGTGTTTCTATCCAGTCTAATGGCATATTTTGTACAAGAATGGCCGATAGTATGGTTATTGACCTTTAAACTACAGCATAGGCCTACTGTATACTAAATATAATATAATTGCATAACTATGAAATTATTTATACACAATAATAATTAGTAAAATTATAAAATTCACTGCCATCAAATATGATGTGTTATGATTTATATAGATTTAAAAAGGAATTTGAATACGCAAGTTACATGTTTTGAAATTTGAAATTTGAAATTACCTGCCATCAATATGATGGAGTGTGCTTATAGATTTTCTAAAATGTGAACATGTCAGCTACATTTGGAAATTACCTGCCATCAATATGATGGATTATGATTATAGATTTAAATAAAAATTTGAACACGTAAGCTACATTAGAAAATTACCTGCTATCAATATGATGGATTATGATTATAGATTTAAAAAAGAATTTGAACACGTCAGCTACATTTGGAAATTTGGAAATTACCTGCCATCAATATGATGGATTATGATTATAGAATTAAAAAAGAATTTGAACACGTCAGCTACATTTGGAAATTGGGAAATTACCTGCCATCAATATGATGGATTATGATTATAGATTTTAAAAAGAATTTGAACACGTAAGCTACATTTGGAAATTTGGAAATTACCTGCCATCAATATGATGGATTATGATTGTATAGTACCTGCCATCAATATAATGGATTATGATTATAGATTTAAAAAAGAATTTGAACACGTAAGCTACATTTGAAAATTACTTGCCATCAATATGATGGATTATGATTGTATAGATTTAAAAGAAAATGTGAACACGTACGTAAGCTACATTTGGAATGAACATGTTAAGGGCATCAGTTAAGATCATTCATGCAAAGGTTTCCGTCATCTTTAGCGTTGTTACAGCGGCATAAAGCTGTACATGGTAGTTTTGACTTTTTGCACCTACATCTATTGGTTATGTATCGTGTCTTGCATCCACAATAAATCATCTCTAACGAAGCAGTAGGAATAGCTTCATTTTTCAGAAGCACTGGTTGAAGTTTACCATTAGATAGCTCCCAACCAAAATATGTTGGTGATGGCAAATGCTGGATTGGCGATACAGCTTTTTTCCATACGAGTGCTTGGAAGTGTGCTCTTTTTATATGTTGGTGCACTGCATCGCTTGTTGGAGGTAATGCCTTTTTTTTTAAAGCCTAACTTTATTGGTACTTTTAACTTGACCAACACCGTAAACGTAGCAAATGAATCTTTCCGATTTCATAATAACTTGGTCACTGATAGGTTTTCTCCCAGGTCTTTAATTAGTTCATACCTTTTTTTAATACTTCCCATGCCGATGCCTTTGAGTGACCACTTAGATATGAGCAGTGAAGAGTTAAATTACTGTATGTATGTATTAATGTAATTTAACTCTTCCCTGGATATGAGGTAGTATCGCATCCACTAATAGTGTGGAATGGAATCAGTGCTTTTGCAGAACCCTCGGGCAAGGCTTGAAAAATGTCTTTTATAGATACTTTCTTTTTTTGGATGTCCCTGTCATCATCCATTTGGATACCATGCTTTGGTAGTGAGACACTAGAATCACTAGTACGTCTGTATCCCTAGAAGCAACTACAACTGTGTCGTATCGGACATTGGCAGCATGACAAGTCTCGTGTCCGATTCTTCATGGTCTGACCAGAGACAACGTATTCGTGTACAATTTTGATGATTTAACAACTGATTCTTTCATAAATCCACCAGCTGTGACAATTTCTTTGTCTATAGGAGCTTGACGAATCAACTCCTCTGATAGAAATCGTGTCAGATCTGCATTATTATCTTGTAATGCCAACAAGTTTGACCAGCAATTTGGCAGCGGTATTTCACCACTTTCTATAATTCGACGAATTGGTCTCTGTGTTTTGGTTCATCTTTGTCTGGTGGTGTCCTTTATCGACAGTTTTAAGTTAGGCATGCCATGTTTAAATAAAAAAACAAAACCAGAGGCATTACCTCCAACAAGCGATGCAGTGCACCAGCATATAAAAAGAGCACACTTCCAAGCACTCGTATTGAAAAAAGCTGTATCGCCAATCCAGCATTTGCCATCACCAACATATTTTGGTTGGGAGCTATCTAATGGTAAACTTCAACCAGTGCTTCTGAAAAATGAAGCTATTCCTACTGCTTCGTTAGAGATAATTTATTGTGGATGCAAGACACGATGCATAACCATATAGATGTAGGTGCAAAAAGTCAAAACTACCATGTACAGCTTTAATATGCTACTGTAACAACGCTAAAGATGACGGAAACCTTTGCATGAATGATCAAAACTGATGCCCTTAACATGTTCATTCCAAATGTAGCTTACGTGTTCACTTTTCTTTCAAACCTATACAATTATAATCCATCATATTGATGGCAGGTAATTTCCAAATTTCCAAATGTGGCTGACGTGTTCAAATTCTTTTTTAATTCTATAATCATAATCCATCATATTGATGGCTGGTACTATACAATCATAATCCATCATATTGATGGCAGGTACTATACAATCATAATCCATCATATTGATGGCAGGTAATTTCCAAATGTAGCTGACGTGTTCAAATCCTTTTTTAAATCTATAATCATAATCCATCATATTGATGGCAGGTAATTTTCTAATGTAGCTTATGTGTTCAAATTCTTTTTTAAATCTATAATCATAATCCATCATATTGATGGCAGGTAATTTCCAAATGTAGCTGACATGTTCACATTTTTAAAAATCTATAATCATACTCCATCATATTGATGGCAGGTAATTTTAAATTTCAACAAATGTAACTTGCGTGTTCAATTTTTTTTTAAATCTATATAAATCATAACACATCATATTTGATGGCAGTGAATTTTATAATTTTACTAATTATTATTGAGTATAAATAATTTCATAGTTATGCAATTATATTATATTATATTCAGTATACAGTAGGCCTATGCTGTAGTTTAAAGGTCAATAACCATACTATCGGCCATTCTTGTACAAAATGTGCCATTAGACTGTATAGAAACACACATGTTTTAAACAATTTAAAAAGAAAAAAAAATTCATAAGACCACAATTTTCAAAGTTATATTATTATTATATTATTATATTTGACTAATAGTTCAAAGGTCAATAGTTGTAGAATCGGCCATATTTTGTAAAAACATTTCATTATAATAAATAAGAATGTATAGTTTCTGAACAATTTGAGCCCTATTTCGTGTCTCTCCGATTATTGGTTACTGAGATACGATAAATCAAGGTCAAAGGTCAAAATGTCAGAAATACGACTTGCATCAATTTGTTGAGAAAATGTGTCATTAAAGTGAATATAAAAACATATATTTAAAACATTTTGACACCAAAATTAATTATCTGTGACTAGTGGTTCTCGAGATATAGGGTAATTATAAAAAATGGCCGCCATTTTTAATTATGCAAATTAAGGGCTTAGATGGCCGAATTTCGCTTGGGATCCGCCATATTCGTAATCAGCGAGGTCGAAATATCCTAAATCAAGTGGATCCCAGCTTCTACCCAAAAATGCTTCTTACATCATATTTCAGAGGAAATAGAACTTGTCTAACACTTTCTGACCTGGTTTGTGTAATTCGCATAATAATAATGTGTGTGGGTGCGTGTACTGTGTGTGTGTGTGTATAGAGAGAGAGAGATGGACGTCGTACGTCCAATGAAATGGTGGTGGTGGTGGTTTGTTTAATACGCTACAACCTATGACGTCATCTTCCTACCAAAATAATAGGACACATTTTTGATCAATTTAAAAGATATTTTTCCTGAATGTCTTTTTCTTCAAACCACAGAAAAATAGTGAAACTTCTAAAATGACAAATGACAATTATTTTTTTGCTTTGTTGTTTTGTCTTTATGCCAAAGAAAAACAAATTTCCATTTTAAATTACAATTTCTTGAATCTTGAATCTTATATTACATTCTATAAGAGATTTTTCGTACAGTGAAACTAAACACAATTGCTACTTCAATTATAATTTTGTAGGCGGCCTGCGTTAATAGAACGTCTGCCATATGTAATATTAGGCGTAGGCATATTTTGAAAATTAAATCATTTTTAGGTTAAGGAGTCGCAGGCGTACACCATCTCTTTTCTTTCTCTTTTTGGTGAATTTATGATGAACTTATTTTAATTAGGCCTAGATGGACCACGACAATGTAAACCATAATTGAACGTTTTTAGGCGGGAGAACAGAGGCGGTTGTAAATTGTCAAAAAATAGAGCTGTTAGGTCCGGACCGGAACGGAAATGGCACTTTACATGACTCATGCCGATGTGAAACGAAATATTATAAAGTATTATAGGACCAACCCACCATGGCTGGGGTGGAGCTCAGAAAATTCGAAAAGGAAAGCAGCTGATCCATGGAATTACACTTATTAGTGAAAAGGGTCTAGTAAAACATGAAACGAAATAAGCACCCCGCCCGGCCCGCGGTGTCCAAAGTATTGAACAGAGTCAATGATAAACATATGTAAATGTGTGGTTTTACAACAGAGGAAACAAATTGTAATTTTATTTATGCAGTTCAATTTATAACTCTTGCTTTAACGATTGACATTGTATTACCATTGTAAAAGACCAAAAAAACATTTTGCATGACATAGATGATTCCTTTTGACCAGTCTGATTCACCATTGCCTATTTAATCTGCAAGAATGTTTACCTTCCTTATCCTAAAAGAAGTCTTAAATTACCAAAACATTCTGCTGGAGTGTCATGATCAGAAAAAGCATTGGCATAATAATTTCCCAACATGTTTTTCATCAATCATTAAAAAATACTACTGTGTCCATTCATAAAAATAATGATAGGAAGAAGGTCTATTTGCTAGTGACAAAAGAATGCGTGTTTACTGCTACAAAGCACTATAGCAGTACAAAAGAAATATACAAACAAGAAATATACTGTAGCTGTTGAGTAGAAATGCAAAATATGACTTTAAGAAGAAACTGCGGCTAAATTAATTTAAAACTAACTATGTACCAACTCAGATAGCTATGAAAGAAGAACGCTTCATTTATCACTTTGTGACAAAGTCAGAAACACTGAGTTTAAGACAAAAAAGCAAACTTATATATAGAAAAGGTCAAAGAAATTAAATGGAGATGAGCAGGACAATTAACAAGAGAAGACAATAGATGGATCAAGATGCTCAAAGAATGGCAACCAAGGAGAGGAAGATAAAAGAGAAGATGGAGAGATGAGAAGAAGACGAATTGCACATTACAAGAGAAAATGGAAATTGCTGGATGTGTGCAGTTCATGACGTGTAAGCCTTTGCAGTCCCACATCAAAGACTGAATAAAGTACAAGCATGTATGATATTGATTGGAATATTCTCAAATGAATAGTAGAATGTTTCTTAGAAGGAAGCAGTGTGTTGCAATCAAGGGAACATGATGTCATGGTCTAATGTCATACTGATACAGATAGCGAATAGGCAAGAACTTGGCAGTTGAAGTTAAAATGTCGCATTGTACACTCAATAGGATAGACAATTGGAATACAGGTTCACTAGGAACCTCGCTTTTGCTATGTGACCATGTGCCGCGTATGGTATATTTTAAATGACCATTCAGCAAAAGAACAGCGTTTTTAAAGCTGAGCGGGCATATCGGAAACACCCAACCATGGACAACCGTCAGCGATATCGTGATTTTATTTTTATTTATGAAAATGAACTAAAATCCTTTAACCTGGTTGCAGAAAAGGAAAATTCAACGTTTTACCAAACTAATCTCTATAGCCTCTGCTGATGCAAAGTCTGTTTTTTAAAATGTTTAACAAGAGTACTGTTACCTACCGTACTCAATATACCGATTCACTTCAAATATTGTGTAGGCGTTTTAGCGATATTTTTGTTGACAAAATTACATACAATTAAAAATAAAAAAATTTAAATTCTGATTTTTCATCATCGACATCTCTGCATTCAACGACACAACGGTTTTTACTTTTAATTCATTTTCTGTGTTTTCTTCATCTGAGATACATCAGCTATTTGTAGTTTATCTGTCTTGTTAAGGAGAATGCTGAAGCTCTGAGTGAGTGGCCGAGCGGTTAAGACAGTGGAACCGCAATTACGTAGCCATAACATCGGCATGGGTTCGAGGCTCACTCACTCCATGGTTCTGGTGGTAGAACGAGTCTTCTCGGATAAGGACTATAAACCGTAGGTCCAGTGTACACATCTAGCTCGTGTGCACTTTAAAGAACCTAGTACATCTTTCGAGACGAGTAGGGGGTTACCCCGGTGTATTAGTACATCACAGCCACTGATCACCAACTGGGCCCTCTGGGAGACCAGTCTTTGACTGAAGAGGTTACCCAGTATAAATATATATTTCAATTCAATTCTTCCATCTTTTATCAGCAATACTTTATTAGCTTCATTCCAGTTTCTTTAACAAATGCCATTATAACACCTATCCTCAAGAAATCAACTCAAAGACACTTTGAAGAACTACCGCCCGGTCTCAAACATTCCATCACTTTCAAAATTATTCGAGAAAGCTGCCTTATCTTGTAAATCTACTCAATGTAGACCAATATGATTTACAATGTTCCTTTCAGTCTGCCTATATAGTTACGGCTCTAGTACCGGGACTGCACTGCTGAAAGTCAAAATTACATTAGTCATGCAATCGATAACAGCAGTGTTCGACTATTGTCTTTACGTACTTCTTGGAACATCTAGCAAAGAAATCCAACATTTCAAGTCATTTACCAGGTCTGTTATAATAACGCATTTAGAAAGATTTTAGTGATAGTGCAATGTTTGTTGATAACCATGTTTCCTCCTTCTATGAGTACATTCGGAAATCAATTTTTTGTTTCAAAACAAAAATTGAAAAAAGCTGTAATACTTTAATAACATGTGTTTTTTCTCGAATTCTGAAAGATTCAAAGTTGCACAGAAAATGGATTGAACTTCTGTATAAATAATTTCATGTATACTTTTTTACGTATGTTAACTTGTTATCAGTATAGCCATTATAATGTTTTTTCACTCCAATTGAAAACCGACGGTTTTCCGACGGCATTATGTGCGACATGTGGTATAGATTTTTTTACTTACTTTACATTTATATTTTAGAATATTATTATGTGTTATGATATGGACTTTGTTCTAAAATAAAAGTGAATTGAATTGCATAATTATAACTAGAAAGCCACTCCGAGAGTGCATACCTCCGCCTATATATAGCTCTATATACCTCCGCCTATATATATACACACAAGAGGCAAAGAACATTAATTCTAAACCGCCCGGTGATATACTGAAATTTAATTAATTAATTTGAAACGATAAAGATGAGGAAATCTGTGAGAATGAGAAAAAGTCGCCCCAACCGAGACTCGAACTCGGACCGCCTGCTTGATATGCAGATGTCCTAACCATTAGACCACTGGGGCTTTCATGGTATTGTTCGAACTCGATTGGATAACAACTCTTTAACATTCTCGGCGTGGTACGGCGGAACAGCACTAGTCCTCAGTTGTACGCACGCGCAGCAGAGATCAAATTGATACGCCCTCATCTTTCAGTATTTTTATTCACGAGGCGGGATCTCCGAAGAGATACTTTTATATATATAAACACAAGAGGCAAAGAACATTAATTCTAAACCGCCCGGTGATATACTGAAATTTAATTAATTAATTTGAAACTGGCTTTTCAACCAAGCGCAATTTTCAATTCAATTTCTCCATGTCAGGCCCGTCGAATCGACACTGTTCAACGGAAGTTTGTTCGATTCCTGTCTTATAACTGTGTTAATTTTGCCTTTTCTATTGATTCTGTCAGCAATCGTCGAACGATATCTGATATGGTTTTTTTATATAATATTTTAAATTCTAAATATGACTGTTCATTAATTTCACTATTTAGTTTAAATGTTCCTGGTCGTACACGAAATAGACATTTATTGCATATTCCTTTTAGCCGTGTCGACTGTACTAAGAGGGGACTTTTTCATAGACTACCTTATACATTTAATAATCTAAATAGCAATCATATCGATATTTTTAATGATAGACTTGGTTATTTTAAGAGGACGATGATGTGTTCACTTCTTGAACAGTCTGCATAACCTGTTTTAATTGAAATTTTTTATGGCATGCCAATTTATGTTTTATATATATATATATTATATATTTTATCTGTATTTTATTGTTAACCGTTTTTGATGTTGTATTGTTTTATGTTTCAAACCTGTTAGTGGCGGTATTTATCGCTGTTGGTTTTGATTGAATAAAATAAAATAAAATAAAAATAAAAATAAAGATGAGGAAATCTGTGAGAATGAGGAAATCTGTGAGAATGAGAAAAAGTCGCCCCAACCGAGACTCGAACTCGGACCGCCTGCTTGATATGCAGATGTCCTAACCATGAGACCACTGGGGCTGAACTTTCATGGTATTGTTCGAACTCGATTGGATAACGATTCTTTAACATTCTCGGCGTGGTACGGCGGAACAGCACTAGTCCTCAGTTGTACGCACGCGCACCAGAGATCAAATTGATACGCCCTCATCTTTCAGTATTTTTATTCACGAGGCGGGATCTCCGAAGAGATACTTTTATATATATAAACACAAGAGGCAAAGAACATTAATTCTAAACCGCCCGGTGATATACTGAAATTTAATTAATTAATTTGAAACGATAAAGACGAGGAAATCTGTGAGAATGAGAAAAAGTCGCCCCAACCGAGACTCGAACTCGGACCGCCTGCTCGATATGCAGATGTCCTAACCATTAGACCACTGAGGCTTTCATGGTATTGTTCAAACTCGATTGGATAGCGACTCTTTAACATTCTCGGCGTGGTACGGTGGAACAGCACTAGTCCTCAGTTGTACGCACGCGCACCAGAGAATTTGTCTATCGAGTTTGAACAATACCATGAAAGCCTCAGTGGTCTAATGGTTAGGACATCTGCATCAAGCAGGCGGTTCGAGTGTCGGTTGGGGCGACTTTTTCTCATTCTCACAGATTTCCTCATCTTTATCGTTTCAAATTATATATATATATATATATATATATATATATATATATATATATATATATATATATATATATATATATATATATATATATATATATATATATAAATCCAAAGGCAAATTACTGAAAAAATGACAATGGTGTGGGTATCAGTGGCTGGATCTCAATGGAGATACGAAATAAAAGCGAAAAGCTAAATCAAAACGAGAAGTAAAACAGCCAGAAAAGTTAGCAGAGCTTTCGGGCAGCACTAGCCCTTCATCAGTGCAAGTGAAGGAATTTGGATAACGTCATAGTATAAAGCTGGCAAGTGCTGCCTGGGTGGACAGGAATAAAAGAAATATAACAAAGGGAGACAGGATGGAGTCTGAATAAGAGTAGAAAACAAAAAGAAGGTAGCTTGGTAGAGATATAAACAATTTTGGAATGAGTTAAAAAACAGCTTAAATGGTGGTTAATATTGAAACTTAAATTTTTGTAGTCAATGGAATAATTTTACCGATCTGGGAGCAGGGAGTTGTAAAATTATTATTTTACAACTCCCTGCTGGGAGTATGTTCCTAATGTTAAGTCCAAAAGGTTTTGTGATTTTAAGTTGTAATTCCCAGTGGTTTTCCTTGTCTTTGCGAGTTTTGTCACTCCGTTTGACATCGTGGTCTATTGCAATAACTCTGAAATTTGCAATCGAGTGACCAGCTGAATTAAAATGTTCGGCTACAGCTGATCAAGCTTTAATGTTTTGATAGCTGATCTGTGTTGTGTCATTCTCATACGGAGAGTGTTTTTTGTTTCTCCGACGTACTGTTTGCCACAAATATTACAGTATATGAGATAAATGACGTTTTTGGTTAGACAATTAATTGATTGTCTTATCCGAAAAATGCGGCCAGTTTGGTTACTCTTAAATTTTTCAGTAGAATCAACCAATGAACAAGTTTTGCAAGATTTGCCGCAAAGGTGACTGCCCAAATTTTGGCTGTCATGAGAGTTAATTTCACTCTTAAATTTGGATCTGACTAATATATCACGAAGGTTGGGAGGTCTACGAAATGCAATAATGGGTGGTTCCGGAAAAACAGTCCTGAGACGTTCTGTGGACTGTAGAATGGGCATATGTTTCTCAATAATAGCCCGTAATGGAGGCAACCATGGTGATAGGTTGTGACAATGGCACTGTGGTCGATTTTTTTTGGCTGAAGTGGTTTGTACGTCAGTGTTTGACATCGAGGAATATCTTTTGCTTTTATAGCAGTTTCGATGTATTCCTTCTTTTAATTTCTATTCCAGAGATGTTCGGTTAGTTCTTCGGTACGATTCTGAAATCTAAATCTGAAGACCAGATGCGTCTGATACGTGATGCTTGACTGTACGGTATGTTTTTAGTACAGTGTCGGGGATGACAACTGCTAGGGAGCAGGTACCGTACATATTTTTATCCGTGGGTTTACGGAATAGGTCAGTTTTGAGTGTTTCTATGGTCACTATAGTGTCCAAAAAACTAGTGGATTTGGTAGCTGTAAATTTGATAGTTGGGTGGGCTGAATTAATATTGAGAAGCAAAGATTCCAAATTATTTTCACCATAGGTCCAGATCATGAAGATGTCGTCAATGTATCTAAACCAAACAAGTGGTTTATTAGGTTGGAGGGACAGAAAATTGGCCTCAAATTGTCCCATAAATAAATTTGCAAAAGATGGCGCCATTTTTGTGCCCATCGCTGTGCCATGAATTTGAAGGTAATGATCATTTCCAAAAATAAAATTGTTGTTGGTTAAAATCAACATGACCAGTTCTCTCGTAAATGAGCTTTAGTAGGCGTTTTGCCTGGAATTTGTTTGTAATTTAAAATACATGCGTCGGCTCCTTCTTCGTGAGGGATATTATACAATGATGAAACATCTAATGTAGCCAGAACAGAATTGTTAGGTAAATTTTGAATTTGGTTAATTTTGCGGATAAAGTCCGTGGAGTCCTGAATGTATGAAGGGAGCTCAATCACATATAGTCTAAGTAAATCATCCACATATTCAGAAATTTTCTCTGTAGCAGTGCCATTGCCCGAAATAATGGGTCTACCAGGATTGCCTGCTTTGTGGATTTTAGGTAGGAAATAAAATCTGCCTGGGACTGGATTGACCTGTGCCAAATGAGGTCTAATCTTAGGATCGATGGAGTGTTTTTTTTACCATCACAAAAACAGATTTGGCCACCTTATCCGCAATTTCCGGGGTGGGATCCGTTGTAAGTTTACGATAATGAAGAGGATTGTTTAGCTGTCTTAAGCCCGGCGCACACTAGAGCTTTCGGCTGAGCCAACTGCCACGAGTAACACTTGGCTCACTGTGTGCGCCGGTGATTTCGTGAGGAATTGGCCACGCGTGCCGCTGAGGAAAATATCTATCGTGTTTAATATTTTTTGGCACGCGTGCCATTTTCCTCAAGTGTGCGCCGAACGTGAGCTTCCTGCTCACTAAAAAATGCCACTGCGCATGACATTTTCTGATTTATTATGATATTTCAGTGCGTGCCGTATAGCGTAGTAAGTAATTATCCAATCTGAAAATCGCGTACTGGAGGCGTTTAGTGTGCGTCCAATAGAACGCGATCACAGTTTGCGGCAATTTTTTTAGTGAGCCAAGTGTTACTCGTGCCAGTTGGCTCAGCCGAAAGCTCTAGTGTGCGCCGGGCTTTAAGGACTCCTCTTCATAAAATTTGATGTCCATAGCAACAGTGGCAGAACCTTTATCAGCGGGTTTAATGATGATATCATTACGCTGACGCAATTTGGCAATGGCCTGCCTCTCTTGTTTTGAGAGATTGTCACGTTTATCTGGACTCGGGACGTACTTTTGTACATCCTCCTCAATAGCCTGAATAAATGTTTCTATAGTTGGACAACGATTTTTAGGTGGATTCCAGGAACTATTAGGTTTAAATTTGTTAGCGTTGCCTTCGTTTTGCGTGGTGCTGCTGTCTGAATCAGCAAAATGTTCACGTAATAATCGTAATCTTCTGGAGAAAGACTCCATATCCAAAGATAGTTGTTGTGCGTCGACCTGCCTTGGTTTTGGGCAGAATTTAAGTCCTCGGGAAAGAAGTTTTTTCTCTCCTTCGGAAAGTCGACAATTAATTTCAACAACTGAATCAGAGGTGTTGCTCCGATTCTTGTTATAAGTCCGAACGAACATTCTGCAGGGTTTCCTAAAAGCCCTGAAATCATCCGAAGGTAGAGTCACTTGTGTTGAAATGACCAAGTCTGCAGGTAGACCAAATTTGTGATGTCCCCTTCGGGCCATTACCATTTATTGCTTATGGCAATCATTGGCGATAATCCTGAGTTTGTTTTGAAACTCGGATGCAGGAAGTTCTCTTTTTAACTTCTTAGTTCTAGAGTGAAATTCAACGTCGAACTCGGTGAGGATTTTGCGGCAATTGCCAATTTGAGTTCACAAGCATTTTTGTAAAGGACAGCGTTCCAACGAGAACGCATGCCATCATCTGCAAATCGAATACCAGATGCGACATAAAATTGAAGTCCTTTAGGGGCCGAATGTTTAGAACGATGTAAAAGAAAAGTATGTAAATGGTGACGATACCTGACACGTTTCTCGGACAGGCGACGTAATTTGGTAAAGTTATCTAGGGCTAGATAATATATATATAGGGCTAGATATATAAATCCAATGGCAAATTACTAAAAAATGACAATGCTGTGGGTATCAGTGGCTGGATCTCAATGGAGATACAAAATAAAAGCGAAAAGCTAAATCAAAACAAGAAGTAAAACAGCCATAAAAGTAGGCAGAGCTTTCGGGCAACATATATATATATATATATATATATATATATATATATATATATATATACCTGGCTCAGCCTATATATTGTGTCAGTTCTGCGGTAAATTTCATTTCGAAACCTGAGCTGCACTGACGAGATCTAATAAGATCGAAACAGACTATTAAATTTAAGAGTAACCAAACTGGCCGCATTTTTCGGATAAGACAACCAAACACGTCATTTATCTCATATACTGTAATATTTGTGGCAAACAGTACGTCGGAGAAACAAAAAACACTCTCCGTATGAGAATGACACAACACAGATCAGCTATCAAAACATTAAAGCTTGATCAACCTGTAGCCGAACATTTTAATTCAGCTGCTGGTCACTCGATTGCAAATTTCAGAGTTATTGCAATAGACCACGATGTCAAATGGAGCGACAAAACTCGCAAAGACAAGGAAAACCACTGGGAATTACAACTTAAAACCACAAAAACTTTTGGACTTAACATTAGGAACATACTCCCAGATCGGTAAAATTATTCCATTGACTACCAAAATTTAAGTTTCAATATTAACCACCATTTAAGATGTTTTTTAGTCTCATTCCAAAATTGTTTATATCTCTACCAAGCTACCTTCTTTGTTTTTTACTCTTTTTCAGACTCCACCCTGGCTCCCTTTGTTATATTTCTTTTATTCCTGTCCGCCCAGGCAGCACTTGACAGCTTTATACTATGACGTTATCCAAATTCCTTCACTTGCACTGATGGAGGGCTAGTGTGAGATCGAGATCCAGCCACTGATACCCACAGCATTGTGGGTATCAGTGGCTGGATCTCAATGGAGATATAAAAAAAAGCGAAAAGCTAAATCAAAACGATAAAGTAAACAGCCAGAAAAGTTAGCAGAGCTTGCGGGCAACACTAGCCCTTCATCAGTACAAGTGAGGAAATTTGGATAAAGTCATAGCATAAGAGTTGGCAAGTGCTGCCTGGGTGGACAGGAATAAAAGAAATATAACAATAGAAACAGCGTGTTGAATGGTGGGTGGAGACTGAATAAGAATAGAAAAAAAAGAAGGTAGCTTGGTAGAGATATAAACAATTTTGGAATGGAACTAAAAAAAGCTAAAATGGTGGTTAATATTGAAACTTAAATTTTGGTAGTCAATGGAATAATTTTACCGATCTGGGAGTATGTTCCTAAATATAGACTTTATATAGCCTAGATATATACTTTTTCTTATTCTCACAGATTTCCTCATCTTTATCGTTTCAAATTAATTAATTAAATTTCAGTATATCACCGGGCGGTTTAAAATTAATGTTCATTGCCTGATGTGTTTATATATATAAAAGTATCTCTTCGGAGATCCCGTCTCGTGAATAAAAATACTGAAATATGAGGGCGTATCAATTTGATCTCTGGTGCGCGTGCGTACAACTGAGGACTAGTGCTGTTCCGCCGTACCACGCCGAACGTTAAAGAGTCGCTATCCAATCGAGTTTGAACAATACCATGAAAGCCCCAGTGGTCTAATGGTTAGGACATCTGCATATCAAGCAGGCGGTTCGAGTATCGGTTGGGGCGACTTTTTCTCATTCTCACAGATTTCCTCATCTTTATCGTTTCACATTAATTAATTATATTTCAGTATATCACCGGGCGGTTTAGAATGTTCATTGCCGTGACTTTTGGAAAGTGCTTAAAGGAAATACGCGCAAAAATGACACTGTACAATGCCTAAAAATACCGGGCACTAATGAAATAACTTGTGACCGAAATAAAATGAACTATACCGTCTTAGAGTATTGGAGAACACTAGGAAAGATGAATAGAAATTTAAATTCCGAGTATGATAAAGATTATATAGAGACAGTCAATTTCGTTAATAACCTTAAAATAAATAATGACTGTAGGCATAATTTGCGACCTCCCTTATTATTTGTAATGAACTCCATTTTGAAATGATTGGTATTTTGACAACGTGCCTTATTTAAACATAACATTACAATGGCATAAAATGTATTATGAATCTTAACTAAGTAGGAAGTGTTTGATGTTTTGGCAGTGGAATTTGGAAGAGGTAACATGAAAAGTGTAGGCATCCCTTTGATTAGCTTTGATATTGTTTCTAAATAACACCTACACCCAAATTGCTATTCATAATAACACAATTGAATTAAAATTGATTGTCCAGCACTCCCACTTTACAATGGTAAAGTCCATTGTTGGGTGGCTTTTTACAGTGGTGGCTTTTTACAGAGGTGGCTTTTTTCCGATTTCCTAGGCAAAATGTTGAGGATAGCACTAAATCAATCGTTGACATTAAACTCACATTAGATATAGTGAAATCTGCTATCTACCAATCAAAAAACAACAAATCTGCTAGTTCTGACAATATATCTAATGAATTACTTAAAAACGGTGGGACGATTTTAAATAGATTAATTTTATCACTATTCAAAAAAATGGTGAGTCTTGAAAAAGTACCGTCGGAATGGAATAGTAGCATTTGTACCAATATATAAAAAGGGTGATAGAAGGGACCTAAATAACTTTAGAGGAATATCTTTAACATCTTGCGTTTCTAAAATATTCAATAGAGTTGTACATTACACAGTTTCCGACTTCTTAGAAGAAAACAATACCCTTTCAGAAGTTCAGGGAGGGTTTAGACCCCACCGAAGATGTGAAGACCACATTTTCACTCTTAAAAACATTGCTAGTTGCCGACTTGCTGAAGGCAAGAAGACTTACTTAGCATTCCTTGACATAAAAAAAGTATTTGATAGCGTATGGAGAGATGGATTGCTAATGGCAATATGGAATATTGGAGTTCGTGGTAGATTATGGAATATTATAAGTAGCTTGTACGACAATGTTAAGGGGCAAGTAAGATTTGGTGACATTGAAACACAGTCTTTTGATATAGAAGAAGGTGTTAAGCAAGAGTGTGTCCTTTCCCCAACCCTGTTTTGCATAATAATGAACGAACTCACTAAATTATTACGAGAACACGTGTTATAATTAGGTGTGCGCATACACGATATCTGCCTTGGTAGCCTTTTTTGGGCCGACGATATCGTACTTTTAGCAGATAGCGAAAAAGAACTCAATAAAATGTTAGATTTAGTATCCTTATTTGCTAAAAAATGGAAATTTAATTTTAATAGTGAAAAGTCAAATGTTTTGATAATAGGCCAGAATTTGAATAGCGAAAAACTTTGGAAATTGGGGGATACTTTTATATCTGAAGTTGAAACATCTAATCTAAAAGACAATTTCCACATCAATCAAGTTATTAAAAAGGGCAATAGGATCATTGCGTACATTAAATCTATTATAGATAGACTCAACAATTTTGATCGTGTTGTATATGGAGATATCCTTTGGAGAAGTATCGACCTTCCGACTATTAACTATGCTTGTGCTGTATGTGTTAATACAAATATTAAAAACATACAAAGGATTGAGTCTCTTCAATTACGTCAAATGGCGCGAACAATTCTTAAAGCGATAGAAGCACTGCAAAAGAGGCAATTTATGGCGATCTAGGTTGGCAACCAATTAAAGTAACTAAGGATATTTTTAAAGCAAAATATATAAGAAATGTTATGTGTATGGACATGTATCGTTGGCCAAAACTTATATTAAATACAATTATTAGACATAAGAATTTTAATTCAAGGTACCAATTTATTAATGAATTTGAAAACAATTGTGATTATATTAAGTTCGATTTCAATGCCATTCTTAATGATATATGTACAGGTACTGATATTGATATAAACTGGGTCAAGCCATTAGAAAATACAATTAAACAATCGTATTCTACTTTTTGGAAACAAGAAGTATTAAGAAAATCATCTTTGCTTGATTACTCTTTGATAAAAGAGTCACCTGGCCTAGAACCTTACCTACTGGATAAAACAGATTTTTATGGCTCAAGCTTAAAATTTAAACTTCGTTCAAACACTTTACCACTTGGAAAAATTACACATTGATAATCTAAATGACAAGTGTAAGGTTTGTGGGTCAGGTGAAGAAGATGTTAAACATTTCCTGTTTATTTGTAATAAGTTACATTGTATTAGAATGGAAGAATTACAAACACTTCAACGTAAACTTATTGCAATAAATTGTGTAGATACTTGGGTAAATTTTATTTCTGGTGACCTATCTATTAAGGTTCAATATGTCCTAGGAAGCACGTTATTCCATAAAAATAACTCTCACGACATTTATGCTGTATTTGACAGTTATTGTAAAATGTACACAAGCCGTGCTTGGAAATTAAGAAATGCAATTGTATTACAACTTTGAACTGTTTTATTAAAAAAAAAAGTGTTTTTCTTTTCCATTGCTGTTGCAAAATTAGTAGTTGTATTAGTGTAGTTTTAGTTTGTAAATAAGTTTTGTAATAGCGTCGAGTCAGATTTTATGTCATTATCTCAAATATGTTTTATTTTCGTTTCAGTTTTTATTTTTCATTGTTTTTGTATTGAATTTTGTAATTGGTATGGACGCACCATCTACGCATGTGTGCCACTGTTAAAAAAGTGTTGTTCCAAATAAATATTATTATTATTATTATTATTGTTATTATTATTATTATTAGTGTTATTATTATTATTATTATTAGTGTTATTATTATTATTATTATTATTATTATCATATATAATTGCGGATAAGGTGGCCAAATCTGTTTCTGTGATGGTAAAAACTCTCCATCGATCCTAAGATTGCATCTCATTTGGCAAATGTTAATCCAGTTCCAGGCAGATTTTATTTCCTACCTAAAATCCACAAAGTAGGCAATCCTGGTAGACCCTGGTAGACCGGGCAATGGCATTGCTACAGAGAACATTTCTGAATATGTTGATGATTTACTTAGACCATATGTGACTGATCTCTCCCTTCATTCAGGACTCCACGGACGCAAAATTAACCAAATTCAAAATTTAACTAATAATTCTGTTCTAGCTACATTAGGTGTTTCCGTATCCGGACAACTACCACCCGGACAAAGACCCCACTAGGACAACTACCACCCGGACAAAGACCCACTAGGACAACTACCACCCGGACAAAGACCCCACTAGGACAACTACCACCCGGACAAAGACCCCACTAGGACAACTACCACCCGGACAAAGACCCCACTAGGACAACTACCACCCGGACAAAGACCCCACTAGGACAACTACCACCCGGACAAAGACCCCACTAGGACAACTACCACCCGGACAAAGACCCACTAGGACAACTACCACCCGGACAAAGACCCACTAGGACAACTACCACCCGGACAAAGACCCCACTAGGACAACTACCACCCGGACAAAGACCCCACTAGGACAACTACCCCCTTAGGACAACTCCCACCCGGACAACTACCCTCTAGGAAAACAACACCCTCTGAAGAACCACGCCTATATCATGACACCTACACCTTATGTTATAATTACAATCTTGTAAAACTTCAAAACATAGGGAGAGAGATTGATCTTAAATGAAAGCTTTTGAATTTTTTAATATGCGTATCGTCAGCAGTTATTTTACATTAAATGAGAATCGATCAAATTATTAAAACGTATTCCAATCTTGAAAAGTAAAGGGGTGGGCTTATTTTATTCTTGTGTGACATGAAGATGCCGTATATAAATCTAGAAACATACAGTTTACCTAGCTGCACCAGTCAATCAAACTTTTTTTTTTTTCACTATTGTATAATTCATTTCCTTTTCTTTAAACTTATGAAAGCACCGTCATAAAACGTGTGCCGCTGTTCTAAAAGCGTCTGTTCAATAAAGTTATTATTATTATTATAAACAGTCTTTCATTTAAGATCAATCTCTCTCCATGTTTTGAAGTTCAGTAAGTTTTACAAGATCGTAATTATAACCTAAGGTGTAGGTGTGGTTGTTAGAGAGTGTATTTGTACTAGAGGGTAGTTGTAAGATAGTGGGACTGGAGCAGCCCCTTAATATCGATTAAATTCGCCCGATTTTGTTCTCTCTTTTCTTTTTTTCAAAACAAATGTTTTACCGTAAGAGCATGTCATGCTGTTTAATGACACACACCTACTACAAGTCCAGTAATAATGGAATATTGGTTTGGCTGTTACTACTTCATAGAAAAACTTTAATTGATTTGTTTTTTACATTTTCTCCCCACTCCTGAGAAAATAGGACAATAACCGTTTTTAGAACCTAAAGAATAATTATTTCCATGATGTTTTTATGACTTAAACATTTCTACTTATTTCATTTTATTCCAATTCGTATTCTACAGCAAAGAACCTCCTAATTTTACTTTAGATTAAAAACACTATTAATCAATTGATTACATAAGACGATTTGAAAATCAATCTCTCTCTCTCCCCCGTTTGACAGGTTCATACATTTCTTAGTCTTCCTATTATGAAAACATCATCGTTTTTCATCAAAAATAAATATCGCTACACTTATTACAAAATAGACTACAAATTTTACATACGTCGATATTTTAATAATTTCACGTCAAATATTGTTAAATGTATAGTGTGGTACAACGCCCTCGTAATTCACTCTTCACACACAATTTGATTTTGCAACACAATTGACACCAAAAGAAGCAGCTTGTTAATTTGGTTACTAATCGTAGTTGTCATTTGGGCCAATCCTAGTGGGTAGTTTTCCTAGGGGTAATTGTCCTAGAGGGTAGTTGCCCTAGGGGGTAGTTGTCCTAAGAGGTTAGTTGTCCTAAGAGGGTAGTTGCCCGGGGGCTAGTTTTCCTAGGAGGGTGAATGTCCAGGGGGTTATTGTCCGGGTGGTAGTTGTCCTAGATCCGATGTTTCATTGTTGTATACAGTACTAATATCCCCCACGAAGAAGGAGCCGACACATGTATTTTAAATTACAAACAAATTCCAAGCAAAACGCCTACTAAAGCTCATTTACGAGAACTGGTCATGTTGATTTTACAACAACAATTTTATTTTTGGAAATGACCATTACCTTCAAATTCATGGCACAGCGATGGGCACAAAAATGGCGCCATCTTTTGCAAATTCATTTAGGCCTATGGGACAATTTGAGGCCAATTTTCTGTCCCTCCAACCTAATAAACCACTTGTTTGGTTTAGATACATTGACGACATCTTCATGACCCATGGTGAAGATAATTTGGAATCTTTTCTTCTTCATATTAATTCAGCCCACCTAACTATCAAATTTACAGCTACTAAATCCACTATAGTGACCATAGAAAATGGTACTCAAAACTGACCTATTCCGTAAACCTACGGATAAAAATATGTGCCTGCTCCCTAGCAGTTGTCATCCCCGACACTTTACTAAAAACATACCGTATAGTCCAGCATTACGTATCCGACTGTTCTTCAGATCTAGATTTTCAGAATCGTACCGAAGAACTAACCGGACATCTCCGGAATAGAAATTACAAGAAGGAATACATCGAAACTGCTATAAAGAAAGCAAAAGATATTCCTCGATGTCAAACACTGACGTACAAACCATGTCAGCCAAATTCGACCAGAGTGCCATTGGTCACAACCTATCACCCTAGGTTGCCTCTATTCTGGGCTATTATTGAGAAACATATGCCCACTCGACTGTTTTTCCGGAAACTCCCATTTATTGCATTTTGTAGACCTCCCCAACCTTCGTGATATATGAGAATGATACAACACATATTAGCTATCAAAACATTAAAGCTTGATCATTAGTAGCCGAACATTTTAATTCAGGTGGTTATTGCAATAGACCACGATGTCAAAATGGAGCGACAAAACTCGCAAAGACAAAGAAAACCACCGGCAATTACTACTTAAAACCACGAAACCTTTTGGACTTAACATTAGGAATATACTCCCAGATCGGTAAAATTATTCCATTGAATACCAAAATTTGAGTTTCTATATAAACCACCATTTTAGCTTCACGCTTTTTTTTGTATCTCCATTGAGATCCAGTCACTGATACCCACAGCATTGTAATTTTTTCAGTAATTTGCCTTTGGATTTATATATATAAATGTATGCATCAGGTCATAGGCTGGCATACATCAAACTTTTTGCACTTATATTTTAACGTACGTGCATATTTCATTTGTGCGGATTTTGTTAATTAATGCCACGAAAAAAATAAACATAAAAACAAAATTTTTAAAGGAAATATGCTTCAAAACATGACATCATACGTAATAATACTTTAAAAATGGTTGTATATTTTGCATCCAATAAGATCGTCCACAATTGTGAACAATATAAAACCTGTACCTTTTTGACGTTTTGGTTTTGCTTAATCATGGAGGAGCTGTTAATTGTATTGCCCATCAGCAAACAGACAGGGTTCTGTATTTGGACTATTAACATTTTAAAATTGTACAGTACACTAGTGGCATACAACTGTGCTGATTTTCTGCACATTTGGTCAGGACTGGACGTGTAACCTCCCATTTATAGGATGGGTACTACAAGGGTAATTAGAAAACATATAACTGTTATTTGAAGGAGGCGGTTATTTGTTTGGGTGTAATTGGTAACATGTATAAACATGAATGTAAACATAAAAATAATACAATAAAATCAAAATGCTACAATGAAAGTCAATTAACAAAAAACTGCATAAAATTATCTGCAATACAGTAATGCTCTTTGAAATTGTTGAAAAATCTAATGTAGTTTTTCCTGTCCTGACCTTGATCTAAAAATTAGAATTTTGAACCAAACTTGTAAACACTTTACACCTACTGTCAAAATTTGAATAAAATCGGTCATTTTAAAAAGTTGTCTGAAAGAACCAGTAGACTGATTAGATTGGGTAAAACTAAAAGGTCCGTATGGTTTAAAACCAATGGTGGTAACATTCTGCAGCAGATAGGGGTTTTACAATTTGAGACATTGTTATGCTCTACACCTTTGAAATATTAAGAAATATTTTACAAACTGCGTTGCTGTTGTTGATTTTTACGTTTTGCGGCTGAATATAGCTATACTATACCTTTGATTTTGTTAAAGAACAACATTTGTAACAGGAGACATATAACTTTATTCATTTTAATGTATTATTAGTACAATATGTTGTCTTTCATATTATAATCATAAACGGTACACTTCATTTCCTCATTGTTGGTCAGTAAAGAAATTCTATTTCTATTTATTCAAATTCTAACTTGAGACTTGAGAAAATCTATTGTATTTGGAATAAATTCAGCTTACGTAAGTTGACAGAAAATCTGAAGTTTATGCCTTATCTCATATTGGAGTTCACAATGAAAATAAGAATGAAATGTTTTGTAAAAATAATCATTTTGCTGGCATATGAAACTAAATTTGAAGGTAGGTTTTACTGCTTGAACAACAGGCTCCATTAGTTAAAAAGGGCAGACTTTTTATGAATAAAAATCATGATGTTTCCATAGCTTCAACAGACTCAGTAACTTCCATGTTAAATTCCTGTACAGTTTTTGCAATGACTCTTGTTGTTCCCCGTTTATAACGATAGTTTCCTTGTCTGAGAATAAAAAAGCAAGGTCGTCATGGTAAGTAGGTTTAAAGAATAAAATGTACATATTATAAGATACAAATTTGTAATGCTTTAAAAAAAAAAAGACCACGGACTATTTACTACATAGCAGCTATTCATATTCTCCGAGTAAAGCGCAGGATTGTGTTTGTCCTTAGCATATTCTCCTCACCAATTTGACCTTCTGTCATGCTTCATTTTTTAATCAGATCTGAAAGTCTGACTTGCCTAAAAAATGTTGGCCTAAGACGACCTACGCTCATATTCTTAAACCGAAGTTCGACTTGAAAAAGTCCTAGTTACTTCAAATTCGATTCATAAAAGAAGTAATCCAAGTTTGCATTTCGACTTAATGAAGTCAAGGTTTTAGTCGAGTTTCACACGTCTGGGTAACAAAGGCTATACATTGGCCAATAACAAGAGAGTATTTTAGGAGCAGACGAAATTTTGCGCATTGATATCACTTTCTATTTTCTTACAAACTTTATATATTATTGAAATCTTATTTCAGAATATTCTTGTGTTACACAGTGGGCAACCACAACTTGTGACGCAAGGTTAGGCCGTTAACTGCATGTTTGAAAATGCTTTAGTGTAACGCCGTCCATAATTGTTCTACTCCATGTCGAATGGTTTAGGCCCTAGCTTATCCTCCCATTAAAAGTAGGCGAGTTGTAAAACAAATAATAGCCCTATATTCATGCAATGGTAGAAATAATTTCATTCAGTGAAAGAAGAAATGTTCTATTTCATTCTGCTTTTTTCTTATGAAAATATAACCTTTCATCTGTTACCGAATCAAATTATTTGTACCATTGCACTCCTAAACATTCACTAAGTATTTGTGTAATATAGGCGACAGCGACAAAATATTAACAAATTTATTATTAACACGACTTAAGCCAGAATAGACTAAAAGATAAATTGACATTGTTCAAATTTAATGAATTTTACAACAGCTCCTAGTTAATTTAACTGTGATAGAGAAAATTCTAAATAGATAATGAATAACCAACCAGAAACTGTCATTATTATTATTTGCTATGCTTATGCTAAGCATTCAAGTTTTTACAAATGGTGATTGGAGTTGCCAATTTGCGAAAAACGCGACAGATTTCCATTCGGAGGCCTACTTAATTGTACAGGAGAGTAGTTGGAAATCGCATTATCTCTAAATGCACAAGCGTCCAACTAAGGAGAATTAAAATTTTGTGAAAGTCTGAACATACCTGACACCTTTAATATTGGCCTCATCATATGGTCTTAGATAATCTACTTTATCCTTTTTGATGACACATAAATCAATGTTGGTTCCAGATCCAAGATCATTGAAGATACCTGCTGCTATAGCATCCCTCACCAGCTTTTTAGCATCCTCTTCCTAAATATTTTGAATAGTCTTATTTAGGGTTTACATGATTACAAAATAAACAAGCAAATTTCCTATTTAATTACCATATTTATTCGAAATAAACGCTCTCATTTGGAATAAACGACTCCCTCAAATTTATTTATTTTATTTAAGAATTAGACATTGTAGCTTTACACTGGTACCAAGAACGTTATTCAAATAACAATATCTGAATCCTTAAAGCTCAGGTACAGGCATGAATTTTAAATATAATATTTGGTTAATTGTACATAAATCAAATATTTGTAACAGAAATCAAGACGAAAAAACATGAATTTCCCTTAATATGGTCAAATACAAAATTTTGCAAAATTCTTCCATAAAAACCAGGAAGACCTTTTTTCAGTAGTTAGGTAGTTAACCTAATGTAATAACATGTCTGGTGACTCCCTAGATGGTGAAAAAAGATGGTGGATATTGTTTGCTATAGCATAAAAATCTGAAGTTGAATAAAAATATCAGAAATGTAATATTCAAGTTATATTACCTATATTTAGTCATCTGATAACATTTTTTACCACACTGTTTATTTTTCATAGATTTTTAAAATGCCTCTCTATTTACAAAATTTGTGTACAAAAGAATAGAGATTTTACTGTGTACTTTGAACTGATAAGAAAGTGCTTATTTTCAACAAGCTTGTGTAACACAAATAAAATCTCAAAAATTATGAAACATAGGGGAAACTATAGATAAAAAATTACTGGAATGTATGATCAATAGAAATGTTTTTCCCGCACCTGGCCTTTAAAGTAAAATGAAAATAACATTTTGTTTGGTATTGACAGAGAACATGATTTTTCATCCAATGAGATGTGTTTTAATATAGACATTCAATTTGTGTCTTTAAGGAGGGTACTGTGTCATCAAAACAATGTTATGCTAGGCATTATAGACCCTTGTTGAACACTATATATATCACATTTGTGCAAACAACCACATTTGTGCAAACATGGCACACACAAATGTACAAATCTGTAAAAATGTATAATCCAGTAATGTGCAAACATCCCGCCGTTAAATGTAAAAAAAAATCAGTTTTGACGTTAAATGTGCAAATAAAATTCTACAATGTGTAAATCATTTTTGTTCAACAAAAATGTTTTTTTTTCTAACAATGTTTTCAAAACAGATTATTTCAGCCTGTACTACAAATTTAGGTTGAAAAAAATGATTTGCACATTTGTAGAATTTCATTTGCACATTCAATGTCAAAGCTAATCGTTTTTACATTTAACGGCATAATGTTTGCACATTAGTGGATTATACATTTTTACAGATTTGATTTGATTATTCAATATTCAATAGATAAATATTCAATGTTTCCCACACATATGTGACCCGATCTGGCAAAACCCTACTTTTGTCGGAAATATTCATTTTTTATTTTTTTATACATTTGGATTATTTGAATCATAAGCTTTGCAATGGTGTTTATTTCATAAAAATTGAGTAAATATTTAAAAAGTTATTATATTTTAAAAACTTACAAATCATTCAATTAGTTTACGAGAAAATCGCGTTTGAAGTTTGCAATAATGAAATTCTTTTTGATACGCGCTGAAAACTCACTCCGTAGCAACGCGGTACTTTGGTCTAAGCCAAAATGACGTCATACCAGGAAGTGTATGCGATATAGCAGCAGCGTGGACACTATGGTCAATTTGACTGATTTCAGACGCCGTTTTAACCTATTTAGTCACTCGAATTAACTATTTTGCACTATTGAAAAGCAGCATTATATCTACCAAGCTAATGTTAACTGGTTTCGGAAGTGTTTACGATATCAACAACAAAAAACCAAGCAGACCAAGCTTGGCCTAGGCGCGCCTATTCAGATTTTCGCCGTCATCGCCTGAAAGATGGGTGTTCATCAGGCCGTGTATTGCAGCGGTGCATCAACAACACGGGGGCTAGCGTTAGCCTAGACAAGTTGGCCGCCTTGCAGTGTCACAGCTAATTGCAAGCCAACATTACATTGTATTGACGTTTACATTTGTTTTTGTTTATAACGTGGAAGATTCGCTGTGATGTTTGGGCTTGAATCCAATGATTTAAAAAAACAACTGGACAATAAATTAAATAATTAAGAGCCGATTGGATATATAAAATGTATAAATAAAACTATTGACAATAATATAAAGCTAAGCCCAGTAGTAGTAGGCCTACAACCATAATATTTAATAAAATTAGGCCTAGGGCCTACCCCAAAAAAGTATAGAAAATACAATTGAATTTATGACGTGAATTGTTTTTGACTTGTCTATTTTACTATGAAATAAACAAATACACACTACAGCTATTGCAGAACACTTTACTTTGAATTAAAATCGTTTTTATTCCAATTTACGACATGCTGTGTGTAAAATAAAAATAACCTTACAAAAATGTCAAAAACTTTTTATTTCCGCGCGTAGAGCGTATAACATCTAGCGCGTTGACCAATAACGTTTGTTATTGCGATGATGCGCCATAGCAACACACGCAGTTCGCTGTTCCAGAAACTTCGAAGAACCGAATTTTCTGAAATTATGTCATAGTAAATCAAAGTTTTCATTGGTTCCTTCTTTAACTCCACCCTAAAACTTCCATATTTGGAATGTCAAATGGATGAGCTTTATTTTGATGTGTGACCTTTCAACATTGTGCAGCGAACTGGCGATCAAAATGTCGTAAAACTCGGCAACTTTCAACTGAATTTACGCAAAATTTTAGCGTAGATCGTGAATAAATTGTTAGGCTTGAGGAAAATACATGTTTTTAAAACTCTCTTTTTTCATAATTTTAGTTAAATTTCGGGAGTTTAAATCAGGTAGACGTATTCTTAAATAGTGAAATATTTCGAAAATGCAAAAACATGTAATCTGCCAGGGTAGTCGATTTTGACGTATTTTGACTGATTACGTGAATTTTGAATTGCCGACAAAGAGAGGGTTTTGCCAGATCGGGTCACACATATTAAAAATACATAACATAATAATTATATAAACACTTGTGATAATTTTACAATAAAATTTAATGACAAAAAACAAGAAGATCGACATTTCGGAACCGCATGGAACCATTTTCAAGATCAAGTGATTGAATTTTACAAAAATAACAAACACCAAATGGTGACAGGAAATACTAATTGGTTAATTAACAAAGCAACATAATACAAGCCAAAACCAAAGCCATACAAGTTGTGACTTTAAATGGATTGAATCATTTTGTTTAAAGTTTTTTGTTAAAATAATAATATTATTTTGATGATTTGAAACAAACAAAATAGCTTTAATCCATTTAATTTAACGGCTTTGGTTGTGCGCTCCATGCACGCTCTACGCCGTATTTATGGCGTTATAACGCCCTAATTACGGCGTTATAATTCCTAATACGAGTAGGGCAAGGTATATTGTACTTGATAATAAAAGATATTGTATATTGAAGATATGACAAGGAGGTTTAGAAATTGAGTGACCCACACCTTTTATAACTTTATTATAGTTTGTCAAACCCACAGCTCTTGTTATCCTTTAAAGATGTATTGTCCCTTTGACTAAAAAAATTTGTAATATGTCGAAAAAAAAGTGGGTCATTTTGAAGTATCATAATAGTTATTAACTTTCACCAAAAATTAGTCGAAAAAAAAAATAATTTAACAGAAATTAACCGTTTTTTCCCCCAAAAATAACTTCCAGTCAAAGTTTTCGATCAAAACATATCTCATAAAGCAATGTGCCTGTTTGGCTACTCTGTATGCATAATCATAAAACTTTTTTGCGATCTGTGTGAAATCACCTTCTCAACCGCGACGAGTTGTAAACAATCCTAATTAGCATCATGCATAATGCATACTAATGGTTTGAAATCTTTGTTTACTTTCGCTCGTGACGATTTTCCAGACGAAATGTACTGTAATCAAATTAATTTACCTGTTAATTACGTAAACTTGTTTTTGGCTCGAATTTTCGACTTAAAGTGAATAACTTTAATATTTTTCCCGATCTTTGTGCTTACCGGATTTTAAATATTTTTTGTATAGTTTGTTTCGACTATCTATAGATTTTATCATGGCATTGGTAATCCAAGGTTTTCTTTCCCTACATATATTGCGCTATGCCGAATAGTTTTAATATGGGTGTTGTATAATTTTGTAAGTTTTTGTAAGCAAGGTCACTGGTCAGACCAGTCAGTGTTTACGAGGTCAGCATTTAATGCAGATATTGAGGATTTGTTAATTTGGTTTAAATAAACAAATTTAGTATTATCATAGGAAGGGTTAGAGTGGGGTGTTTTATGAGTATCCGAGTACATAATTCCAGGAGAAGTTAAATCAATAATATTATTACAAAACATGTTGTCAATTAATGTTAGCAGTTTTGGTTGTAACTTGGGTGGATCTATTAATTAAGGGATAAAAGGAATGTTATTTTCATTGTTGATCTGTAGTAAATGGGAAATTTGCTGATTAACAGAAGAGTGATTGTTCCATTTAGATGATACACAACACCAAGGATAATATTTTTGGGTTCCGCTTTGATTTCAATAAAAATTGATTCAGAGTTAATTGATATAAGTGAGCTCAAATGAGATCGATTAATGTATTGAAGTGTATGATCAAGGTATATGGTGACACCTCCACCAGTCTGGGATATTCTAGAAGAATGGAGTAGGGTATAGCCGGGAATGTTATACAAAGCCAAATTTGTTTTTTCAATATTAAAAAAGGTTTCGGTAAAGCAAAGGGCAAAGAAGTTATGGTTCAATGTGGAAATAAAATCAGTAACTTCAGAAAAGTGTTTGGATAAGCTTCTTACATTATGGTGATATAAGCTAAAAGAGAAATCAGATTTAGTAAATTTGGAGTTAAAACTGTCAATAAGTTCGTAATTAGACTGAACATTGTTATTAATAAGCGAGCCATCCTCGTCACAAGTGATACCAACTGAAACATCAAGTGGCTTGAGTTTCAAGGAAATTAATTTATTGAAATCGACTTTGTGATCTAAGGATAAAGAATTGAGCTTGTGAATGAATTTAGAATCACCAATTATGTTGTTATAAGGGAAATAAAGTATCAATACAATTATAACAGTTTTTAATGATAGAACAAGAAAGATGAGCAATATTGTCACTCGCGATACATTTGGTATGCATCCTCTACACACGTGTTACACAAAGAACATTCCATTATGGATTGTCAGTGCGAGTGGTGAGGTGAAGGAAACAATCAACCATCCGGTGTAGGTGTCTCTCAAAAAAGGGGGAAAAATTAATAACAAAAAAAGGTATAATTAAGCATCATAGGAAGAATCAAGTTATCAATGCAAAAAATAAATGCGCAGATTTGCACATTTGAGGGTGCCATGTTTGCACAAATGTGGTTGTTTGCACATTTGAGGGTGCCATGTTTGCACAAATGTGGTTGTTTGCACATTTGAGGGCAACATGTTTGCACAAATGTGGTTGTTTGCACATTTGAGGGTGCCATGTTTGCACAAATGTGGTTGTTTGCACATTTGAGGGCAACATGTTTGCACAAATGTGGTTGTTTGCACAAACGTGACTTTTGCACATTTCATAGCTCAACAACCCTTCAATTGATCTTGTATGATCATAGGGTATATATTATTTCTGTCAAATCAAGGTATCTGAATGAGCAATCATTAATGTAACTAACCTCCATATCAACCTGATATCGATCTTCAAATACGGACATAGCAGCTAATGATCCTGATCCCATAGTAACAAATGGTAATTTATTAGTTGAACCATGTGGATAAATACTATATAGATGTGGTCCATCAATATCAACACCGCCTAAAACCAATGCTGCACCTATATACCCTTGGTATCTACAAAGTTATTTAAGAAATGAAAAAAATGTAATATTATAACTATATACTCTATAATTATCAGTACTTGGCCGGAAATGACACTTCATAGCACTAGCAAACAGCAAAACGATCGTAGGGTACTTGATTGGAATGCAAATGTATTATATTATACAATCAAAAAATGCTGTTGCTGTTTGGAATGCTGGCATAACGAACAAACAGATTGATCAATTGGAAGCAATACAAAGGAGGGTACTTAGAATAATTCTTGGTATAAATTATATAAGCTATTATTTATAAGAAAATGCTCTCGGTGTATGTAATTTAGAAACCCTCGCTACTAGAAGAAAAAACCTATTTGTGGAAAAACCTATTATTATGTATTTTATCTAATGCCATTTTAATATAAGATATGTCTTTTAATGTGATAACTTTTTTATATGTGCAATATTTTGTAAAATTTTACACAATTTAGCCTTTGGCTACAAATGTAAATTTTCGTTTTATTGAATGAATAAACAATACACCTTTATGTGTTGATTTAGGGTGTCTAGAAAACTCAGATCTCAGATATCTGAGTTTTCTAGATCTAGAAAACTCAGATATCAATATCTGGGTTTTCTAGTTCCAAAATGGAACTAGAAAACTCATCCAAAAAAAAAAATCATCATTTGATTGGTTGGTAGGTCATTTGGATCATTCCATTATTAATCAGAAGGTAGGTCATTTGAAATAGGCCTACTAGAGTATTATTTATTATTATTGAAACTGGTTACTGTGTACATTTTCTTACTACTAGTTACCGTTAAAATGTAGGCTTAAAAATTAAGTATGTACGAGTTGGTGTGGGTACGAGTTGACCACTTCTAGCCTAGTACCCGGGCCAGGCCTACTCTTCGCGATACATCGCGAAAGCGCCCACACGTTGAGCCGTAAAATTTGCTTAGCTAGGCTCGGCCTAAATGCTAAGCCTACATTCTAAAAGGTGTATACTGTATTTATTTATGATTTAACATAGGCCGCTACTACAAGTTACAATAATATTATTAGTAAGAAAACGTATAATACTGTAGTATTTCAAACAAGCTACCCCCTGATAATAATGGAACGATCCATTTGATCTGGGTTTTCTAGTTCCATTTTGGAACTAGAAAACTCAGATATTGATATCTGAGTTTTCTAGATCTAGAAAAGTAAGATATCTGAGTTTTCTAGATCTAGAAAAGTCAGATATCTGAGTTTTCTAGATCTAGAAAACTCAGATATATCTGAGATCTGAGTTTTCTAGACACCCGTTGATTTACTGTGAAAGGGCCCGCATACAATAATAACAGCCCCAAGACTTTAAGTTGGCAAGGGAAAAATTATATTCTTCCCCGCTTTAGCAGAGATCAATGGATCTTAGGCTCTGCCTACACTATCAAACTAGTTTGACACAAAAAATGTGATGTGCCCAAATATGGTAGTGATATACCCAAATATGGTAGTGATATGACATCATCATGTCCATATGGGCACATTTTTTTGTCGCATAAAGTTTGATAGTGTAGATAGAGCTTTATTGTTGCAGTATGTACTGTCAAAGGTCAGAAAGTAGATTTCTGGGCATAACATGAGGTCAGGTCACTGAAATACAAGTGCAAGTCGGCCATTTTAAAAAAACAAATAATATTTTTGCCAAGAGCCATACTCAAATTACCCTAAAAAAATGTGTTGCCAACTTTGAGAATGACCTGCCGCTTGCATCGATTTAGAGGACTTTTTCCGGTTTTGTTTTGTAAATTTTAGTGTTAGGTTTTTATATTTTCATTAATTTTATTTTTGCATAACATATAGCTAGGGAGGCTAGGCTTAGGTTAGCAAGAGGTTAGGCCTTGGTGAAATTTATATTTTTAGAACTGCTGAAAGGTCATCAATTTTTTGCCGACCTTTTTTCTTAAAATTGGGGCTGATATATTCAAATCTATCTGCACAAAAGTGGTTACTGCATAGTAATACATGGAAAAATCTTTTTTCAAATTGTAGTCAGTTGTGTATGGCTCGGTGGTCTGTGCGTGTGTCTATAGCATTCAAGGTACCGAGATCGAAATAAGAATATTTTTCTATACAGTATATATATTTATATATTGTTCAATTTTATTTCTTAGTGTATAGATTATACACATGATTTATAATGAAATCTCTTACTTATGTCTTTATTATTATGTAACAAGGGTGGTTTATGACATTATACACAATAATCTTATCTTTCATATTAAATTCTGACATCATCAATAAATCTTTTAAAAATGGAATGCAATGGAACAAATCATTTTATTTGGTGAAAGATGGAAATTTGTCATCTATTTATACTCTGTGATATTTAGGTTAAGTGGATTAACTTAATAGAATAGAATCTACCAAAGACATGGATGCAAATTTATACTCAAGCATGAGATTATACTTGGTCGGTATGATACTAAGTATAAAAGAAAATGTTTACCTGAAAAGATACTGTTTTAGCATTCTATTGGCAGTAACCACTCTACCTTCCCTACCACTTGCCAATCTATGCAGCTCCAATTTGGAGGATATCATCTTAGTCGTTTCTTCTGTGTCTGCAGCTGTACCAGCACCACAGCAGTATATGTTTGGTGCAATGTAATGAATTTTGGAACAGTTCTTGTCTGCAACAACAGTGTCTTCTGTTGCCCTTGTGTCAGCTCCAAGAATGATTCCATCCTAATAATATAGTTACAAAGGAAAACAAGTTTGTAACTATGGGCCTAGTTCTGTTGAGCAGAACGGTTTTTTCTTACCAGCAGAAATGGTTCTTCACAAAAAAGAACCGATCTTAAAAACGATTTCAAAACCCCAATTAATGCCGGTCTCAATCGCAAAAAAAACGTTCTAAAACCGGTTTCTGTAGAGCAATTTTTAGCTGCAACATAATCACGGTCTCAATTTGACCCTAAATACTGAACTCTGCTGCACCGGGACGATTGCGGTCAACTCGCAGTCAAAACCCACGCGATAGCAAATAGCCTAGTCATTTTTATTTCTCTAGATAGTGATTATTTTACTAAAAAATATGAACTGATGCCATTAAAAGGTTTGTAATTAATATGTGGGGGGAAGAAAGACTCACATGTTTATAAGAAATTTGTAAAGCGTGTGAAAGCTAGACAAGTTCAACTTGACAATATTGGTGCAACGTACCTATACTTTAACCAAGGACCACAATAGCATTTCAGGCAATAATGACATGATTACCTGCCCCTATGACGAAATGGATGCAATTCTTGGGGATCGCGCAATGCGAAAAAAAGTAAACATGACCTCGATCGAATCGCGTTTCCGCCTAACGAACTGCATTGTGGTATATAATGACGTCATTCAAACGAACGCATATGGACAGAACCGGTTTTATTGAAGTGAAAATTGAGATGCAACGCGATCTTTATTTATAAACAACTGCCAAAACCGGTTTTCAAAAAAACCCCAAAAATTATTTTTTTAAATTTTTCAATAGAAACAGGCCCTGTAACGCCAAATGAAGTGAAATTGCCAAATTATGTTCGCGTGGTCTGTAATGCACAAGGCTAGGTCACTTAATTTGGCAGCACGTTCTGACGAGTTAATAATATTATTAAAATGCTGATACTGATAGTGATATTATTTATTTCAAAATAAACACATAGTGCAAATTGTAACACCAGAATATTTCTAAACCTAATAATCTTTCCTCAGAATTAAAAATCAAACTATTTAAAGTTATGAATGTACGTAAAACTCCAGTTTAATGTTACAAAAACGAATGCACTTCCGAGGAAAAATATATAATATATATATAAAAAACTTGACATGCATAATGGGATGACTAGAACTACCTTTTAGCAGCTGGAAAAAAGACTATTCGTCCTATAGTTACATTAACCTTTGACACTATAGAACGAATAGTCTTTTATATGCGGTGTCCAAATATGTTCATACTCCAAGATATTTGACATTATAATTGTGTAGTTGTGTTCGAATAAGTTTGTATTTTGTTTTTTATGTTTTGCCCTACTCTCACGTAACTTGTACTTTATAATAAGTTCATTGAGAACGCTTGCAAACATAAATTTGAACCGAACTAGCTTGTGCTGATGGCTAGTTGTTAGATATTCGAACCCAAGTAATTTTTAAAATCTGACCAACTGCCTGACGCGCAAACTTACGTATAGCGTTCCCATTGAACTGAGCTAGTGAGGGTGCTAGGCTGGTTGTCTTGGAGAAATATCATGGCGGCCTTCATGTATGCAGCGTGGTTGTGCCTTGCCCTTTAGTTTCAAGTTTGTTAAAGATATTATTTAGAAATTGTAGATTCGTAAAGGTTTTCTATTGAGCCACAAAACTTCGGTGAGCTTTGGAGTTATAATTATATTATCTTGTTATTGAATGTTAATGTTATTAGTTAAATTTTGTAAGCCTAGCTATTATAGTCCTAAATTAAAGCCTAGCCTATGACGGCGTGTTACTGTTGCTTACAGTACTGTGTTTCGCTAGTGCAGAGATTAGGGCCTAGTTGAGACGGGTCCATTTGATTATTGTATGTTGTTTGAATAATAATACTGTATAAGGAAATTGCTATACTTAGTGTATATTGTATTGATAAAGGACTTAGAATTGTTAATTAGTTGATGTTGCTAAAGCACGGGTGCTGCCCAAATGTTCATTGATTGATGTTTAATTATTGTTTTCTCATATTTAGTGAATCCCTCTCGAAACGAAGTGACAGCGATATTGTATGCATGTTAAGAGCAAGATAATCAGGATTAAAGTTATATTTTTTTTCTCTTAACCAAGTTTGTCCTGTTTGTTTGTATCATACTTGCAATTGATTCCGTTGGTGGCGCTCTATAGTTTTTAGAAATTACGAACTCTACATCACGTCTGCAGTAATCACATTTATTTCAATTATTCCCCTATTTTTATGAATTACATTTTTTTGTCTGTTTTTAATTATATGGTTTTAATCATTATTTTGAGATTTACGCCTCATGCACCATTTTAAAATGTAGTTCGCACAATTACCATGCACAATACGTTTGTAATCTATGTTTTATCGATTTCAATGTAGATTTAGCTATAATTTAATACCAAAATCCATAATATTTTTCCATAAACGGTGATTCAAAATTGACTTTTCGTTACGAAAAACCTATTTATAGTAGGTATCCTAATGAAGCAGATCTTCGCGATTTGAACACGTTCGTAAAATTTCAGAAAGTTTTAAAAAGTGACATGTCTTTTAAGTTAAAAATATACTATTTCTTATGTAGCCATGTGAATAAAATTTATATGTCTAGAAAGATCTTGTTTAAGAGTTCATTTAAATATATTTTTAATCTATGTTTGTTAAATATTTTAATAGAAAACGCGAGTTAAAAAGGAGGTACAAAAGCCGGCGAGCCGAAATCCGCGCGCTAAAAATAACTTCGGAAAACACCTACCCATTTTCAAAACACGATCGCTTGGCGGCCATAATAGGTGGTGGAGTAATTTTTGTTGCATGTTTTCAGGCTTTAAATACTCTTTATTTTGATATGTAAATTGGTTATTATTATTATTATTATGTACATCCGCCTCAAATGTAAAGTTTTATAAAGTTTTGAGTCTTTCTCATTATCAAAATCTGGCTAATTTAGTATTGAATTGAAGCTAATTTATATTTCTGTTTGATAAACTACATTGTTTTATTTGTCTTTGCGTGGTTGTCGCGCGACCAAGGCCAACAAGACCAACCACTTAAAAAAATAATCCCTATCGAAAATAAAAGTGTTTACCATTTTCCTTGCAGGGGGTTCAGTTCTCAGCTTATTACTAAATTACGGTCGCCCAGGCAATTTGCAGGGCATGCATGTATTAGCACGTTAAATTATGATTGGATATCCTGCAGTGGACTGTTTCATTTTCGAAACGTCAATTTTACCGATTTATAAAAGTATTTAATAAGTGGAGTATTTATCAAGCTACTATAAAAAGCAAGTACGTTAGGAATAAATGTACTGAAGGAATTTAAGAAGCTTTAAAGGGGGGTTCCGGGTTTAAAATGAATAGTAAAAAATGTAAAATATATTTGTTTGTCTCTTGAACGGTAAAAGTTTCAATTTATATAAGCGCCCAGTGAAGCAGAACGAAGGCTGTGAAATGAGGCCAGATTACAAGTGCAGCTACGGCAAAATCACACTGTGGTTACAGAATAGGAAATTCGTGAAATGGTCAATCTTCCGACGACTCGTTATCATTAACCATATCAATTACTTTTGTAAAATTATACTTATCTGATGTAATTTTAGTTGGTCTTCCCATTTATAAAGTCAATTTTCTATGAAAATAGGTATCCCAATGAAAGCGCACAGAGGGGTATCACTTTTGAAATATTGACGAAATTCGAAAAAGTAGTATGACTTTGATGTTAAATAAATCGTATTCAATCTTAATTAATACTTAAAAAATTTATATTGTTTGAAAGTACTTGTTTTAATCTATGTATAAGTGTGTTTATAATTGAAATTAATGAATTAGTTGCCGAGAAAATGCGATTTTAAAACGGTTCTAAAATCCCGTCGAGCCGATTTCCGCGCGTTGAAAACCTCATCGGGAAATCCCCATCAGTTTTCAAAACACGATCGCACGATTACCATTGGAGCTAGCGGATTAATTTTTGTTGTATGTTATCAGGCTTTAAATAAGCTTTAATTTGATACGAAAATCGTCTTCTATAAATAGGTTTTTCGTAACGAAAAGTCAATTTTTGTGACAAAAATCCAATTTTGATTCACCGTTTATGGAAAAATATTATGGATTTTGGTATTAAATTATAGCTAAATCTACATTGAAATCGATAAAACATAGTTTACAAACGTATTGTGCATGGTAATTGTGCGAACTACATTTTAAAATGGTGCATGAGGCGTAAATCCCGTTCAAAAATTTTAAAGATCCAACCATTATAATCCGGTGAATATTGTAGTGAGTAAAATATTGTACTCTAAAATACGCGCGTGTTTGTTGTGGCGTTTTCTGTTAAATACATTAATGCACCCTATCAGCGAATGGTACGTTCCATATTTTGAACACGTTGATTAGTTTTCCTCGCTCGAGTTCGACCGGCTCGACGCGAGATGTGTGACAGCAGCGATGTCGGAGATTGACATGTCCTTTTCCGTCGTAGAATATCTGGTTTTACACATTAATTTAACAACTTAAAATTGATGTAATGTGTGGAAGATTTATTATGCAAGTATACAATGCAAATGCGTTAGGTTAAAATGTACCGAGGAAATGTATTAAGCTAATTTACCAACGTTACATTTGACTCTGTATACGGCGGCCGAAAGTCATTAACTGCGACCGAAATACTTTAACGGGAGCGACTACTGATCGCGAGTAAGCCGTGACTTGGCCTAAACTTTAGCTCCGTATTTCAATTTAATAACGTAATAATACGAAAAGAAAACAATTTTTATAATGTTATATATACTATTCAGGTAAACAATTAATTGTTTTACTTAACATTGATTAGTTTAAATGAGTTTATTTTGACCCATATTGTGCGTTTGCCTTAAAGAGCATATCTTATTCTTACTTAGCAGCCCGGCTTAGATTTGGTGTCATAATCATATGGGCCTAAAATCTTGTTTTACGTATTCAAAAGTTATATATAATAGTATTTATGATTGAAATTATAAATATAAAGTATATTAAAATATTCTAATAATTATACTTACCGAAAATTAGTGTAAAAGAAAGTAAACAGTACACACCGTTTTTAACATACTTTTTCATTTTTTTTTTTTATAATTTTAAATTTCACCATTAAAAAAATTTTTTTTTTTCATATACACATCTAAAATATATTTATTAATGAAATATACACTACATTCTAACAAGTACAAAAAAAATTTCATGAATTAGTACAGTAGTTCAAAAGTTACAGATCATTGAAAAATTGCAGTTTTTTCATTTTTTAGGGAATTCCAGCAAAAATGGGCGTTAAATGCTTTCCTACCACTTTGCGGACCAATAATTTAAAAAATAGGTTTCGTTGAGGCTCCAAAAAAAATAGAGTTGTACAACTCTGTGATATCTATAGGTTTAACAAAATTCAAAACTTTTAACTAATTATCGTAAAAGTTATAACCTTTTAAAAATGCTTCCAATTTCAACTGCAAAAAACACCATTTTTAGGCAAAAAATCGTATATTTTTTTACCACTTTAAATAACCATAACTTTAGAACGGGTAATCGGATTTCAATCATTTAAATTGCAAAATGCTAATTACATTAAGTTCTTTATGGTTAACTGAAAGAAAATGTAAAAAAATTAATTTGAATTTTTTCATTGGGATACCTAATGAAAATCCATCAAAACAGTGAAAAATTAGATAAGTTTGCACTTTACGTTTGCCGATTTTCGCACTGACTTAGGGAAAGCCTTCAAAATCAATGAAGCGTAACGTATACATTCCTGCTGAGCGAGGAGAGCGAGACGACGATACACGTGCTCTCTCTGCCCATGCCTGGCATCGTCACGTGATAAGCAGATACAGTATACAATACCAAACTGGTCGGGTCGAGTATACCCCATCTATAATCACAACATGAACGATGTACAGTATTTGATTGAAGGTCGACTCAACCTACCGGAATGGTATAGATAATATCTGCTCGAATGAGAGAGTTGGAATATTTGTAAACATAAGTACAGTATTGCTAATTTTAACAAGTGTAGCCTAAGTAAAAGGCCTGGTAGTATCAATTCGCATAGGGTCTACTACACTAGCTAGCTCAATTTTTAACTGGGCCGGATCGGCTAGGCTAGGCTAGGTCTCCTTCCTACTACCGGTCTACTTGCTTGATGCAGTATCCGCTTTTTTGGAGAGTAAACTAGGCCTACTTATTAGACGATCGGGACACCATACGTGCGGACGGCGATCGGACCTTGTTTTGCCTCAATATTTACAGCCGATTTTTGTAGAACGTTTTAGGTTTAGATTGTTTAGGAGTTTGGTTGATAGGATGGGTTTGGAATCCACTGAGTTTTGTTATTTATGGGCCAATCGTTTAGTAATAGGCTAGCTAGGCCCATGAATGATGGCCCCAATGTTTTAACGTAGCCATCGTGGCATGGAATCCCTAGTCAGAAATGGCTCTCACCCCGGCATGAATAAAATGATTTAGGCTAGGCCTAGCCTAGTACGTGAAGCCGATATACGATCTGTACTATTAATTCGAGGTATAAAAATAGTATAATTTATGACTCCGTAATCTGTACTAAATTTTGTATTTCATTAGGCCTAAATGTCAAATAAATATATGCTACTACTGTTACAGTATTATTACACTTTAGGCCTAGCTTAGCAAATCTACAAAAAATGTATTTCACAATGATCGGGTGGTCGTCGTTTGACAGGAGAGAGAACACAACGTACAAGCTTGACGTCGCGAGTTTGGAATCCACTGATGACGTGATTTTGTGAATATCTCATGAATATTAATGAGCTTCCCTAAGCTGCTGAAAAACAGATTTTCCATGAATTTACCCTAAAATGTATATGAAATTTAATTTTTTTATTTTCTCGTTATTACTTCTTCATTCTGACATGTCTATATTGTTATAATATTTTTTATTTAATAAATAAACGATATTTAAAAGCAATTTTAAACCCAGAATCCCCCTTTAAATTTGCGATGCAGTGGCCGTAATCCATTCTATGTAGGCGGCCGAAATGCGCTTTGAAAAGAGTTGCCGTTATATGTATACGCTGTATCTTGGCCTAAACTTGATTCTGTATTTCAATTTAAAGTGCACCTTACTTAAACTACTCTGAGTGATAGAACGGAGAAAATGATACCAAAAAACAGTTTGTTTGTAGGCCCTACAACTATTCATACACAGGGTTTCAACCACGGTAAAATTCAAGCCAATGACATTATGTAGTAGAATATAAATTATAGTTATTTTCCGAGTTTCGATTTCTAAAGCTTTTTTTAATATAAACTTCAAAACACGGACGGACGCCGACCCCTCTCTCTCTCTCAGCTCTGCACATGTATTGTGGACTATACCATTTCTTTGAGGTCGGTAAAAACGCGTTCGTTAATTTAGTGTACGACGTTGTTAAACAAGATTAAATAGCAATAGATCGCGTCAGGCTTAGGCCTAGCCTTGCCTTGTAGACACTACGACCACTAAGGCCTAGCCAAGGCTTAGATAGATGCCCCAAAACCCAAAATCTGAATTCCACAAAAACGGGCGCTTCTTTATTTAGGCCTAATCCCTAATCAAATAATGTAGATAAATTATTAGCCTAGACCTTACTACTTGTTGCTCGATATAATGTTCGTGTTCTTTTGCGCGAGAGTTTTTTAGCGTATTCGCGAATTCTGGATTTTTTGTTTCACAACTGTGCGGCAAGCATGTAGTGCATGGCCGGCAAGAACAGAGACACGTGTTTATGGGTTAACTGAAGTTCAGCAACCTGAAGTTATCCCAGGGACGTGTAATCATTGTACCATGCTCGGCGATCATAAACGAACGAACTTGCCCGGTCTCACTGAACCATGCGCATGTTTTTTTTATTTTTTTTAATAGTTCGTAGAGTACAAAAATGTAAAACTAGTAACATAATATAATTAAAGCAGGGTGACAAAACATTCAGCAATTAAAAGAGATTTTGTTTGGGTCTATGTAGTTATACATTTTTAATTACTGCGTACTTGTTTGTATTTTTAATCTGTGCAAAATAAAACGCTTGAATGGTCGCTATGTGAACTTTAAACTTGTACACTGTGCTGTGTAGCACGTTGTTCGCCATGACTCACAAGCTGTAACAATGAATACCAGGGCAGGGTAGGCCTGGTATTGTGTTACAAATAAAGTAACGTACGTAACCACGGAAACATTTGCTGTAGTCTTTTGTCTTATCTATATGAGGCTAGCTTGTCTGTTATTAACGATGTGCTAGGTAAAATGTTTTAGTACGAATTTTAGTTAGGCCTAGGCCTAAGAAATATCGTAACGATTAATAAATAATAGTGGTGGTCGGCAGCCTGTAAATCCTGGTCGGAAATGTTGAGTGCTGGTCGGGGCCGACCAGCGCCGACCAGCGTGGTGACATCCCTGAACAAACAACAAAAAAGTTACTTACACGGCACCGATAGGCCTATAAAAACAAGTTATCACTATCGAAAAATGTATTACATTTTATAAATCATAAATCTTACATTAATGTTTCGCCAAAATCCACATAGTAAACCCACCAGGCCTAGTTAACCAGGCCTAAAGTTGGTCCGGATCCGTTTTACGACTAGGCCTAGGCTAGCCTAGCTAAAAACTGATGATAATATCCATACCATTTCTAAACAAGTTTGTTGCGTGAAACTCGGCCACTTACAGTGAAACACCAAAACAATTAGGGTATAATACAATAATAAAATGAATGACTTCATATTGAAAATGATTCCATTATTTTTTATTCAGATAGCAAACAAACATGCCAATCCACAAAAACCTTTGTAATGCTTCGGCGGCATAGCTAGCGCGCGACCGATACACAATGTGCCAAGCAATTGCTCTACACGCTACTGTGATGCGCGGTGTATGTTATTTCGACAGGTACCATTTTGACAGTCGTTCGTAACCAGATTAGTTACTTTCAAATAGTAAAATATTGACGGTCCAGACCGAACATAGTGTCCATACTTATATACCAATAATTAACCTATCTACCGGATTTCGTAAAAAAAAAAACGCGAAACACGAAGATCTTCGTGTTTGGCAGTCAAGCGTTGTTAAGTGTTAACAATGTTCATAATCGGATCGTAGTACTACAGTAAAACAAAAAAAAAAACACCGCCACAACAACCTCGTGCGATATACGATCTATTGTTCTTTGCTGCTGCAGATCATTAATTATGAGGGTGTTTAAAAAATGTGATAACTATTAAAAACGTCTCAACCACTGTGTAATCAAAGCGATTATTTAGTTAAAACTTGGATCTCTCCAAAATTGATAATCTTGCATTAAATCATTAAGCATGTTTTAAAATGATTTATCTTGGAGGACGGCCATTTTTAGTGTTAATCTGTGAGTTATAATACAATGTATTGTAAATCTTTATAAATATAGGATTTTTGTCTCTTTCGTCATAGCTTATTACATTTAATAGAACGAATCTTGCTTATTCGTATACATTTCCCCTGAGAGTTTAATTTGTCTAGGTCTATCAATTATCTTCGTCATCATGTCTAAAAATTTGAATAACGTGGGTCACTTATTTTCATCTTTACAGTAAATTTCAATCTGTTATAGCTCGTCAGAATAAAAAGTTATAATCATGATCAAAACGTTTTCTGGAAGCTATTGGATTGTATACGAATTCATGTGAACATTTTGCCAATCAGATGTTGTGATGTCATCAAATGGCCAGTTGAATTTAAAAAAAGTCGGATTTTCATCATTTACGTCATAGTTCATCACATTTAAAAGAGCGTGCATATATATTCTACGTATTCGAATCCCTTCAACATGTTAATATGTGTTTGCTCAGATTATTTTCTTGAAATTTAAAAAATTGGAATAAAAGGCGGGTCCCGTAATTTATACCTATGCTACACGGTACATAATATGTATACAGAATTTAGTGTACACTGTATAAAATAAGAGAGCATACACTAACATAATGGCATAATCTTTTTTATTGTGCGCAATATTCTAACGTATGATGTGCACATGGTTCGTCGGATAACTAAATTGTCAAAGTGACGAGTTCAGATCTAGTTAATTTTTTATGTTCTCTATCTGTCAAATTAATGAGAGTTACAAAATCTTGAACATTATTTTTGTTGTACATTTAGTAAAAATTGGTACATTTAGTAAAAATTGCTACATTTACAGTATTTTACCTTAAACACAACACCAGCAATTGTTGTGCCTGTTTTGGTAGCCTTTGGCGGTTTCGCCCCTTGCTTTTCCAAGAAGATATTTCTAAAGAAAAAAAAATAATATTAACAAGCAAGTTAAAGTAAACAAATTTTTCGTCCAAACCTGTCGCAATTTCTTATATAATTTCCTCAGAAAATCCCTGTTTAATGCACTTATTTAAAAACCCAGCAATGAGAAAAAGCTAAGTGCACATTAAATCAACTTTGCTAGCAGTTGAAATCCCAAATCAACCAGTAGCTCCAAGTTCATCATCTCTGATTTTGCTAACAATTGATTGATAGTTACATTGATGGGTTGAATGAAAATTCACAATTACGGCTGTATAAAAATGTGCCAAATATTTTTGGTTGAGAATCCCTCTTTTAATATTTTAGCATTTTAATGTTGGTGTCTAGAAAAATTTAGATCTCAGATATCTGGGTTTTCTAGATCTAGAAAACTCAGATTCAGATTATCAAATGGATCGTTCCATCATTAATCAGAGGGTAGCTTGTTTGAAATACTACAGTATTATACGTTTTCTTACTAATAATAATTATTGTTTGTTTGTTTGTTTTATTGGTTTTTCAACACATTTTAAAATAAAAAAAAAATTACAAAATACGAAAAAGATAGAAACATAGCTTAAAAATTACAATAAACATAAAAACATCACAAATGTGCAGATGGAGGTCAAAATAAGTTATGGAAAACTTTAAGTCATGACCACCAGTTAAAAAGGGTTTACCAGAAAGGATAAAAAATGTAAAAAAAATTAAGTAAAAAAAGTAAATAAATAAATAAAGTAGGTAATAGCAGTCCGGCTTACAATAAAAATACAGTAGCTAAGTGCTAAGACAATTGTACTAGTATTACTAAGATGAAAACAATTAAGCGAAGAAGAAAGGAAACAAGAACAAGAACAGGAGATTTAACTGCCATTATGCTGACTTTTTTAGGTTAGATTTGAACAAAGGTAGATTAGGTAGAGATTTTAATGAAGTACTTAATAAATTCCATAGTTTAGGACTATTATAAGGGAGCGTGCCCAAATGTTTTTACTCCGTTAATAGACTTTTAAATGCGTTAATAATATGCAAAACGTTAATGAGTTGGGCGGTCTGTACTCAGCAGAGCGTATCAGGGTTAATACTGTACAATGAAATTGAATTTACTATCTAACGCGTACAACGGAAGAACAACGTCCATTGTTTTCGTCCGTTAAACGCCGACCTAACAGATCGTTTTTATATTCGTTAAACGCTCATTTAACGGACCCTTGTACTAGGTATCCCAATGAAAAAATTCAGATTAATTTTTTTACATTTTCTTTCAGTTAACCATAAAGAACTTAATGTAATTAGCATTTTGCAATTTAAATGATTGAAATCCGATTACCCGTTCTAAAGTTATGGTTATTTAAAGTGGTAAAAAAATATACGATTTTTTGCCTAAAAATGGTGTTTTTTGCAGTTGAAATTGGAAGCATTTTTAAAAGGTTATAACTTTTACAATAATTAGTTAAAAGTTTTGAATTTTGTTAAACCTATAGATATCACAGAGTTGTACAACTCTATTTTTTTTGGAGCCTCAACGAAACCTATTTTTTAAATTATTGGTCCGCAAAGTGGTAGGAAAGCATTTAACGCCCATTTTTGCTGGAATTCCCTAAAAAATGAAAAAACTGCAATTTTTCAATGATCTGTAACTTTTGAACTACTGTACTAATTCATTTAATTTTTTTTGTACTTGTTAGAATGTAGTGTATATTTCATTAATAAATATATTTTAGATGTGTATATGAAAAAAAAAAATTTTTTTAATGGTGAAATTTAAAATTATAAAAAAAAAAATGAAAAAGTATGTTAAAAACGGTGTGTACTGTTTCCTTTCTTTTACACTAATTTTCGGTAAGTATAATTATTAGAATATTTTAATATACTTTATATTTATAATTTCAATCATAAATACTATTATATATAACTTTTGAATACGTAAAACAAGATTTTAGGCCCATATGATTATGACACCAAATCTAAGCTAAGTAAGATATGCTCTTTTAAGGCAAACGCACAATATGGGTAAAAAAAAACTCATTTAAAATAATCAATGTTAATTAAAACAATTAATTTTTTACCTGAATAGTATATATAACATTATAAAAATTGTTTTCTTTTCGTATTATTACGTTATTAAATTGAAATACGGAGCTAAAGTTTAGGCCAAGTCACGGCTTACTCGCGATCAGTAGTCGCTCCCGTTAAAGTATTTCGGTCGCAGTTAATGACTTTCGGCCGCCGTATACAGAGTCAAATGTAACGTTGGTAAATTAGCTTAATAAATTTCCTCGGTACATTTTAACCTAACGCATTTGCATTGTATACTTGCATAATAAATCTTCCGCACATTACATCAATTTTAAGTTGTTAAATTAATGTGTAAAACCAGATATTCTACGACGGAAAAGGACATGTCAATCTCCGACATCGCTGCTGTCACACATCTCGCGTCGAGCCGGTCGAACTCGAGCGAGGAAAACTAAACAACGTGTTCAAAATATGGAACGTACCATTCGCAGATAGGGTGCATTAATGTATTTAACGGAAAACGCCACAACAAACACGCGCGTATTTTAGAGTACAATATTTTACTCACTACAATATTCACCGGATTATAATGGTTGGATCTTTAAAATTTTGAACGGGATTTACGCCTCATGCACCATTTTAAAATGTAGTTCGCACAATTACCATGCACAATACGTTTGTAAACTATGTTTTATCGATTTCAATGTAGATTTAGCTATAATTTAATACCAAAATCCATAATATATTTCCATAAACGGTGAATCAAAATTGGATTTTTGTCACAAAAATTGACTTTTCGTTACGAAAAACCTATTTATAGAAGACGATTTTCGTATCAAATTAAAGCTTATTTAAAGCCTGATAACATACAACAAAAATTAATCCGCTAGCTCCAATGGTAATCGTGCGATCGTGTTTTGAAAACTGATGGGGATTTTCCGATGAGGTTTTCAACGCGCGGAAATCGGCTCGACGGGATTTTAGAACCGTTTTAAAATCGCATTTTCTCGGCAACTAATTCATTAATTTTAATTATAAACACACTTATACATAGATTAAAACAAGTACTTTCAAACAATATAAATTTTGTAAGTATTAATTAAGATTGAATACGATTTATTTAACATCAAAGTCATACTACTTTTTCGAATTTCGTCAATATTTCAAAAGTGATACCCCTCTGTGCGCTTTCATTGGGATACCTACTTGTACTGACAATATCACACCACACATTACAGAGTTCAATACAATAATATCTAATAATAATATGAAGATCGACGGCAATTGCTGTAGAAAGGGCCTTGAAACTGCAGATGGTGTTGTGGTAAACCGTCATTTCGACGGCAAAAAAAATGCTGTTAAAACAACCTTACCCAACATTAATTTATCAGCATCTACAATTCCACAATTTTTGTTGAACATTTTCAACTTATAGAACATTCCTATAATATACTAATTTTTTGTTTAGCATGCTTGACGTTAATTCCTTTTTTATTTTTTACCCCGTACACTTGACCGAAAAAAAAAAAAAAAATGGCGAAATTGTAAACACGGATAAAACCCCGACTGTCGTATCGATAGTATCAGCATGTATAGCCTTTATGGACGATGGTATGGACCAAACAATATAGAAACCGGTCGCCGTCTATCTAGAGCTAAAACATTTACTGACTGTAGCTGCCGCGCGAGTAGAAGGGTGTCCAAAAACAGAGGAGGAAACTTTGGGCGATATGACGTCACGTTATTAGCAAGCACATGGTTTTTTATCACCGCGAAGCGATGTACAACACGCACCACAGTGTTTTTGGCCAGCCTCCGTGATGCTGCTGCAAGGGTGTCATGTTTATTACAAAATACTAAAAAAACTGTGTACATTAACAATTATTGTATTACGTAAATCAATCATTACTTTAACTATCGCTGACCTCGAGTGTGTCCAAAAACAGAGGATGAAACTTTGGGCGATATGACGTCACGTTATTAGCAAGCACATGGTTTTTTATCACCGCGATGCGATGTACACACGCACCACGGTGTTTTTGGCAGCCTCCGTGATGCTGCTGCAAGGGTGTCATGTTTATTACAAAATACAAAAAAAAATGTGTACATTAACAATTATTGTATCTATTTAGGCCTAAATGGTGTAATAGGCAAAACACAAATACAGTATATAAAATAAATATATAAAAACAATGTGCAATTGCCTTCTTGCAGTAGGGAGGCGTCGCAAAAAAGGAAATTCCCCTACTTGCTCTCAACCAAGCGCGAATTTACTATTCAGTGCGTTGTTCCGTTAAACGCCGAGTTAACAGACGATACAGTAGATGACAGTATATAGAGTATGCATCATTCGAATACCCATCATTCCCGGAGTTTACTGAGTTTTTGTGTCCGTTAAACGCCGAGCTAACGGACGATAGTATTAAAATGACAGCATAATATAGAGTATAGCATCATTCCACAGGTTATATTACTGAGTTTTTGTGTCCGTTAAACGCCGAGCTAACGGACGATAGTAATAAATGACAGATAGAGTATAGCATCATTCCACAATTTACTGAGTTTTTGTGTCCGTTAAACGCCGAGCTAACGGACGATAGTATTAAATGACAGATAGAGTATAGCATCATTCCACAATTTACTGAGTTTTTGTGTCCGTTAAACGCCGAGTTTACGGACGATAGTATTGAATGACAGCTGCATATAGAGTATACCATCATTCCACAGTATACTGGGTTTTTGAGTCCGTTAAACGCTGAGCTAATGGACGATAGTATTGAATGACAGTATTATATAGCATCATATTCCACAGTTTTACTGAGTTTTTGAGTCCGTTAAATGCCGAGTTTACGGACGATAATATTAAATGACAGTAGGCCTATTACTGTATATAGAGTGTAGTATCATTCTACAGTTTACTGAGTTTTTGTGTCCGTTAAACGCCGACAGCATATAGAGTATAGCATCATTCCACAGTATACTCATGGAGCTATACAATTTTATAGCTCCATGGTATACTGTATTGAGTTTTTGTGTCCGTTAAACGCCGATCTAACGGCGGACGATAGTATTGAATTACAATAGAGTAGCATCATTCCACAATTTACTGAGTTTTTGTGTCCGTTAAACGCCGAGCTAACGGACGATAGTATTGAATGACAGCATATAGAGTATAGCATCATTCCACAGGTTACTGAGTTTTTGTGTCCGTTAAACGCCGATCTAACGGACGATAGTATTGAATTACAGTAGAGTAGCATCATTCCACAATGTACTGAGTTTTTGTGTCCGTTAAACGCCGATCTAACGGACGATAGTATTGAATGACAGCATACAGAGTATTATTCCACAGTACTGAGGTTTTATGTCATATATACAAATAACAATAAATCTGGGGAAAAGGCAGAATCCCAGAAAGATACAGGATCTTTGATTGCTTATGCAGATTGCAATCAGCACATTTTTTTCCGTGAGAAGAATTCCTGGCGTTAAATAAAGTGTACCTTTTCGAAATCCATGTTCTTCACAGTCTGAACTGATACAGTAAATCATTTTTAAAAATATTGTCTAAAGTGCAAATCTATATTTGATTGTTTAATCAATGAAATGTTATGGATAAGAGTTGAAACCGTCACAAAATGGCTCAGTCAAAGCAAAATTATTTAACAATTTTAATGAGAGGAGGAGCTTATCTTTCTAGGCTTTCTTTGTTATTAATTGTTTATAGTATGCAATCTAAACAATAGCTACGCGATTGTCTGGCGGTGTACTTTTAACGAATCGTTCATGGCCTAGCTCTCTGTAGTGTGGTATTCGCGTCAATATCATGTTACATTTTTTTTTTCAGGTGAAAGTCGGCTATTAGAAATTTAGACACGTGTCGTCCGACGTACCAGGCTAAAAAATACCATGAATCGGATCGTAAATAGTATGCTTAGACCTATATATTTTTATTTTACCGTGTAGGCCTAGGCCTATATATATTTTTATTTTACGGTAGGCCTAGGATACAGTATTATACATGATTATTTTAATAAATATAATTATATACGTTGTTTCAACGCGTTGTAACAACAATGACCGGATTTCACGCAACATACCATAACAAGGACTGTTAATAACATGTTGGAATCATCGTTACGCAACACTGAACAGCATGTCCGGCCTCCCGTTAATTACGCGTTAAACAATGGAGTGATAACAACAGCATAGTAGCTAGTAAAGGGAGGGCTTGATATGCCTCACTGAACAAAAATTATTTAAAAAATGGACTAAACGGATATTTTTTATGGTATATGGGTTGTTACTATGAAATATTCGAATCATAAAGGCCTAATATCGGGATAAAATTGTTTTTTTAGCAGTTAAAATTAATATTTTTCTTAGTAACAAGCACATGGTATGTGGAACTATATTATCTTGGTGTAGGAATAAAAAACATTTTGAGGTCATAAGAGGCTCAACTACAAAAATAAGGTTGAAATGGTAGGTCATTGAGCCTTCCGAGGGTTTTGTAGTAAACAAAAGCTATACGCGCTAGGCGATAACGATCTTTTAACCACTATATTCACATTTTTGGTTGAATGAAATGGAAATAAAAAATACTTGATCTTATAGAATAATAGGTAAATAAATATATACTCAAAATGATATATTTATAATTAATTTATTTTTAGAACAATTACCTAATAAAAAGTGTTTACCAAAGTAAAAAAACACCGCGTCAATGACATTGCGCGCATAGTAACGTGCGCGCTGTTTAATCGTGGTAATGAAAATGGAGTCAGCTCTCGGTATCCCTAAGGCTAATAATACTTAAAAACGCAGAGAATTCTCATCCCTGCTTTGTTTGTAACGGGACGGCTTTGCAATGCGGCGACTAGCATCCGGTCTAGAGCCTACCTATCTAGGCTATATATAGGCCCCTAGTACTGGCCTACTAGGCTAGTAGAGGGGCTAGTCTAGAGGGCTAGGCTAGGCCTACTACTGTACTACAAACACCTAAGCTAGGCCGGCGCTAGTTCCGTTTCGCACCTGTCGTTTATTTCGACTCAAAATTGGTTACGTAACTTTATCGTGAGTACCTCACCTTAGAATTAGGCCTCAAAAATACTTTTACGAAGGAGATCACACAAAAAGTAAAAAATAAATCCTTTAAATTGATGAATTTACAGACGTGTTTCTCGCACATCGGTTCGTGAATTTCGCATACTCCATCTTCAATGTTGTTGTTTCTATGGAGCGCCAAAAGAGCAATCATAATAGAGGGCTATATTTAATGCTTATTGGTGAAAATTACGTTCAATTTTATCATATTTTGTCAATGTCAATGCAACAAAAATATTACTGTTGATACTGTACATGGTTTTTGCAGGGGCTTTTAGGAATGAAAATCGACAAATTCATCATCATATTACATGTACTGTAGGGGTATGCCTTAATCTAAATAATATGCCTCTTAGTCTTACTCTTAGGCCTAGGGTTGGTTGCTATTTATTTGAAAACAGCAAATTATTAGCAGTAAAATGTTACAGCATTTTTATTGACAAAATATATTAAAATTAAACGTGTATTTCAATAATAAATGCATTAAAAGAAGACGCATTCCATTGAGGTTTTAACCATCTATTGTTGTTGCTCTTTTGGCACTCCATAGAAACGAAAATATTGAACTTCGAGTATGCTAAATTCGCGGCGAACGGTATGCGAGAAACATGTCTGTAAAACTAAAATCATCAATTTAAGGATTTATTTGTTACTTTTTATGTGATTCTTCTTCATAAAAGTACTTATGAGGCCCAATTTTAAGGTGTGGTATTCACAATAAGTTGCTTAACAATTTGGAGTCAAAAGGAAGTCGAAATAAAAACAGGTGCGAAACGGAACTAGCGCCGCTAGGCCTACTACTACTACTAGGCTAGACCTAGCCTACTACACCAGACTTCTAGGCCTACTACTACTACTAGCTAGCCAAGGCCTAGCCTAGGCTTAATGTCTCAGTTATAATAATATACAATTTCATCAAAATTAACCTCTTGCAATTTTCAAACACAAATCCTCCAGAATGTGGTGGAGTTACAAGCGATACAGTTGCCATGATGATCCGGTCGATGGTGATATGGCCTGGATGGTCGGATGGTCGGTTGGTGGTGGTGGTGGTGTGTGTGGACCGTGGTTGCAGGTGGTGATATAATTTTTGCTCTATCATCTGCTGCTGTATACAAACTACGGAACAGTGCTCATAAAAGTGAATTGAAATCGTGCCGATCCATTAAAATATCTTGCTGTTGCTATTAAAATGTTGATTAATTTAAACATAGAGGGCAGTAACTATACAAATGCAAAATGATAACTTTGCGGAAGTTGGTACGGTGGAAAGGCTTGACGTTTAAAAAGGAATTAGGCCTAGCCTAGGTACACAAAAAGGCCTACAAAGGCACATATTTCATTATGGGGTCACGTTTGAAGTAAGTAAATATAGGCCTAGCTAGGCCTTTAGGCCTATCTCTTATTCAATTATGTAGTTAATTTTTCTGCACAACAATTACAATTACATTAAATCATGACGTTAACTTGACAAGTGTGTTTTGCTCGCATCTCATCCGTTGTGAAGTTAAGTGTGTGTCACGTCTGTAGTTACCCTATCTATGCTATGTCTAGGCCTAGCCTGGTGTGTAAGTGTAGGTTGTCAGGCGATCGGGACCACGCAAAGAAAATGTGATCACAACACAATAATCTTCAGCGTTTGGGTCCGACCGTCTCATGTGTTGGCCTGTCACGACAAATATGATCCGGGGCCAAAATTGGTGCGGCCGGACCAGTTTTGGCTCTACTCTAATTAGTTGGCCAAAAGTAGTCTGCCATTGGCATTGGATTTCCAAAATCGGTCCGGGATTTTCTTTTGTCAATTTTATTAAAATTCTAGGCCTACGACTTGTTTTAAGTGGTTTTTGTCTAGAAAAAATATCCAATACTATAGTGAGTATTAGTTACAAGTTTAGATATCTCATTCAATAAATGCTCAAAATTAACATATTTTGCACAAAAACAAGACCTTGTCCAACAAGGGATTTCGTCCAAATTTCAGACTGTCCCACGTTCACGTGAATGTGTATGGGACGCCTATATTGCCTTTTTACACAATTCTTACACAATTCTTACACAGTGATATTATGAGCGCAATGAGCAACGTTTACGTTTGTTTAACAATATAGAAGATATATTTAGTGTCAATTATAGAAATAAGAAAGGAAAATTGTTTTTCCTGATTTTAAAACTATAGTAAATATACATAGATGGAAAAAATAAACAAAAAGGGTTAAAATATATATGGTTGCACAATTAATGAATCATAGGTCAAAGTTATACTGTATTACTATTAGCGTTATAAAATATATATTGTTCTTAATTTATTAGTAGGCTTAGAATGTACTGTGTAGTGTGTTATTTTTTATCAATATAGTGTGACGTCACAACGATAGAGGGCTCTGCATGGTTGCTAGCCAACCAAAAAATGCGTTCAGCGCTACTATGTTGATAAACAGTAAAGATCTGTATTTCTATCAAATTATGTATCTTAGCTTGGTTTTTTAAAACTTTTTTTAAGATGTATTGTTCCCCTGAAAAAAAATGTTTTAATTTTTATTTTTTTTTAATATGCCATGTCACATAATAATAGTTATTAACTTCGTCAAAAAATTGGATCAAAAAAAAAATTTGGTGATCGTCTCATGTGTTAGGAACCATGATATTCCTGATCGTTTCATTTGATAGGCCCGCAGGGCCTGATAGTTTTGTGTTTAATATGGTTAAATCGATCACGTTTTATTTTGTTTCCGATAAAAATCAACATCTGGTATTCGGTAAGGAGCGTCGCTGATACGCTTTGGCGGTTGTATGGTTCTGGTCAATATTTGTTACGTATAAAGGATGAAATGAACGTTTATTTAGGCCTAATGTATATAATGTTTGTTTTCAATTTATTTTACAGGTTGCAAGATGTTTGTGAATATGTGCTCTTTGAAAATCATTGTAAAAAATGTTGTTTTGGAAAAAAAAATCAGAAATTAATAGTTAAAATAGTTTATAATTAGTAATAGAGTATTTATTACCAATGAGATATTCTTTCTATGTCCACAATACAAGTGGACTAGAGTACGTGTTTTAGGGTTGGCCTTATAAACTAATATGTTGAGGAATAAATCTACTGTAGCGTATTGACACTATATATACTGTAATAATAAAAAGGTGGGCGATTTACCCACAAAAGTGTACATGCAGAGACAGAGACCATAATACATCATATCATCATATCAAACTGATTTTAAGTTTGGTGGGCAACTATTGACACTTTGATGTTTACACGCTACATTTATATTGTAGCGGTGAGTGGCCAAGCGGTTAAGACAGTGGAACCATAATACCTTGCCATATTATCATCGGCAAGGGTTCGAGTCTCACTCTCTCCATGGTTCTGGTGGTAAAATGAGTCTTCTCGGATAAGGACTATAAACCGTAAGTCCAGTGTACACATCTGGCTCATGTGCACTTTAAAGAACTTAGTACATCTTTTGAGACAAGTAGGGGGTTACTCCGCTGTACTACAGTAGTATACACACAGCCAATATCACTCATCAAGAGGGCCCCTTGATTGTCAGCATACGCTGTTTAGGTTCACCCTCTATTAATAAGGTGTAATAAAAAAATATATAATAAGGGGAATCCCCGTATTGTGACACGGTCAACAAAATCACATGCTGAAGAATACTCATCTCATACCAAATTAATCCAACCATTAACATTTGTTTTTAAATGATTACATTTAAACAATGTTAACATTTTGAATTTGGGCCCGATCGTCTTACAATGGGCCCGATCGTCCATGGTCCCGGTCGTCCATGGTCCCGGGCGTCTGTTCCCCGTAGGCCAAGGCCCCTAGTACGGTGAACAGGCGATCGGGCCAAGGACGATTGGGGCCATTATAGAGACGATCAGGCCCATTATTTTCTTATGTTTGACCAGATCGTTTTAGGCGTTGGGCCTAATAGTCTTAATTGTTGGGCCCGATAGTAATATAAACAGCATTTACGCTACCGCTTTTCCTTAACATTGAAACTAAGTCCCGACCAAATATGACGTCATAGCAATAGTAGGTCGAACGCCTGTGTTATAGAGTCGCGGATTGGCTAATTTAATTTTTTTAAATAGCATTTCGTAGCGCCTGGATTCCAGAAAATTGACCAATCAGATCGATAGAAAATTTGGATTCACAACACCTAGCTGACTATAAAAAATGTCTAGGGAAACCTCGCTTGTTGTTAGGGGAAGCGCTGAAATGGAAATTTTAGCATAGTAAGTTAAATTTATCATTATATCTTATTTATTTGAATAAAACATATTTTGTTGAATAGCCAGCTAACTTCATCATTTATCTAGGATCATATTGATATATAAAACATGATATTAATTAACAGTATATAAATAGCTTTATTACTAGCACCCGTCTACGCCCTTATTCAGCAAAACAGACTCAACGCAATAAAATGATTGTGCAACGCTTTGTGTTGGAGAGGTGCACACAGACAGGCACGGGTAACCTTCTTTTCACGGCATGTGGAATAAGAATGCTCTCTAGAGTTGTTAGACCTAGTATAGCCTAGCCTAAACCTGATAGATATGGTACGGTACCCTAACTATTCAAGTTTTTCTGTTTCCTAGCCGGCTTACTTGTACAATATTATTTTATAATATATAGGCCTAAGCCTAATTAATTGCTTTTCTAGACTAATGTAAGAATTTAATTTGTATCTTCTTCTCAATAATATTATAATAACATTTTTGTCTTTACATTTTTCAGATTGCTTCACGGACATCGACTACAATATACATGGTTCGACAGCCACGGATTTATTATTATAATAGGCATAAATAAATTATTGGAGTTACAAATAAATATATTCAAATATACTGTATTACATAAATCATTTAATCAGTTGTACTGTATTTTATAAGCTGGCAAATGTGCAACAAATGAATACAATTATAATATAATTGATATTTGTTGTGTTTGATTTTTGTTACTACTCAGTAATACTAATATTTGTAGGATATGTGGTTTAAATAATCAATTCAACTCATTTCATTTGCAAGTACAGTCTGTTGAATAATAAATATTATTAATGGAAACATAATAATATTATATCATAATAAACACTCTTGTCTAACTTTTTCTTGTCCTTGTTGGTTGGCTATTTTTATTTATCATCTGACTATTGCTGTAATTGTAAGGAAATAATTTCTCTCTGATCTACCTTAAGGCTAGTGTAAATCCGTAATTTAATTAAAAAGAAGGCTGGTCTCTTTGACCTACCATTAATTTAAGGCGAAACAAAGACTATAATAATTACAAAATATAAGCTCACATTATGAAAGTAAATTGTTTTTAATTCTAAAGATATGATTTATTTGTTTATAATTATGACAAAATTTGATAAAAAAAAAAGGTATTCAACTTGTCTCATAGATAGGCCTAAGGAATACACACACAGAGTAGTACTAGTCTAGTGACCTAGGGCTAGGAGGTTGACACACGCTGTAACGGTTTTGCTAAATAGTTGTGTGTATAAAACGTTCATGTGCACTGTGCTCGACCGGGTAGAAGCGCTCCTGATTGGGTAGTACAACCTGTCAATTAACGATTACACATGTACGCACTATGTTATTCTCGCTGGCGGCGGTACACAAAATATCCAAGTGTTAATAGTGCATCAGCTATGTTTGTTGGATTAGGGCAAGTTGAACCGCCATCAGAAAAACGTTATATGCTAACTTTCGCCGTTGCTCGTTTCTTTTTAATAGATGTATATTCAAAAGTTAATATCACGGTTTTTAGTATATTAAATATTACAATTAAGCCCCTTTCACACATAGCTGTAAGACGGTAATATTGCGGTAATTAGCCGGCTTCCGAAAAAATTGCAATATATTACCGTCACGGTCGTAAGCCTGATCTGTGTTAAACAGTCCACGATATAACGCCTGCTTATGCAGCGCGAAGCATTACAACAAACCAAGGTTAAATTCGGAAAATTTTCCTTGAGAAAGACTGGCAATTATTTTAGGCCTATTAATATTAAATTATTAGATTACTGTATCATTATATACAGTAATCTAATAATTTAACAATATATATATATATATATATATATATCCAAATTCCTTCACTTGCACTGATGAAGGGCTAGTGTTGCCCGAAAGCTCTGCTAACTTTTCTGGCTGTTTACTTTATCGTTTTGATTTAGCTTTTCGCTTTTTATTTTTGTATCTCCATAAACACAAGAGGCAAAGAACATTAATTCTAAACCGCCCGGTGATATACAATATATATATATATATATATATATATATAAATCCAAAGGCAAATTACTGAAAAAATGACAATGCTGTAGGTATCAGTGTCTGGATCTCAATGGAGATACACAAAAAAAAGCGAAAATCTAAATCAAAACGATAAGTAAAACAGTAACACACTACACACTAACCTAGACAAATATATATATTGTCTAGGTTAGTGTGTAAATAATACAATGGAAGAAGTACGACCAATAATATTATAAAGTAATGTTGGTCTAAAGATTATTTAACATGCTGTAACGTAAGGCTAGGCCCTAGTTCAATTCAATTCAATTCAATTAAAACTTTATTATCCCCATGGGGAAACTCTGTTGGCCTTTTCAAAAATACAGTACATACAAATATAAAATGGATACAGTACATAAAATATAAAATACGATAAAAAAAGCCATACAAAATATACATATAAAATCCTAAAAAGTCGATTAAAATACTACAAAAAATAAAGCTAGCGCATAAAATACGATTATACGATTATATAATGAATGATATTATCATTCATTATATAATCGTATAGCAGCAGGGACGAATGAATTGCCATATCTATTTGTTTTAATTTTTCTTTGAAGGAGTCTGTCACAACGTTGACTTTTGTTAAATTTATAGTGCAGAGGATGAGCGTGGTCTTTTAAAATAATTTTCAATTTTTTAATTACTAATTCCTTATATAAAACTTCAGGTTGAATTTGTTCAGAGCCTACTATTCTACTGCCTTGTTTAACTATTTTATTAAGTAAAAGTCTATCTTTAAAACGTGAATTACCATAATAACATATTAGGCAAAAACTAAGTACACTGTTTAAGATAGAAGTATAAAAAAGTTGTAAAATAGTACGGTCAATCTTAAAAGAGTTTAATTTGCGTAGAAAGAAGAGACGTTTTTGTAATTTATTGTATATGCACCTACTATTTGCATCAAATTTAAGTTCATTATCAATTTCAACCCCTAAATATTTGTAAGTTTTAACTTCCGAAATGGTCTCACCATTGATTTTGATCTTGGGAAGGTAGTTTATCTTCTTCCGAAAATCAAAAACCATCTCTTTAGTTTTATTTATATTTAGATCTAAAAAATTATCTTTACACCATTTGTGAAAAATATTAATACTGTCTAAGAAGCCTGTCATTGAATCATCTTTTGAATCCAGATAACCAATCAGAGCAGTGTCGTCTGCATATTTAATAATCTCAGTTTTTGTATTATTTGACTTACAATCATTTGTGTGTATTGTATACAATAAAGGTGACAACACACAACCTTGTGGAACACCCGTGTTAACTTTCAACAACGAGGACAACGTGTGATTAAGCTTAACACGCTGTTCTCTATAGTTAGCATAGTTCTAGTATAGCAGGAAACATCCTCCTGTGCGCGCGCCTCTAGTCTGGTCCTAGCTCATAAACAGCTTCTATTTGTAGGCCTAATAGATTTGTTTCTGTAGAATGGGCATCACGATTGGACAATTATTAGCACGGAGTAGGTAGGTAGGTAGGTAGGTAGGTTTTATGCAGCGTAAATAAAAACCAATAAAACAAAACAACGGACACTCAACAGCAGCAAACACATAATGTGCACGCGTGGCATGTTTCGTCAGCGGTACCTGCCTTTTTTTTTTCTAAAAAAGTGTGACCTCTTTTTTGTGAAGACAGTAATCTTTAAATATTGCGCCTTTCAATCTGTGGCTTTTCGCACAGAAAACCGTAAAATTATCGTATATTACCTTCTGTGAGAACGGGTCTAGACCGGCAATAACTCTGGCTTACTTATCGCGATATTGCCCCAGTTCTGTGTGAAAACGCCTTTAAAGAATAATAAAAATCTGACTTATAGTTTCCGAAATATAAGGTATAAAAATCGCCGAAATTGATCATGTTTTTTGAGTAAAATATTTTGTGTATTAAAATTGTAAAATTCAATAAAATATTATATTAAATGATTAGTAAATATAAAATATTTATTTTACCTCATTAGAATTATATTTTAATAATCACCCAAAAACCATTGTCTGACAGACAATTTAAGTATTTTTTTGCTTTAAATTACATTTTTTTCAGGTAAATAATTGTTTGTTTCGTGAATAACTATTTTTTGACAATAAAATGACACATTCAAAAACAAATTTGAAATAAAAAATATTTTTCAGGGGGAGAATATATCTTTAAAACTGTTACGTCAACAAGCGAGCGGCGTTAAGAAATATTTCTTGTTTAATTTTTAATTTAGAAGAGATTATTTAGAGAGTTAGGTTTTTATTATTTAGAAACAAGTTTTAATATTTAGGAACAAGTTTTAATATTTAGGAAACAGCACCCTCTATAATTACCGTACCTTTAGTTTTTAGAAGTATGGATACGGTTCCGTAGATATTTCAATGACTGTTTAGTGTTACATTTTTCATAAACATCGTTTAAATACCATTTAGTCGGCGATTTAGCCTGCCCCCTCGAAGACTAAAAAAAATCTATCAAAATCTGTCTCGATTTAGTCGAGGTTGGCCTGATTTAGTTGCCGATTTAGTTTGGTTTATGAATTAAAATGAAGTCATTTTTAAAGTTTTAGCTCGAACTACGACTAAAGTCCGGTTTAAGCATACAGGCGTATGACCACGTTTACATAAAGTTGAACATCACTCAGTCACCAAACTCGAACGCCGTAACAATTAAAAGCATTACCGCAAATTTGGTACTGAAACTGGTGCACATTTACCGCTGGTTGGTAGATCATCCTTAGTATTAACAATTTATTATTAATTAAGTGGTCACTATTAATTTTTTTATGTATTTTAGTAAAAGATACAGTATACAATAATTGACAAATTTTGTTGTATTCACTTACAACTATATTACATTTAACATTAATGATCTGACCTTTCACAGCAACAGCAAATTGGTACATCTATCCTATCTAATAATTTTAAATTATTTTTTGCAGATAAAGGAGGATCTTCAATAGAATAAAATGATACAAATTCTAGGCATTTATACGATTTTTACTAATAAAATTTAATGTAGGTAGAATATGAAAAAAACAAAATTCATGTAGCTAAAAATTTATATGAAACATTACCGTATTTAAATTTATTTGCATTAAAAGTAGTATTAAACCACTATATTACATAGCCTATGTAAATACGTGAACATGATTGGTTGAAACTGCATCACAGGACTACTGCTGCGAGGATCGTAAATTGTATATATCCTTGCGTATGATGATATTGACTGAGTAATTTCCCCGTCGTTATCGTGTCCCTGTTAAACATTAAACATATAAAATCCAGCAAATTCTCGAGTACGATGATATTGACTGTATTGATACTGCTGCGCTTCGGGAAATATATATTCCCTCGAACATAATATCATTCCCTTGGGGATGTCAAATCTTATATTTCACCTTTAAGCAGGCAATATCTGTATAATATAAAATGTTCAGCTTATTTAATTAATAATAATAATATACTGTACAAATTAACATAGGCCTAGCCTACAATACATTGGTAGAATTATAATGTAACTATAATTTTCTCTTTAAAATACTGATTTGAACGTCTTTATTAAAATCTAAGACTACAGTAAATATATAGACTTAACATATTAAATACTGTATGAATATTATTGAACCCATTATGTTACAGGCTTTTTAATGCTGGCTGATGTATGATTTTTATATTTTGTATTAGCTTACTATTATAGCTCCTCCTACATATAGTAGTTGCTCTTGAGGCTCAAGACGATCAAGTAGATACAGTAGTTTGGTACAAGTCATGATTTTGTGTTTTTTTGTTGTAATTTGCCTAGAAGTAGGCCTACAGTCTGAATATATAAGTAACTAGAGGGTACTCCGAGAGTACAAAACTCCGCCTACTGTAAAATTCCCCAACATAAAATGTCCCCGGAAAATAAATATATAAAAAAAAAATTGTTTTTATTAGAAATGTAAATAGGCTATCTGCACACTACTACAGAGTTGTGGATGAGAGTTTGGTGTAATGGTTATGTATCCAGCCTCTCACAGTTGAGATCGCTGGTTCAATTCCTGCAGAGGGTCTTATTTTTTTTATCATGCCATCCTTATTTTATTTTTTTTATTATTATTTTTTTTTTTGTGGACCTTGATCTTTGACCCTTCAAAATTTAAAAACAATTATATGATGAGTCATTGATCATTGTGACTAAGTTTGGTGAGAATCGGATAAAAACTGGTCTCTAGGCAGTAAAATAGTTTTTTGTTAGTTTGTGACCTTTCCCTCAAAATCGAACTCGTCCGAGCTTTTGGGGCATAGATCATTTTGGCCAAATTTGGCCAGATTCGGATGAAAACTGTGTCCTCCAGGCTGTTCACAGACACAACACACACAAACATACAGGGGTGAAAATATAACCTCCTTGGCAGAGGTAATAATAAATCAACGCCTGGTTCCAGAAGACGTCACAATTAGTCTTCAAAAACCTAGTAATGTATACTGTGTTTCAAATTCTTTCATCGTTTAAATATTGTGATTTAATTCTTGGGGTTTAAAAAAAATTTGGTTGGCCTAGAAAGAATAAATATTAATAATAAAAATATGTAATCAAATTAAGAAACAAAAACCGCTGTAGCATACACTACAAAGGTGTCTTATTGATGTTCCGATTACATTATTCATTAGAGGAATGCGCCGCATGCGCAATGACAAATGCACATACAACAATGTGGTACGTTTATAATAAATTATTACATAATAAGTCTTCAAATCACTCATTTTTTGTAAGACTTTCAACTATATATACAACTCTGATATTTTACTGCGATTTAAACCAAGGACCATGCAGCCAAAGATAGGACCACATTTGTGTAATGGATTTGATGACTACCTGGACTTTTTCCAACGAAGGAGTTTTATCCAACTGCCAAGGATTGGTCATACTGTCATGTCATACCAATGTACGTCTACTCGTAACTGTAAGTGTTCTCATCATTATTATCATTACATTTAAAAAGCGTTATTTAAATAATTATGTGCAATTATTTAGTCATTTTATGTACCATTATTCTGTTACTTATCGATAGAGGTTTTTCTTATCTATTGTATACTTTATGTCTTTATTATTACCTGCATTTTATGTGCAATTATTCAGTAATTGTATATACCATTTATTCAGTTACTCATCGATGTTAAATCCAAAATGTATTTAACGTATTTGTTTTTCATTCATGTTAGGTTCTGATGGATTAGTCTGGCGCTGTCATCATTGCCGCCGAAAAATTGCAATGAGGACGGGTACCTTTCTTGCTGAACAAAAGATAGCAATGGATGATTGGTTAAACCTTGTATACTACTAGGCAAGAGAAACTTCTGTTAAACATGTAAGTAAACGTCTTCAAAATGTTTGCCACTATCAGCCTGCAATTAAGTTACTGATTTGATGTTGTTGTCAAATTATGCTTCTGTCCACACACACACACAGTCAACATAGTTTTAAAAAAACCTTATAAAAACATCACAAGTGTACCTACATTAATATTTCATTCTCTTTCCTCCGTGGTACAACCAGATTGTCTCCTACTTTTAATGTTTTATTTCTTATGTTTTTGTTATAGAATGGACGTGGACGTGCACCAGAACGAGAAATGTGGGTATTTGGTCTAGGTGACAACAACCAAACCAGCTCGAGGATACCTTCAGTTTGTAGAAAACAGATCAGCGGCCACACTTCTGCCGATCATCAAAGATAAGATCCGACCATGCACCATCATCCATTCGGACATCCCTACAGACAAATTGCTACTATTCCTGGTATCACCAAACACCGCACGGCTAATCATTCCAGACATTTCGTGAATCCATTCGCAAAACGTAAAATCATATTGGAATCAATGAAATCAAAACTCAAGGCAACGAAAGGTGTAAAGAGAGAATGGTTGAGTGAGTACCTAGACGAGTTTATGTGGAGGAAAGAGTTTGGCAAAAATTTACTTTAAGGATTTGAAAACATAATCAACCACATTTCAGAAATTTATCCACAAGCTCAGTAACTTTAACTTAAAGACACTAGACCTATGGTTTTTTTACCGAAGTTAAGGTCACACACTACATTTTATGTAAAAATTTATATTATATGGACCTATTGTGATATTTTTTCATCTTTAAATGGTTAAAAATAAGTCGATTCTAATAATTTTAGCGGCTTGCGTGAAAGGGTAAACAAATAAAAGAACCTTAACTTTTTAGCAAAAATATCAGGTTGGATTCTGCCAAAAAAGGAAAGACAATTAATTTAGCCACGAGACAATGTCAGTCTAGGCCTAATAGCTAGCATACGATATTCATACGTTACCAGTCTTTATCAGCTAGGCCTACAATAAGCCTAATTGCTAGGCCTAGAAACGTCTACGAGAGAACTTTCGGCGGAAGCTACTTGAGTAGTGCATTGTTTTTCTCATTTTATCATAATTAAGACAAGAAATGACCGGTTTTAAAGTTATATTATATGCATTATTTTTGCAAAACGAAAAAATTGCAGGTCTAGTGTCTTTAACTGTAGTAATTTATTGTAAAAATTAAATTATGTAATTTAATAAAATAATAGATCAACATTTTTATATTGTGTTTGAATTGAATTTCTAAATAAAGGTACATTAAAGTTTGTTGTGTTTATATCGAAATCTGTAAATAAAACAAGTAAACAAAATAAATTATAACAAGAAATATTTCTTACAAAAAACACCAACCTACTGTAGGCCTGTTTTACCATTGTGTGACAGGTCGCTATTCTAATAGTTTTTGTTAATACTTTACTGAATTTATTATTTAGATAGATTTAGATATACAGTACAAGGCCTAGGCCCAGCAAAAGTTATTAAAATATGTTGCAGAACACCAGTTTTATTTCATTAGTAGGCCTACATTACATTTTATCAGTAAAAACCGTATAAATGCCTAGAATTTGTATCATTTTATTCTATTGATGATCCTCCTTTATCTGCTAAAATAATTAAAATTATATTATATGCATAGGCCCTAAAACATTTGCATTGTTGTTGAGGGATTTGGTTTGGATCAATTTCAGAACAGGATCAGGATTAAAGACAAATGTGGGGCGGTAGGCCGGGAACAAATCAACTGAAAGGAGAGCGCCCTCAATTTTATTCCTATTGATGTACAGTACCTGCACAAAGTACACATAACCACACCCCTAATTTATAACACAAAAACCAAATAAAAAACTCTGGAGCTAAAAAGATGTTATCAAGTACATGCTAACATAATATTTAATATTATTGTGATATTTAATTAATTTAATTGTACGATTTATACATTTTTAATATAAAAAACTGTCTGATTATGTTGTTTTCAAAACTAAAGATTGCCTTTTGTGATAAGTTTTTTTGTTGTTGACACGTTGTGACGAATGAATTTTTTTATTTGTTTTGAGGCGAAAACAAAGTCTGTACATACATTTTTGTTGCATTATATGCAAATATTGAGAAATAGGCTCGAGGGTCAAATGTCATACTTTCGATAATTTTTTCGTAAAATGTTTTATTAGAGCGAAACATAAATATGTACCTTCTGAATAAGGCGTTGAAAAAATCAACACTCTAGCATTAATGGTTTTCGGGATATGGGAAGACTGTATTTATATATGTATATGTATTTGCATATATTATGTAATTTGTACTACTAATTAGCATAATTTCGAGGTGCGTGACAAAGGCGTGATTTTAGGAATTACAAAGCGGTCACTTACTGACTATAGGAAACCTGTATTCGAGTCATTTGAATCCAAAACAAAGTCTCTACAGACATTTTAGTCGCATCATGTATGCAAACATTGATAAATGGGGTCGTAATTTCACCTATTTTACACTGTATGTAATATGTATACACGTGCACGTGGCGTTTGTGGTGCGGATAACTAACTCGTTAAAGTGACGAGTTCGTGTCTTTATTTCTTTCCCAGAATTTTTTTGCACATGTATCTCTAATTCTTGTCAACATAACATTTTCAGAAGATTTACCTTAAACTGTAGATGTGCAGGAAATTTTGTTTTATGACGTTGGAGTAAGTTACGCATGATTTTGTGAAATTTTATGGTTGCTCATAAATTCTGAGTGATATAATTATTTTTCAATGAAAGTGTATTTTATTATATGGACCAAATTTTGACATGATAAAAATGGCGTGCCACGCAAAAAATTATGCGAGTACACGTATTTGAAATTTCTAAATTCGCAAAATTAATTTTGCGTACATTTCAGGTCATTTTGAGCATTTCAAAATTTTCTAAATTGTTTGCGTTTTGCGCACGCACTTGTGTGCACAGCACATACAAAGCGTAGAAAAATGGTTTTTGCAATTGATTTTTTTTTTGCATTGCTACTTTTATCATGTCAAAAATAGCTCCATATTACGCCCAAAAAAACAAATATTGTGTTTGGCCAAGTCAGTAGGAAAAAGTTTTTTTTTCCCCAGACCAAAAATGTGTTGCTGGCAAAAAAATAAACAATTCTATAACATAGATAATACAAAAAGACCATATTTAAAACACTTTTCATAGCATTCTAGGCTCATGCTGGTTATAAACAAAAGTTTTAAAAAATGTTATCAAATAAAGGCTAGAGGCTTAGCGTGCATGCCGGAACGGGTGAATAAATAACAAGTTTGAACAAAAGAGCTTACGGAAAAAAAAAATGACGACCTTCATTTTCGTCAGTTTAGGGTTAATCTGGCGTGGCCAACATAACAATTTTTTGCCCTTATGAAATATACTTTTGTATTAAAAGTTTCATTAAATTTTTGTTCAGAATTTATAATCAACCATAAAATTTCATAACTTACGTTGCGCGGCTCAAACATCATAAATCAAATAATTCCTTTTCATTATTATGGTGTTTGTATCCTAAATTTAAAAATAACTGTAATCCAACCCTCTCACAAAGATTTACTTTAAAGGCAAATGTAGTTGCAGAAAGCTGTTGCCTAAAAATTCTAAAGGCCGTGCTCGGTTCAGTCATTACAAAAGTGAATCAATTTTACCAACTGAAGAAAGATGTTACAATCAAATAAAATGAAATAACAATGCCATAGGCCTATATCATTTCCAAACGTGCCACCCTCTTATGTTTTTCGCCAAGTATAAGTGGTGAGACCCATGAAAATAATATTGTTTAGTTTAATAGTAAAGTTATTTGTAGAAGTTCCATCCCGATTTGACCAGTGAAGTCCATAATCAAAATGTTATATACTACAGTATAACATATTTTGTACATTATGCAAGCTAATTGCTCAAACCATTCTAGATATCACAATTTTAATTAGGTTATATGCATGATATGCATATAACCTCTTGATTCTGTCAAAATCTTTATTTATTTATTTATTCTTTCCTTAGCACTATTTTGTCCGTGCATTATCTTGGCATCAGTTTAATCTAGCTAAGTCAAGTTTTCAGAGTATATTCCTCATTGCCAGGAATCGATGTGGTTATATTTTCACGATGCGTAATCAAAAATTACGCGGTCTACGCGCGATTTTACGAAATCACGTTTGTAATCATATCTTCACAAGCATGAATCACAATTAAACAAAATTTGGTACTCATAAATTTCAGGTCATATTTCATCATATGGCAATACAATTACGTGCGTAGCGCATATAACGCTTGCGTACGCGCGCTTAAAATGTTCAAAATTGTCAAAATTTATTTTCGATGAAATTAGAGTACGTTTCAGGCAATTTTAAGCGTTTAAAAAATTGCCATGAGTGCGCAGATTTTTGCACGCGCACTGCGCGTTATACGGTAATGCGCACTCTTTTTGTCCGATTTCGGTTGTACAACCTTTCTTTAATAATATCATCATATTTTATTCACTTTTCAACGCGTAATTGCCTTATACGAGCACGTCAAAAGTGACAGGCTACGCACGTGTAAGTTAACAAAATGGTGAAAATATGCTAAATTTTTAAATTAATATAGATCGTCAGAATGCTCGGGAACACATATTTTTTATTTAATTTTCTTGAAGTGTATGTATCTTATGTATGATTTATTATTAAACTAAGGGAACAAAAGTTGATTAAGCCATAATTAATTGCATATTAAATTAAAAAAAATTCATTTCGACAATCAAACAAATTATGACATTTTCTTAGGCCAAAATAACAAACTTAACATTAACTTTCTTCCTTCAAAAGTTCATATATTAAAGTTAAAAGTATATAGTTTGACAGTGCATCATTTTTGTACATTTTTAGAGATGTCATCATAGTAAAAAATTATAATTCATTGCGGTATGTAATAATCTATCTGCACCAAAGTGGTTACTGCATAGTAAATACACGGAGGAATTTTTCTACAATTTTTAGTCAGTTGTGTATGGCTCGGTGGTGTGTGCTCGTGTCTATGGCACTCAAGGTACCGAGATCGAGTCTCACCTTGGGAAACGAAATAAATTTTTTTTTTTATTATCCGTATTGTTTGTTCAAATTTATTTCTTAGTGTATATATTATACACATGATTTATAATGAAATCTAGATAAAAAATAACTTATGTCTTTATTATTATGTAACAGCAAATGTGGTTTATGACATTATACGCAGAGGGATCTTTGATCGGATTGTGATACCGGCTATTGTATTCGCGTTAGCAAGGTCCTATCATATATTATATATTATTTAAAGAATCTGAAAAAATCAATGAATCAAAATATCTTTTAAAAATAAATTATCTTTATTTTAATTATCAATGCATATAACCTATAATTCGTCATAGTGACGAATTAAATCTAGTTACATTTAATGTTGCTTAATGTATATTTTTGTTGAAAGCTGGTCTAGACCATGAATGAGCAAAATCTGCATAAATTACTACATGGTAACTTTGAATTAAAGAGCACTTGCAGTTGTACCGACCATGTTCTTATCGGTTTACACATCAATATAGTCATGTCAAAGAATGTAGCCTACTGTATTTTTATAATTTATAGTTTTTCCTTTATTAGCATGCTCAAATATATGACAACTAATAGTTTGATATTAAACAGATACCATTGTATTATTTATCTATAATATATAAATTCAACAATATCAATAAATGCATAAATAATAAAACTATGTATATGTACTGTACAATTACCAAAAATAGTCATCGTGTAAGTATCCAATCTGTCCGGACACACGTAGAGGCTGAATCCGTATTTTACTGTCAAGTCATGTGTTTTGTTTAGATTTGCCCTCATTTTTTTCAAATAAATAAACTGATAAAAGATTTAACTGAAGTAATTGAGAATTTAACAATAATTTTTGATGGTACGTTAATAAGTAGTTATTTTAAAATGTTTGTAATACTCTACTAACTTCACTTTACTGTTGTTTTACTATCTAAATTACAATCAATATAATCATGTGCCAACTACAGTACTTCATTTCCAATTACAGTTTAATTTCAATTTATTTTTAGGGAAAACCCCAAGCATATATTTGAATGCTTTTTTGAGGTAGCAGCTCCCAAGGATCAAGATTCAAGTAAGTTATTTTCTTTCTTTTTTTTTGTTTTTAAATATAAAAATATGCTACCACAAATTTCTTGTCAGCAATTGCTGGTTGACTGATTACAAATTATTGTTGACTAGCCATTGCTCGTCCAATATACTCTAGTAGCTATAAGATCAACTTTCGTATGCAATTTGAGGTCCAGAGAATTTGACTTCAGAAATTGGTTTAGGATAGTCAAACAATCATTTTTGGCTTGGTTACACATTTTGAAAATGTGGCGAAAGGGCAAAAGGTCAGGTCAAGGGTTATATGAACAAACACAAATAGATACTTGTATCTTGGTAACCACTGGTCGCAGCAAGTCAATTTTAGTCTCAAAATGTTGAAAAGGCATGGATTCATATTCAGTCTAATTGGACATTTTAGTCAAAAATGACCGGAAATGCCATTTCTGACCTTTGATCCACATACCAGGGCATCTTCATATCATCGGTACGATGTGGAGGCAGACGGATTCAGAGAGGATCAAACCGGCTTCTCCTCCCCATTGGCACTGGGGGAAGCGGTGGGTGGCAGCGGGTGAAAGGGGAAAATTAAAAATGTTGATAAGATTCAGACGAATCCCAAACCAGTCTCTTTGATACGCTCTTAATTTTTGGAAAGTGAGAGTACGTAACAGGTATCATCTTTCGTATACGCGAAATGGATTATCATTAAATGATTGGTTCTTACTCTAATTGAGATTATAATCGCGAATGCAATGCATTATGATATCCACGCAGTAATCCTGTGGGGAAAAAAAGAATGTCAAGAATAAAACCAGTGTAGGCTTTATAGCTTTGTTATCGTATTTTTTAACGGGCGCTAACGGTGTCTCGTAATTTCAGGCGCGCTTCGACGCATTAGCTGTACACAATAATACGACATGAGGTTGTTAAAAAAAGGATATAAAAGTCTAATTTTCTCGTAAAATTCCAGGTTTTGCAAGATGTAATATCAGAAAATGTTATTACTAATATATACACGTGGAAGGTTTATTAGATTTATGATTTGTAATTTTTTTTTTTTAAATCCCTTAAAAATGTATTTCATAATTCTTGTCTTTGTCTTGATTTGTGGGGGTAATCATGTTTGGTTTGTCTTTAAGATCAACAACATTTTCAGTTTGTATCCCTTATAGAAATTACATAAAATGAACAATAAAAAATCCAAAAAAGGACTAATATTCTGTTCTGACACGGATGTCACTAGCTTTTTTGAGTTCTATCTTGTTGTGGACTGTCCTATTTTAATAACTTCAAAGAAAATATTCTCCAAGATTTAGAGTGAACAGGCTTGGCGTGGTATTTTAAGAATACAAGATATATTTTCTGTTAAATACTATAATGAATGACATTTTTTTACAGAGCCAGAGATAGTTTCAATGTTTCCTTCAAGTTTTGATGATGAAGGTAGCAAGAAGGAGTTACCACGATTCTGTTTCCCATGTCATACAAGGTTGGTTGCTCAATATCTAATTTACTTTAAATGTTGCTATTTTAAAGATTCTAGACTACAGTATGTTTTTACATTATATTTTGTAATTTGATTTTCTTGTTTGGCTGCGGGTAAATTTCCATGGCGTTTATTTGAGGTGTGTTTATTCCAAATGATGTTCTATTGGGGGGTGGGGGGGGGGGGCATTTATTTGAGGAAGGAACTTATTAAAACCGGGGCGTTTATTCAAACAAATAGGTAAGCATTTTGACTAAAACAATATGTTCTTAAATAGTGTACATGGACTCTACCAATGTATTTTAATCCCTACCATGCCAAGTTACTACCTTTTTAAACGGAGACATTACAAAATATTAGATGGTTTATATCGAACAAAGGATTCGCCGAAAAATTATACACATTGAATAAAAATTTACCTAAGAAATGTTGTAAGCTATTTCAAACTTGTTTTAGCGATCAATCTACCACCAAATGATCAGCGTACTTTGATCAATGATGCGGAAGAAGTTGAATTTATCTGCGATGAGAGACTGGATCGTGGGTAAGGCGTCAGCTGTATTCATGCCTTCATTTTCGCTTGGTGGCAATTACATTTTTTGATCTAATTGCGTATGGACAAAAATAAAGCTCAGTTTTTTCATTTGAAATTATTTGTATATCTCACATAATATTTGCATAGCAAATAATTATTATTATTGTCGAAATCTTTTTTGGTTTTTTTAAACAAAAGTTGCGGATAACCCTTGTGAGTGTAAAGATCTTTTTATTTCAGAAAGATCCTAGCGCCACCGCTGGTAGTCATTCTATATACCATTCAACACTACTTTCTGCTTTCTGTCTTCTAGCTTTACTCCTGCAGGACAATTGTTCACATTTGTGTTGACAGATATTGACAGTAAACAACGTTTTGGATTCTGTCGTCATCCACCAGGAGCAAAAACTTGCCTCTGTATACTAAGGTAAAAAATTGTTTTTGCTGTGAACCTGTTAAACATAGAAACCCATAATATTACTGTAATATCATCTGTGTGAATCTTCAAGTTCTAGACTGGTAATGCCTGCTTTACCAAATTTGTTGTGAAAAGTGTAACACCAAATTAAGAGAAATTGCCAAATTAGGTTTGTATCACACAAGGCTATGTCACCTAATTTTGCAGCACGTTCTGACCAGTTAATAATATTAAAATGCTGATAATATTTGATTCCAAATAAACACAAAGTGCAAATGAAAACACCAGAGTAATTCTAACCTAATAATCTTTACTCATGATATAAAATCAAACCATTAAAAGTACAGTAATATAAGTAAGTTTAATGTTACAAAAACAAATGCACTTTCGATGAAAAATAAAGAAAACTTGACCTGTATGATGAAAGTCTGAAATTTTAGACTATTTGTTGTCCAAAGGTTATATCTTTAGAATATAAAACAGAAAAAAAAAGGTTTTAATTAATAAAAAATTGGAGGAGAAATTAAAATAAATTTACATTTAACAAAATAACTTATACCCAAATGAACTATTCAACTATACTCTACTAAAATCTTACAGTAGAAACATATTTGGACTCGACGTCTCAAAACAGGTCCACATTAGTTAAATGAAAATTCTAATCAAGCTGTTCTATTGGTACTGTATATAATGTTATGTAACATTAATTACCAATAGAACATAAATAAACAGTAATGGAACCTAATTTTACAATAAATTCATGTGTGTAATGCTATCTTTTGTTCTTGGTCATCTCATAAAATATTGTAGTTCAATACTAGCTTTTCTTTATAAACAGTACTTTAACAAAACTAGATTTGAACTCGTCACGGTGACAAGTTAGGCTATTGTGCAATGCATTGTAACATGCACATGCTATTTATTAAGTTTAGTCCACAGTAGGCTGCACTACAACGATTGTACGAACAGCATAGCATCGATCAAAAACACTGTTCAACAACCTGTTCAACAGTTGACGGTATTGACCTTGTAAACGGTTTAGTTGACGGTTAGTTTTTATTTTACACATGTTACATTTATTCAATTGTTTAAATATGATTACTTTTTCAAAATGAAAAATATTTTTCATAAGAGAATTGTTTGAGTAATAAAATATTGAAAAAAGGAAAAAACTTTTATGTGAAATGCGCTCGAAATGTAACAACCTTTGTTGAAAGAGATAAAAATCAAATTTTTCATATGGTGAATTCGTAACATACAGACGGTCAAAATTTTACATGAATTCATATACAACTCATTACCCTTTATAATAAATAAAAAAAATAGGGGGTCACCGTTGATTAAAAATAGGCATATTATTCCACGAATTTGCCTAAAGTTACCCATATTAAAGTGCACCATTTTAAAAACTTGATGTGCATGTGTTTGATTATTTCACATTCATAATTCATCAAAAATGAAAAGAATTTATCATAAAATGAGAAGAACAAAAATCAACGGTCTTTCTAAGCTGCGTACTAGCTGCGCGCACAACATGAACATTTTTGGAAAATGTGAATTTGGTTAGAAATTGATTTTGAGCATTTTAACTTTTAAGTGCACGTACGCAAAAAAAAAAAACAATCTTAAAAATGTTGCTGATGATACAGGAAAATGACCCTTGAAATGAAGCATAGTAGACTGGTGGAAATACCTAAAAAATAGTCTTTGTTGAGTCAAACAAATTGTAAAAGTTTGTTGAAATATGTTCAAAATATATAAGAGAATGATATATCCAAAATCTACCCTAATCTGCCCAGTATAAGTGGCCTAATTTGCATAAAATCAAAATGACTACCATTTGATAACTGGTTGGTTGGTTAGTACAACTTACATTTCCTAATAGCTGGGCAGATTATGGCCAAAAAGTCCTCTAGAAAAGGATGAGGTGGCAATGGAAGTACTACCGGCTAATTTTTATATTTTTTGAAAATATAGGTCTAGGGAAGGTCACAACTCAAAATTACCCAGAATTCCCTTGGGGGAACATGCCCAAATCATACAATCAAAATGGCCGCCATTTTTTACATTAAAATTTAGGTTTTTGGAGAATTTAACTTAAAAGTACTTTTCTCCAAAACTACTCACCAACAATCATTGAAACTTGCTAGAACCATACTATGGTATTGGAAAATGAATAAAACAATGAAAAAAATTAAAATATCCATTGCTATAGCAACTGTTGCTATGCATTTTTTTACATTACAGATTTTACACATAATTTTTCCATAAAAAAGCACAAAAGTTTTTTTTTCAAATTATATACAATAACTTTCTTAGCAATTTTTGAATTTAAACTATCTAATAGTATTGTTAAATATAGTTATGTAAAAAAATAATTCCAAAATTGTATAATTTTGTAACAAAATGCATTTTCATTTCCATAGCAACAACATAAAATTATACAAATTGTCCAGTTACTTTTCATTCCATAGGCAAAAATCATCTGATTTTGTTATTTATAAGAAATGCCAAATAGGTTATCTAATGAATATAATGTTAACTTTTTAGGTGTATGAAAAAATGTGTTTTATCACCATAGCAACCATTTCTATGTATATTATATTATCTCATTTTTACCTGAAATAAAAATATATAGAATTTGGAGCTTTGCATGTTATTTGCAGTTCGGAATAATTTTATGTTAAAAAGTTTGTATGGAGACTGTAAAATATTGTGATTAGGTAAAAACATCCAAACCAAGTATCAATACACCTTTTGCCTCCATAGCAACAAAGCAAATTTACCAGAATTGTGTTAATTTTGATTCTTTAAAAAAGAGCATAACCATCATATGTTGAGTTCTACTTATGCTAGAGACTTGATTTTGGTATCAACATTTTCACAATACTAATATTTCTATTAGCTGTAATGAAATATTTTCTCGATAGGTTGCCAGAAAAACAATTATTGCCAGAAAACTGGCTTTGTTGTGTAAAAATTTGACTTTTATCATACATTTTCCCCAAAACCATTTATTACTAATAATATATATTTTATACAAAAAAACAACTGTAGCTACAATAAATTAATCATAGCACATATTAAAAAATTTTTTTTTATAGGCCTACCATTCCATTTAAATAATTTACATTTAAAACAAATATTTCCCCAATTTTTCAATATAAACAAAAACTATTCAAAAGCTGTGACATGCTGGTAGGTTCTACTTATGCTTGACTTGATTTTGGTTGAAAAAAATGTTTTCCCTACACTGACATAACTTTATTTAACACGAAGTACATCAATACTCGGGTGGAACTCGAACCCATGTCCTTTAGATCAATAGCCTGGTGTTATAGACCATCAAGCTTATGCTGGTAATAGATTCGCATCTAATTAAATGATGCAGTGGGTACTTTGCCAAAAGACCGTACTAATAAGAACATTTGGTTTGATTCCTACCAGAGATTATTGTTCAATGTACATTATAATAGTAGTAATTATGTCGGATTTCACAGGAATATATATATATATATATATATATATATATTATTTGTGTGTCCTAATTCTGTGTGTGATTTTACTAATTTCGCTAAAAACATGTGTATGCAAATTTCAAATAACAATAGTTTCAGTTGACTAAAAATAGAACAGCAACAACAACAACAAAATTGGTGAAAATATTGTTTTTTTAACTACTGGTATCAAAAAACCTGTACATTAAATCAAATTATGTTTTGTTCTAAAATTACAAATTATAAATCTTGCCTCTTATACAAGGGTTTTTAGTTCTCGAAAAAATGACTACTCGCCAATGCCTTTAGAAAATGGACCCTGGCCCGGATTGCCCCAACATTTAATGGAGTGGTCCTTGACCATGTAATAAGATCTGATGTCTTGTTTTTGGTAATAATCTTGCAATTAACTTTTTGAGTTAATAAACAGAAAAACACACGCAATCTACTGTACCACAAATACTGTGGAATTACTTGCTAGAGTGTTTCTAAATTAGGTAAGAAAACTTACAGAATAAGCCAAACAAAATATCAAATTAACTTAACTCCCTGACTTTTGCTTATAAACGCCCACAATGTTTTAGTTTAAATAGGTATATTCAAAAGATGCCTATTTAAAAACAAAAAAATCGGTTCATTAATAACAATAAAAAGGTTTTAGAAGGACGTTCTCTTTTCTGTCGGTTACCATTATTGAAAATGCTTGACATTCGTAAAACTAAACCTACTCTGTTTCACAGTGTCTTAGATGATTAATAACATTTTAAAGTATATTGTTTATTGTTTGGTAGGGCCCTGATAGGGTGGAGGTGGGGAGGCGGAGTTCATTTGAGGGAGGTGCTTATTCGAGGGATATGTTAATTTTTTTTTTCTTATCATCAAATCTCCCTATGTAATTTTATAATACTATTCCCCACAATATATTCCGATTCTTTATGGCATATATTTAATTTGATCTTATTTTTTAACTACTGTACCTTCACACGCGCGGTCCGTTCCTAAAATAAACAAAAAACCGAAATGGCTATAGCCGCTATGGCCAACTTAAGCTCCAGTCCTACTATCGGTTTTTTCTTCAGTCTTCCAAAGGGACACTGTATTGATTGATGGAAAGTGCCTGTTTCCAGTCACCTTCAGGGTCAAATATATTATTTTTACTGCTACCTTGTGTATAAAAGAGAGAAAATAGTTGAAACCAGGTTGTTGCAAGGTGAATTCATCGTGAACCCGGAAATTACTTTGACCGCGAAGAATTGAAATTGAGTTGAAAATCTACTGTTGAAATCATACATTTTGTTAAAAAACTAATGTTATCAAATTTACATTTCACGGTACATCTGAGATAGATCAGGTATGTACCCAAGGCAGAGATACCGAAGTTTTTCCATTGTGCTCGCCTATGTCAGAATTAACCATAATTATGTGATAATTTAGAATAAAATGATCACCTATTGTTATTGTATAAAATCTTTATTATTGTTATTCTTAATATTTATTTCTTTCTGTACAGATTTTGTGTGTCAATTATCTCAAAAATTAAATGTCAATAATCACAAACATTTCAAAATATATTAAAAATAATTTAGTTTAGTCGTAGTTAGTTTTTCAGCGTGATCACTCATCCGTGACGTCATTTATACACCATTTTGTGAAATCACATTATCAATCATATCTCCATAATTCATTATCACAAGAAAATTCACTACACATAAACTTCAGGTCAATATTAGCAAATAAAAACTTGCGCGTTTCAAGGCAATGCGCGTGAAATTGCGCGTTAAAAATTTAGAGAGCTCAAAATTAAGTTTTGATCAATTTTAGAGAATGAATTAGGCCATTAGGCAAAAATTTGCGCGCGCGATACTTAAAAGGCGTAAAAAATACGATTCTAATCACCATCCTTAGTATATTCATAACATTTGAGCCAGTTCCGACTTAAAATAACGCTATACGAGCACGTTAAAAATGACAAAATGCGAAAAATAATTGCACAAAAGTGCTTAAAATTGTAAAAAATAAGGCAATTTTAAAATGAAAATATTTCTTCAGAATGCACGATGACCCCCAATTTTTTTAACTTATTCTTGAAGCCATTGTTGTAGATATGAATTCATGTACACATTTTATGTACAAAATGTTGTGACGTCATCAAATGGCCACTTGAATTTAAAATTAAGTTTTTTTTCTCTTTCGTCATATTTTATCACATTCAATAGAACGCATCTCTGTTATTTTGTGCCCGATTTTCGATCAAATTTTAGTATGTGATTGCTCAATTAATTGCCTTTCTCATGACTTGCCACTATTTTATTTTCGATGACATCATCACGCGTAAAAACTTAATAACGTAGGTTGTGTAATTTGACCTTCAGCGTATATTTAAATATCTCACATCTTTTCAGAATTAAAGGTGACCTTGTTGATTATAATTGATTATGAAAGCTGATGAAATGTAGATATAAATTCATATAAAAATTAAGTTTTTCGGATGCTGTGACGTTATGATATGGCCAGTTGAATTTAAAAAGTATTTTTTTCATCTTTTTCGTCAAATTTATAACAATTTCAAAGAGCGCGTACTGCGCATCTACATGCCAAATTTTCTTCCAAATCTTATATTTTGTTGCTCAATTCATTATCTTTTAAAATTGTCAACTTCAAGTTTATTTTGATAACGTCATCATACCAAAAAATTCAAACATAATGTGGGTCCCGTAATTTCACCTATGTTACACTGATATACAGTACAGAGCATAATCTATATTCTATTTGACACTAATAGGCACCAATCAGCACCATAAGCATTTATCCATCAGGTCATAGAAATGCATAAACCAATATTTTGCGGTAATATCTAATGTACATGCATGTTTCTTTAAAAATTAAGTATTAGTAAAATTTTGAAAATGATCACCTATAATTCGTCAAAGTGACGAATTAAATTCTAGTTTTTATATAGATACTATACTTCATTACCCCAAACACCAGAATCCCCTCCCAACACACCCCATACTGGGTGTGATGTGTACAAATTATGTTGAGTTAATACTCCCAATTCATAACCCCTATTATTTAAATGGAATGGTAGGCCTATAACATTTTTTTTGTTTTAAATATGTGCTATGATTAATTATTGTAGCTACAGTTGTTTTTTGTATAAAATATATATTATTAGTAATAAATGGTTTTGGGGAAAATGTATGATAAAAGTCAAATTTTTACACAACAAAGCCAGTTTTCTGGCAATAATTGTTTTTCTGGCAACCTATCGAGAAAATATTTCATTATAGGTAATAGAAATATTAGTATTGTGAAAATTTTGATACCAAAATCAAGTCTCTAGCATAAGTAGAACTCAACATATGATGGTTATGCTCTTTTTTAAAGAATCAAAATAAACACAATTCTGGTAAATTTGCTTTGTTGCTATGGAGACAAAAGGTGTATTGATACTTGGTTTCCATGTTTTTACCTAATCACAATATTTTACAGTCTCCATACAAACTTTTTAACATAAAATTATTCCGAACTGCAAATAATATGCAAAGCTCCAAATTCTATATATTTTATTTCAGGTAAAAATGAGGTAATCTAATATACATAGAAATGGTTGCTATGGTGATAAAACACATTTTTTCATACACCAAAAAAGTTAAATTTATATTCATTAGATAACCTATTTGGCATTTCTTATAAAAGACCAGTACCAGATGATTTTTGCCTATGAAATGAAAACTTAACTGGACAATTTATATAATTTTATGTTGTTGCTATGGAAATGAAAATGTATTTTGTTACAAAATTATACAATTTGGAATTATTTTTTTTAATAACTATATTTACCAATACTAGTAGATAGTTTAAATTCAAAAATTGCCAAAAAAAGTTATTGTATATTATTTGAAAAAAAAAAACTTTTGTGCTTTTTTATGGAAAAATTCTGTGTAAAATCTGTAATGTAAAAAAATGCATAGCAATGGTTGCTATAGCAATGGATATTTTAATTTTTTTCATTGTTTTATTCATTTTCCAATACCATATTATGGTTCTAGCAAGTTTCAATGATTGTTGGTGAGTAGTTTTGGAGAAAAGTACTTTTAAGATAAATTCTCCAAAAACCACAATTTTAATGTAAAAAATGGCGGCCATTTTGATTGTGCGATTTGGGCATGTTCCCCCAAGAGGATTCTGGGTAATTTTGAGTTGTGACCTTCCCTAGACCTATATTTTCAAAAAATATAAAAATTAGCCGGTAGTACTTCCATTGCCACCTCAACCAAAAAATAGCCTCTAATCTGCCCACCTATAATGTTAGGCCTAGCTAGAGCCATTCATGCATTAATTCAAGCTAAAAACTAGTGTGGGACATCAGACATTTTGGGATGCCAGGTTAGATATAAGAAATTACCAACATTACCCAAATAATTAGCTTATTTTGTTTATACATTGATAGACTAGTTAGTTGTAGTTGTACCAATAACTAATCATTAAGCAAATAAAGTCATTTTATCTATACGGTAATCTCAAATACATAAACAACTAGAAAGCCACTCCGAGAGGGCATACCTCTGCCTACTGTAAAATTCTCCTACATAAGATTTCTCCGGTAAAAAAAATATATATATGTATTTGTGTGTGTCTTAATGCTGTTTGTGATTTAGGCTAATTTCATTACAAGCATGTGTATGCGAGTTTGGTGTAATGGTTATGTAAACAAGCCTTTCAATTAACAATAGCTTCAGTTGACTAACAATAGAACAGCAACGCGAAAATCAAACGAGTGAATTTGAAAAGAAATAGGTTTTTTAAACTACTTGCATCAAAAAACGTGCACATTAAATCAAATTATGTTTTAAAATTACAAATCACAAATTATAACTCTTGCCTCTTGTTAAAAAATGAAGTTTTTTGGACAAGTAGTTCTCGAGAAAATGCAATTTCAGTTTACTTGTTACTTTAAGACTGCTCGCCGGCTTTTGAAAAATTCTGTCCTATCTTTTAACACTAGCAGGTCTAAAAAAGTATACTAAAAAGTGGTCCAGAATTGGGATTGTGGTCCCAAATGGTCCCAAAATTTAATGGAATGGTCCTTGACCACATATCTATCTGTCTATTCATTTTGGTAAAGATCTTGTAATTACTTTTTGAGTAATCCTGCTAACAAACAAACAAACAAATGAAAGCACTCAGAAACTGAGTGAAGTACTTGGCAAAATATATCCACTGACTCGGAGCATGTTGAAAGTTACATTTTTTTGCTTTAGGTATTAGCTTTACATTGTTAAAATCCTGCTGGGGTTAATAATTTGTTTAAATAATTTTTTGATACAAACAACTCTGGCATTGCAACAATGACCTTTCTAAAATCATGATTGACCAGAATAATGATCAAGGAGTGTCTTGAAGCTGTACCGATTTGCGGCGCCTCTGCCTTAACCCATGTAGTAAGCTTAACCGTTTGACCAGTCGACTAATGTTTTGGTCTATATCAAAGAATATGTCCATGTTAAAAGAAGATAGAATGCGTGCTATTTAATATATTGTACGGATGATAAGCTTTTGTGACAAACAATATATCAATTTATCTGAAAATCAATAGGCATGTTCTGTAAGTATATACCTATGTACAGAATGAAATAAGGAAGGACACACACTGGTACGTACTAAAAAAACTAATTATCAACTAACAATAGTATAATTTGAATAACAATAGTACAGCAACGCGAAAAACAAACGGGTGAATTTTAAAAGAAATAGGTTTTTTTAAAACTACTCGTATGAAAAAGCCGGTACATTGAATCAACTTTTGTTTTAAAATTACAAATCAAAAACTAGAATTTAATTCGTCACTTTGACGAATTATAGGTGATCATTTTTATCATTTTAATCAAATTAACATTTTTTAAACATGCATGTACGTTAACATACGATCGTTAAAAGTTGATGTACGCCATTCTATGACATGATGCATATACACTTATAGTGCTGAGTTCTACCTATTATGTGTCATACAATATGTACAGTATATACTGTATATCTATATACAGTGTAGCATAGGTGAAATTACGGGACTCATATCGTGTTCTAATTTTTTGGTATGATGGAATTTTCAAAATAAACTCGAAGATGACAATTTCGAAAGATAATGAATTGAGCAAATAAATATAAGGATTGGAAGAAAATTTGACACGTAGAAGCGCAATGCGCGGTCTTTGAAATTTGTATAACTTTGAATAAAGAAATTTAAAAACTACTTTTTAACTTCAACTGGCCATATGATAACATCACAACATCCGATAGGCTTAATTTTAATATGAATTCATATCTAAATTTCATCAGCTTTCATAATAAGTTATAATCTTCAAGGTCACCTTTAATTCTGAAGAGCTATAAGATATTCAAATGTATGGTGTAGCTGAAATTACACGACCTAGGTTATTCAAGTTTTTACGCGTGATGACGTCATCAAAATAAAAATGTTGACAACTCATTAGAAGAATAATTAATTGAGCAAGCACATACTAAAAGTTGTGCGAAAATCGGGCTCAAATAACGGAGATGCGCTCTATTGAATGTGATAACCCACACAAAAAGATAAAAGTTCCTAATTTTTTAATTCAAGTGGCCATTTGATGACGTCATACCATTTTGTACGTCTAATGTGTATATACATTTGTATCTACAACTTATTGGCTTCCATAATAAGTTAAAAAAATTGGGGGTCATCTGCCATTCTGAAGAGTTATATTCATTTTAAAAAGTCCTTATTTTTTACCATTTTTAGCACTTTTGTACAATTAGTGTGCGCATTTTGTCATTTTTAACGTGCTCGTATAGCGTTATTTTAAGTCGGAATGGACTCAAAATTGGTGAATGTATTAAGGATTGTGAGTAGAATGTGATTTATACATCAAATTTTATTTTTTACGCATTTTAAGAATCGTGCGCACAAAAACGCATTTTTGCGCAGTAATTTTTTGAAACGCGCAAATGGCCTAATTCATGCTCTAAATTGATCAAAACCTAATTTTGCACGTTTTAAATTTTTAACGCGCGATTTCACGTACATGACCTTGAAACGCGCAACTTTTTATTTGCTAATATTTTTACCCTTGACCTGAAGTTTACCTGTAGTGAATTTCATTAATATGTCATAATGAATTATGGAGATATGATTGATAATGTGATTTCACAAAATGGCGTATAAATGACGTCACGGATGAGTGATCACGCTGGAAAGCTCATTAGGATTAAGTTATATTATTTGAAAGATATTCTGAAATTTTGGTAATCATTGACATTAAACTTTTTGAGATAATTGTTACACAAAATAGTGTACAGAAACAATAAAAAGAAAAATAAAGATTTGATACAATAACAATAGGTGATCATTTTATTCTAAATGATCACCTAATTATAACTCTTGCCTCTTGTCCAAAAATGAGGTTTTTGGACAAGTAGTTCTCGAGAAAATGCAATTTCAGTTTACGTGTTACTTTAAAACTGCTCACCGGCTTTTGAAAATTGTCTCCTATCTTTTAACACTAGCCGGTCTGAAAATAATATCATTTTTTGTTATTTGTGAAGTTATTAATAAACCAATTTTGTTGATTTTCAATAGGCATGGTCTGAAAGTATATACCTATCTACACCAAAAAATTCAGAATGATAACTTGAAAACTGTAGGCGCTATCGTGCTAACAAACAAACAAACATACATACAAACATACAAAACAAAGTAAATACTATACTTGGCAAAATTCTTTTTGCCAAGTAACAAACAAACAAACACACGCTACCGATTACATATACCTCCTTGGCGGAGGTAAAATATTTGTGTTTATTTTGATTTATGTATTAAATTAATCATGATTATGTATTATTTATACTGTTGAACTATTGTATCTCTATACTGTTATCCAATTGTTTTTTAGTTTATTTACTATGTATAATATATATATTTCCCTTTTTTTCAACATTTTGTAAGTATTGTGTATTTACTACTGACCTATTATATCTGTATATTGATTTGCTCGTTATACAATTGTTTTAAAGTATTTATTCAAGTGTACAATTACTACTGTACATTGTATTAAATTTTTTTTCTTTGTAAGTAAATTATGTAAGTTTAATTGTCATTTCAATCAATCAATCAATAATAATAATTTATTTCTCAAATAAAAACAAAATACAGTTAACATTTTCTATAATAAATAATACCTTTTATATGTTGTTGTTTAATATATTTGTATGGACGCACCACCGAAAGGTGTGTGCCACTGATCCTAAAGTAAGTGATTAATAAAATACTAAATCAAGTCACTCATTCTTAATCTTAATATACAAGGCAGAATAGACTGGGCAAGTTTAATACTGAAAACCCCTAACTTCTAACAAATTCAGTAAACAAGGGGAGCTGTGTCTTTTTTACTAGCAAGTTAGGGTTAATTTTTAACTGACTAATCACAATCAATTCTCCCTCCATGTGGTTAACACAACCTCTATATAATACAATCTTCATCAGGAGGCCTGCTTTATTTTCGTAACAACAAAAAATGTTTACTACAAAATAAAAAACAGGAATTTGGCTGTACTATATTAAAAAAAAATAAATGCTGAGGTATGTTTTATTTATGGCTAATTTTGTAGAGCTGAGATCTAGGCCCATGCCTATAGAGTTCTGTGGTGCTGACGTCATGACGGTAGGTGGCGCTGCATGGACGGTAGGTTGCGCTGCATGGTTGCTAGCCAACCAAAAAATGCGTTCAACCTGCCTGAGGGACTTATTGAAATAGGCTTATTGAAGTAGTCATTTTAAAACTTAATAATTTTTAATAAAAACAAACTAAAATTTCAAAAGATCACTAAATATTTGTTTTTAATAATCTATTTATTCTTCAGCTACAGTTTAAGTTAAAAAAATCAAGCTAAGATACATAATTTGATAGAAACACAAATCTATAGTGGTTATCAACATATAGCGTTGAACGCATTTTTGGTTGTGCTAGCAACCATGCAGCGCCATCCAACGTGACGTCATAACGCAGAACTCTTTACAGTAGAAATAATGATGAAAACACATGGGTAAGAGCAAATGAATATGCAACTAGAAACAACCTGAATAATCGTACGCTATGGACACCTCATTTTTTTTCTCTGTGGTTTGTAATGTGACCTTGCTAGTAACGTTGTACGCTAAAACGGTTTAACACCATGGGTCTGAACATAGCCACAGAACCATCATCTACAAGACGTATGTACTTATTTTATATTTTTGATGAACCATTATCTACAAGTTCAAGTTATATAAGATAATCTAATGTAGACAGGAATAATAAATATTACATTGTACTGCATTACAGTAGAATCCTTATCTTATACCCACAGGATCTGATTCATATGGTCTCTAATCAGATCACATCTATTTCCTTTATTCAAGCTGAATTCCCGTACATTTTTAAAACTTAGACTTATGCCGGTGCTGATAGATCAATCCTACTGTTGTAATGCATACTTCTTAGTTATCCGCACCTTGGCCGATAACTCCTTGTGGTTGTATGAGATCATCATCAACATGTTTTATTTAATTATCCGCAACTTTTGTTGCCTTTTCTTCGTGACTATAAATTCAAAACTAACAACCTTTTTTAAATGAAAATGGACACGCGTATGCTTCATGTCAAGGGTCATCTTCCTTTCTAATCAACTTTTTACACATTTCAGGACATTTTAAGCATTTCACATTAAAAAAAAAACATTGCACACGCTTTTGCGCACTTCGCCTGTACGCAGATTAGAAAGACCATTTTTTTACTTGATTATTCTTTTTATGATACATTTCTTTCATTTTTGACACACATTCATTTCAAACTTTAAAAATCATGCTCTTGAAAATGGGTAATTTTATGCAAATTTGTGTAAAATTATGCCTAGGCCAAAAAAAAAAAATGATTGTGTTGGCCACGTTTTTGGTAAATCCCAAAAATTGGTAGGTCGTTTGGAAAAGGTTTTTTTTTTCAGACCAAAAATTTGTTGCCGACAAAAAAATAAACAATTTACACAAATGATACAAAAAGACTTTCAGACACTTTTCATAGCACCCTAGGCTCACGCTAGCTATAATATTGTTTCAACAAAAGTTTAAAAAAGGTTTATTAAATAAACGTAGGCCTAGCTTTTTTAGGCATCCTAACTAACTACCATTTTTTAAACCAAAAACTATCAAGATCGAAATAAACTATTTCCACGTTATATGGTACATTACTCTAGTTAAAATATTATATCAGATGAAAAATATTGAGTTTTATATTGTTTTATCCATACGTAATTATACTGGCATTAAAGATATGACATTAAAATGTAGGCCGTAATGAGCCATATTTTGCTTAGGCCTATTTCTTATCGAGGGAAAATTCCCCACCAGACCAGAGACATCAATCGATTGAGGAGTAGGCCTGGGCCTAGGCTAGAGGCATCGTGTGCATTTTTAATCTACTAGCAGTAACCGCACTGTCTTTTCTGCCTTAATATGTGGTTATACTTTGTATGGGCAAGTATAACAAAAGCGCACTCTGATAAAAGTACTTTGACAAATTATTAAAATAAATGTGTATCACAAATAAAATTTGGAACTACTGCCATTGATTTGTTATACACTATCCCCTTCACTTTAAAATATATGTAGGCTAAAAAAATTAAGCAATAAAGTGGATATGGAACTTTAGAGTTTACTTTTGACTGTTCAGACTTTACGAAAATAAAAGACGCTAAAGAAAAATTGTGCTGTGTGAATTAGATGTGAATAAGTAAGTAAGTATAAAATGTCAAATTATATTATTTTAGGTGTTTCTGTGGTGTATGAATTATTTGATACATTATAGATAAAATAACAAAGTGGACAAAAATCGAATGAAAAAGACAATGCCACGGAAATACCAATTGTTAAGTTTATTCATTTACATTTTATTTTTACTTCACTGGTTTTGATATTTGGCAATTTTTTTTTTGTATGGGAGATTTGTTAGCTATTTGCTACTTTTGTAATTAAATTGTGGTCTAGTAGTAACCCGTGCTCCGCACGGTTTGTCTAAGTATATGTGCACTTTTCCCGGCCCCATACAAATTATTTTTTTGGTAAGTTATCAATTAAGATGTGAAGTATTGGAATAATAATAATGCTTACAGACTCTGAAATCAACACAAAAAGTAGTTGAAATTAGATGATGTGCTCAGACACAAACTTTTACATTTTTGGTGAGGTTTTAAATCTTTTTTGCTAGTTTTGTAATTACATTGTGTAATAATCGTGTGTTAAATAATAGGTAATTTAATGCAAATTTGTGCAAAAATATACCTATTCATAGCTCTTCAGGATGGCTGGTTAACCCTATTTAAAAAAATTTATTATGGTGAGTTGTAGATATCAATTCATGTACAATTTATACCTACAGGATGTTCTGACGTCACCATATGGCCACTCAAATTTTTTAAATTGGTTTTGTTTCTCTTTTGTACTAGTTAAATCCCATTTAATAGAGCGCATCGCGCTAATGCGTTTCCCATTTTTCTTAGATTTTAATATGTTCTTGCTAAATCAATTCTATTTCACATGCGTTAACAAAATTTAAATTTTTATTATGTTTTATTGGTTTAATGGTTTTAAATTTATATAGCGCAAAATACAAATAGTCTCTATGCGCTCATGTTTAGTACAAGTGTGAAAATGAAAATGTTGATGTAAAATAAACCACGAAATAGCCTAAGAAAACTGAATACATTGACCAAGACAACGTCATCATATTAATAAATTATAATAATGTGAGTTACCTAATTTCATCTATATAATACAGTATATTTTAATCTGTTATAGCTCATTGAAATTAAAAGTGACCCGTGATTAAAACTTATTATGAAATCTGATGTCATGACGTCATCATATGGCCAGTTGAATTCAAAAAGTCACATTTTTATCTCTTTCGTAAAAGTTCATTGCGTTCAAATGAGAGCGCATCTCACTTTTACGTGCCCAAAATTCTTCAAATTTTGATTAATGTAATTATTTAGATACGGTAATTATCTTCTTAAATAGTTATCTTTATATGTCAATTTGATGACGTCATCGTGTTAATAATTGGATTTAAAAGATGGGTCTCGTAATTTCGTTCATGCTACATTGTATATTAGTATTCTGTAAATACTGTAATATGCTGTATGACACAAAATAGGTACAATTCAGCACTGTAAACATTATTTAATTCATGTCATAGGATGGCATAATAATTGTCGGCGTTCATATATTTTACCGTACGTGCATGTTGCATTTGCGCAGATAACTCGAACTCGTCAAAGTGATGAGTTCAAATCTAGTTTATAATTTAATTTTGTATTATCTATTTATAATGTCTGATGAATTTTTATGAAAAACAAAAACCATAATTTAAAAGAAAAAAAGCATTTTTACATCACATGTTTTGTTACAAATAGTCCCTGCTGAAAATATGAAGTGTGTTAGAATAAATCAAGTTTATAATATTTATATTTTCTAGTTACTTACCATGGTTTGAAATTTTCTACAAAATTTTGAATACTCTTGCTGAATTACATAATAAGGCAAAGGTTTGTTAGTTTATCTTGTTTATCTGATCAATTAATCAAAGTAGGATATTTTTTTCCCATTAAAATCATATTAACCTATTTTTTACAACCATCCTTTGCAAAGTGCAATGATGAAGATAGTATTAAAATTGAGTATCATTAACTTAAAAGTATTTCTATTTATCTATATTTTTTATATTTGATGCTTAATTCTTACAAAATACAATACAATATGAACAATTACCTCCTGTACATTGCAATGCTTTTTTCATTTTTTTTATATAGTTTTTCTTCTCACCAAAATGGCAAACCGAAAAAGCCGATGGGATATTAGTGACGTTATGTGCAATCGATATATTGATAATAAGATTAAAATATAAATATAAATTCTGTTTTTACAGGTGAATGATGTTAATTTAGTGCTTAAAGAATTGTATGAGTTGCATATACCAGCTCCAGAGCATGTGATTTCAATGGTAGAAGCCGACTATCTCCTGGTAAGGCAGTTTTTGTGTCTTTCAAACTGGCAAATAACACCTGTTTTTTACATTCTGAAATCAATAGCCATACAAATAGAGCACCAATTTTAAATTCTTATAATTTTCGTAACCAGTTTGCATGGTCCTAAACTTAATATTCTATAATCAGTTTTATACAGTATTACCATACTGACTTCAATGATATAAGTCCCCCTTCAGGTATAAGCCCACCTCCTACATTTGATTGTGAGAACTGACGCATACTACTACAGGTAGTGTAAACTTTTACAAAAGCTGACCTTCAATTCAATAGCACACTCAACTGTTGTTACTAGATGGTACGCGACCGAAGCGAGCGTACCATTTAGGTCAGGCCCACAAATGGTTCTCGAATACATAGTAATTTCAGCATAAAAAAATAAAACAATAATACATGTCGTTTACAGGAACAAATAAATAGACTTATAGATAGATTTATAGAGTCAACTAAAATTAGCACCCTGGAATTTACTTCCGAAAGAGAAAATTGTTTGAGTCAAATTCAAACAAACCTAATTTGTGTTTTGTATGTAACATAAGGGTTGAGGGATGGGGAAGAGGATAGGTCCAAAGAGAAACAATTTTTGAATATATTCTTTATTCATTCAGTAACGAAATATTAATTGTTTTCATGTTTTACAAATAATATACCACTAAACACAGTAAAACATTGCGATTTAAACTTTTACTGTCATAGTCGATTGAAATAGTAAAGATACACCACTATGACGTTTATATTTCTTGTTATTACAGTATTAATTAATACAAACGTTGAGAAGCAACTGTCAGTATTAATCAATTTTATTTATATATGTGATTATATAATGTAAAACAGTTTGAAAAAAACCTATTCGGGGTAAATCAATAAATAAATATCTAACTCAACTTAATTAGTAGGCCTAATGGTTTTCAATTGTTTCTTAGAGCAAATTCATACTTAAGTTGGTTCCTACCTACTGTACCAAAGTTGTTGTGCTGCTTTAGGGCATGTGATCCTTCGTACTGTAGGCATATCCTAATTTGTTTAGTAGTAGAGCCAGTTCATACGGTACTTAGTTATTTACACAGGTAAGTTAGTTCCACCCACCAAAGTTTGTGGTAACTGTGCTCATGAAAGCAACTAACTTAGGATAAATAACTATAATGCCTAAACGAAACCTTTGAAAGTTATGTGATCAGTGATACTGCGGTTTTGGTAAAAGCAATAGTAAAACAGTTTGAAAAACACCATGGGCAAATTTTCAATAAAAAATTATATAACTCAACTTAATTAGTAGGCCTAATGGTTTTCAATTGATGGTACAATTTAGTACGGAATGTATGAACCCACTTTCTAAAGCATTGAGATAAAGGTTACGCGCGATTTACCTAAATGTCCTTAATACGAATAATGTATGAATGAAACTAAATACGTCTTATAAAAACCTATGTTGTTAGTAAATGTATACATACGTGCTTGCTCTCAAATAATAATTAACTGGAAATTGTGAAAATGAACACAGAGCGATTGAATACAGTCAAACACAATGTAATCTGTAGCCAAATATAATTGCCATCATGAGAATTTTAAAATGAAAAATAAACTTTAGACTTGAATTATCTGTATTGCATGGTATCAGCCTGCTACATTTTATTATTTTATGATGGAGTGGTATCTTTATATTGATAAAATTTGTATCAAACATCGATTGTTTTCTTACAAAAATGTCTTGCAATATTATATATGTGTTGTACATCTACTGGTATTAGCTTAGGGCTGCAAATTAACTTTTTCAAATTTTATGATGGCTCATAATAATTTTTGGTAGCACCAACTGCATTCTTTGACAACTAACTCCCCTTCCCTCAACGGCGCAGATCCGTTTTTAATAGTGGGAGACCATATAAAAATGACCGAAGTGAGCAACCTTAGTCTGGAGACCAGGGGGCCGCCAAGGTCCCCCGGTTGGAGGAGCCCGGCTCTTTGAGCAATTTTTAGGTCGTTTCAATCAATTTCTGAGCAAATTCTGCCCAGAATAATGCAATTATTTTAGGTTACGCACATTTTAGGCACTGTTCCTGATGCGCCACGGGTTATATTCACACAAATCTATTCTTCTTACAGTACAGAAGGAAATTACTGCCTAGTATCTACGCGTAACCTTTTATAGCCTACGCATCGGTAGATCGTAGCCTATGAAGTATTGTTTGTAGCCTACAATGTATTGTTATTATAATTGTCTACGCGTCAATCGTAGGGTTAGTAAACACCATTGTCATCGCCTTTAGAAGCATGGACAATGCAAATCTGATGATGTACTTGAGCTATTCAACCGGTTTTCAGCTATTAAATGTGTATACCACTATCGGAAAACGCCCTTATTTGAGGCAAATCGTTGAACCTAAATTCGTTTTAATTGTCAATAACTATTTATCAAACTAAATTTAATCAGTAAACAGGTGGTTAAAATCAGTACCGAAAGTATGAACCAACTTTATATACCATCGAGTAAACATATGTAGTTGTGCAACAAACTTTGGTTTAATGAAAATATGGTCGCGTAGCATAACTACGCGTGATTTTCTGAAATTCTTAAATTTACTATAAATTGAAAACAGCCTTTTTCAAATGAAACGTGGACAAACGGATGCTTTATGTCAAGGGTCATCTTCCTGTATCATCAGCAAAATTTTGAACCTTTGTATTTTCAGGCGTATGCACACTTTGAAACTTAAAGTTAAAAATTCTCAAAATCAATTTCTAATCAACTTTCTACATATTTCAGGACATTTTAAGTATTTCACGTTTTACACAAAATGTTGCGTTGCGCACGCGCTTTTACCTACTTAGTTATCATGTAGCTTAGACAGACCGTTTTTGCACTTGATTGTTGTTCTGTATACCTTTTGGGATAAGTTCCTTTCATTTTTGATGAATTATGAATGTAAAATAATGACACACGTGCACGTCAAACTTAAAAAATCGTGCGCTTGAAAATGGGTAATTATATGCAAATTTGAATCATAATATGCCTATTTTCGATCGATTATTATCCGTATTCCATTTTCCCCCATATATTGTTATTGTCATTTTATATTACGTCATCATGTGCAAAAGCGTGAATAATTTTGGTCACTTATTTTCATCATTACAGTAAATTTCAATATGTGATAGCTCCTCAGAATGAAAAGTGATACTCATGATTAAAACATTTTCTAGAAGCTGTTGAATTGTAGATACAAATTCATGTACAAATTTTGCGCATCAGATGTTGTGACGTCATCATATGGCCAGTTAAATTATAAAAGTCGTATTTTCATATTTTGCGTCATAGTTCATGACATTTAAAAGAGGGCGCATCCATATTCTATGTATCCAAATTTCTTCAACACATTGATATGTTGTTGCTCAGATAATTGGATAAAATGGCCGGTCCCGTTAATTTCACCTAATCTGCACTGTATGTAGTATGTATACAGTATATAGTGTTTTCTGTATTACTTAGATGTGACACAAAATAAAGAATGAAAGAAAATTTTGTTAAGGTCACAATGGCATAATCGTTTTTGTGTGCGCAATATTCTAGCGTATGGCATGCACGTGGCGTTTCCGCGGCGGATAACCTAACTCGTCCATAGTGACGAGTTCAAATCTTGTTAATTTATAATATTGTGTAGTTTTATTCATTTGTTTGAATTCTAAACTTTTTTTAATACTGTTGTACATACCACTATCAAATTTTCTTTATGTTTTAGGATCTTCACACTTTAAAAGTTCCTGATCCAAATAGTCTACCAAAAGTACCAGAAAATGTAAGTAATGAATGAAAATTACAATTTTATATTTTTTACCATTATATAAATACAAATTAGATTTGAACTTGTCACTTTGGACGAGTTAAAGATAACATAAGGTAATAAGATTTATAAAGCGCACGTATCCACAAAGTGCTTAAGGCGCATATGAAAACCATGAAAAATAATTCTGTATTTGTTTCCTTTCCTAGACTATAGGGAGCAAATACCAAATGACATAAACGTTTCACAAACAGTATGCAGTATTTGAGTCTGCTCTAACAAAACACTTTATTTCATGTTATGTATTTATTTGTATTACAATTGTTTAATTTTCTTGTATACAGTTTTATCTTAATTGTTTGTATGGAGTGAGTGCAGAATCTGTTTGGGCTTTAAACCTATTCTCACTCCTGGTTATTTTTTCATTGGTGACCGAATAAATATTATTATTATCTTACCTGCTGGTTAACCCAGCTTTCATTTAATATACTGTAGACCTACGGTATAGGCTTTTCCCATAAGAAAGAACTCTATAGAATAAATTTATATCAGACTGTGTATAACAAATTCAATGTTTTTGTCCTGTAGCTGAATCAACATAATCAAAATTATAGAATATACAGCAAGGCCAAATCACAGTGTTCATTTTAATTCCGCTTTCATTTTCCAAATACTGTACCCTGCCAAAAACTCCACATTAAGCGTCACTAGTATCTAGTAGTAGTACAAATGGTTTATTCTGTGGAGAAAAAACTAAAGTTGCTTTAAATGGTTCACAATATCACCAGATATGGTGGATGGGCGTATATTTTTCTAAGTGATGTGTTATTAGGGAGGTATTGGGCGTTTATTCAAATAAATACCATCCTGATTGGTATAATTAATACATTATTTTGTTTAAACATCTTTTTAAACTAATTGCCACAACACTGTGGGCTGTTTCGGCCCAAGAAGGAAGACGTTTTAGACGGTTTGCAACTAGGGCAAGCCGAAGTATCCCAGGGTCCTAACGGGCGCACAGTATACATAAAGTCCTGGCAGCTTCTACTCAACAACTCGGCTATCGGGGTTTCACTCGATTTAAAAGAAAAGGTCTTATCAGTTGTCCCGATGTGATTTTATATACTATTCCCCACAACATACTCCGATGCTTTATGAATATATTTAATTTGATCTTTATTATTTGCAGTATAATATTTATTTTGTTAACTACTGTTAGTGTTAGTACCTATCTAATTAAACTATTTAGAAAAACAAATAATAATAATGTTTTTATTCGTGAAAATATGGTACAAATAATGTCATTCGTTGAATAATGAAAGGTTACCTTGTGCCAATATTTGTACCATTCAACTCATAAACATTTATTGTTTTTATAATATTATACTAGCATAGCAGTAACCTGTGCTCCTCAACGGTCTTTTTCCACCTTAATATAATAAAAGCGCACTCTAATAAAATAAACATCTAGAATGGCTATCGCCACCAATGGCCAAGTTGAAACCAGGAAGTTGCAAGTTGAACCTGTGAACTCACTGTGAACCCGGAAATTGCTTCTACCACGTAGAAAATCTACAGATGAAGTCAGAAATTTTGTTTCAAGAACCTTATTATATCTTCCTAAGATAAAAATATGGAACAATATCGTTTTAGTGAGAACTAATGTTATCAAATCTACGTTTCGCAGTACATCTGAGATAGATGAGGTAGGTATCCAAGGCGGATATTTGTCCCGAAGTTTTTTTATTTTGCTCCCTTATATCAGATATAAGCATAATTTATATATTGATACGGTCAAGTTTTGTTACATTTGGTAACATTATGTTAAACATGAAATTATAGTGCATGTTACTTTTGATGAGCGTCCGCATGGTTCTTATAATACAAGTTTGCATTTTTTTTGTGAGCTTTGAAGTAATGTGTACACAACACTAGTTCGCTAGCAAGGATCATTACATTCCTTGTGTATGCTTAAGTAGCACATTACTCCTGAGACTTCTCAGAAGTTAATTGTCTGTAGTAACTTACTTAATTCAAAGAGCGTCTTCACAGGCACAAACTGCTAGTTTAGAGGTCACATCCGACTTGTCTGAACTCAACTATCGAACAGCGGTCATTGGCTTCCATTATTTGATGGGGTCATTAGATATGATAAATGTTAATATAAGTTTGATTATTTTAGGGCCAGGTGCAGGTTTATCGATCTATATTTTCTCCTATGTTTCATAATGTTTTTAATTTTATTTGTTTATTCTATTTGGGGATAGTTCAAATTACACAGTAAAATCTCTATTCTTTTGTACACAAATGTTGTAAATAGAGAGGCATTTTTAAAATACTATGAAAGGTAAACGGTGTGGTAAAAAGATGCCTCAATATAAAGCTACGATCACACTACAGTCTCAAGCCTTGCGCAACTCACAGCGATTGAGATTTTTTAGTGTGACCGATCGATCCAGTCAACTCAACCCAGACGCGCTACCCAGATTGACCCTGGGTTGACTCTAGCGTGACTGGGATTGAAATTTTTTTTTTAATCTGGCCAATCACAGCCATCAACTCCCTGTTGTTGGGAATTTTAGTGGATGGATATCCACATGGCTTTTTTCGATTCGATTTTCAATTTCATTGGGTTTTGGTTGACTTTTTAGATAACACATGAAGATATCAAAGAGATTTGTGCATTAATTTTTCTTCTTGTAATCTGAGGTCCTTCGTAACTATCACCGGCACTTTGTACGCTGTGCATTGCCATCTAGTGATTGAATTGAAGACGAATCTAGAATCGGCTAGCTAGGTAGGATGCCGCCTCTGTCTGCGGCATGCCTAGACCAATATTAATATTATTCTTACGATCATTCGATTACATATATTTAATTTAAATCATCTACAATAACAACAAAATGCATAGGTCTAGTGAATTCTAGTTCAAATTTGAATCCGCGATATGTGTAAATAATAAGTATCACCGCTTAAAGCAAAAAATCAAAACTAGACCACAATGTAATTACAAAATAGCGAAAAAGATACCAATTAAACCTCACAAAAAAAAAATGTCTAAGTATAAAAAACCATTGACATTTTTAAAAATGTAAATGAACCAAAAAATACCACAAACCCAAATAAAACGAATCCAAAAGGGTGTCATGTTTCTACAAAATATTATCAATATATTATTATTAATATCAATTATTTGTGCAAGACTGTTTCATTTGTGTAAACTCAATTTATAGTAAAATTTTGGTAAAACGTTGAAATTAAGTTAAAATAGTGGTGGGCAAGTAAAAAATGATGAGGGCAACTAAAATGCTAAACCTACTTGCCCGAAGGGCAACCAAATATTTTAGGATTCTGCGAGCTCTGGCATCATTTAATTTTGACTGCCACAATGTGTACTTTTTGTGTTGATTCCAAAGTCCATAAGCAGCTGTAGTTTTATTATTCCAATCTTAATTACTTACCAATTCATATTCTATCATTTAAATGTTTTAATCTGCCGACGGATTGACAGACTTCATGCATGTCCCTCTCAACATGCACCCCAGATTAATATTCACATCGCATGAGTTCCATATCCAGTATTGCTTTCATTTTGTAGCTTATAGAAGTAAAGAAATACTTTGTGTATAACAAAATCAATGGCCATAAATAGTTCCGAATTTTATTCTTGACAATAATTCGTTAATGTCAGGGGCCGGGAAGAGTGCGTTTTTATTATACTTAGTTACCGTGCGGAGAACAGGTTAGACCACAATTTAATTATAAAAGTACTGCAGCAAATGGGTAACAAATCTCCCACACACAACAAATATCAAAACCATTAAACTAAAAAAAAATGTAAATGAAACAACACACACAAACAAAATGATTCCAAATAGTTTGATTGTTGAACATGAAAACAACTTTTAAGTTGTTAAAACATCCGCAGCAATGTTTTTTTATTCGATTTATGTCCACTTTTTTATTTTATCTAATATCAAATAATTAATACACCACGATAAAAACACCCAAAATAATATAGTTTGGCATTTTATACTTTCGTTAGTGTTTGTGCGAATCATCTAATTCACACAGCACAAATTTTCTTTAGCGTCTTTTATTTTCATAGTCTGAACAGTCAAAAGTAAAGTTCCATATCCAGTATTGCTTTTATTTTTTAGCTTACAGATATTTCAAAGTATAAAGGGCTAATGTATAACAAAATCAATGGCTGTAAATAGTTCCAAATTTTATTCTTGATACAATTTGTTTTCATTTAAAAGGTACTTTTATTAGAGTGCGCTTTTATTATATTAAGGTGGAAAAAGACTGTGAGGAGCACAGGTTACTGCTAGTATAATATTATACAAACAATAAATGTTTATGAGTTGAATGGTACAAATATTGGCACGAGGTAACCTTTCATTATTCAACGAATAACATTATTTATACCATATTTTCACAAATAAAAACATTCATTATTTGTTTTTCTAAATAGCTCAATAGTGTGTACTATTGCATGCTATTGTCCCCCAACAATCGTCCAATCAAATGACAGGAAATTATTTAATATGATTGAAGTGATTTTGTACTTTTCTCTCTTTAATTCATATGAATTTAGAATTGATAATAAGTTGTTTCCTGAGAACTTTGGACTTTGGATAAATCATTATAATGATTTATATAGACATTCATAATGATAAATACTGTCAATACATATGTGTATAATTATTCAATAGGAAAAATTTAATAAAAGAAATATTTCAAATATATATCTTTATTTATTAAAAAACATAATGAAACAGTAAAATACAGAAGCAATAGAGTGCAGAATTGTCATATTTACCTCCGTCACGTCAAGGAGTTTATGTAGTCAATCACATTGTTAGCAGGATTACTCAAAAAGTTATTGCCAGATCTTTACAAAATTGAAACATTTGAAAAAGATAGGTATGTTGTCAAGGACCACTCCATTAAGTTTTGGAGGAAAACTGGACCTGGATACCAATTCTGGACCACTTTTTAATATTTTCAGACCTACTGTTAAAAGGTAGGAGACATTTTTGAAAAGCTGAGGATCTGTTACTGAGCAGTCTTACCGTAATGGTTCATAGTAAAAAAAATCAAAATATAAAATATTATTAGGAATAATAAATAAAAAAAATAACGATGATGAAAAAATAAAGATCTTCAGCAGGAATTGAACCAGGGATCTCAACTGTGTAAGGATGGATATAAATCATAACACCAAACTTACATTCACAAGGTTGTAGTGCAATTAGCCTGTCACACTCAGTACTAAGACATTATGGCCACCTAACTATAAATAGAAACCAATTGTTTTTATTATGCTTTTTGTCATTGCTTCTACAGAGAAATATAACTGAATATTTCAACGCAATTGATCCAGTGATTATGATGCATATATTTGCGAGGTATAGTATTATTTTTTTATTAAGTTCAAGTTCAAGTTCAAGTTAAAATTTATTGTCAAATACAAAGTAAATGAAATTTGCCTTCCAAGGTTCAAATTACAATAAAAATAACAACAGTTAAAAACATACAATACTATACAATGGATAAGATAATATATAAGAAAATATGCTTATGTATAAAACATGGTAAAAATATAAATATTAAAATACTATATAAAGAATAAAATATAAAACGTCTCAAGTTATCTTTTAAATTGCTTGTTGTATTGCCTGATTGCACACGGAAGAAATGATTTATTCTGATGCTCAGTCTTCTTAAATGAAGGGATCATCCTTCTGGATCTACTGAATTTTATAAAGTTAAAAAGAGGATGAGACTAATCGTTATTATACATTTTAGTTTTTTCTCCATAACCTTATCGCATATATCATGGATAGATGGGACGTTTTCACCTATTACCTTCTTAGCCATTTTTATTATTCTCTGTAATTTATTTGAATTATTCTTAGATAAACTATTTAGCCATACAATACAGCAAAATGTTAATATGGACTGTATCATGATGGAATAGAGACAGCGCATCTCTGCCAATCTTAAAGTTTCTTAATTTCCTTAAGAAGTACAATTTTTGATTTGCCTTCGCATAGACTTTGGCAGTGTTGGCGTTCCATGACAGTTTTTCATCTATCCATACTCCTAAATATTTATGTTCACTAGTTGTGCAGACATCATTATCTTTGATATTTAAAGGTATCAGTTGCCTCTTAATTTTACGAATTTTTTTCCTTCGTTTTATTTACAATAATACAGTTCATATCACACCAGTTAATTATATTACTAACAATTCTATACGTGCTCTCATCATTGTTTACAATTAAGCCTGTGATACAGGTGTCATCAGCAAATTTAACTATTTGACATGATTCACTTCTAAGGTCAACAATGGAGATAACACGCATCCCTGTGGGGCACCGGTGTTTGAAACAATGATATCAGACAAAACATTATCAATTCTATTTTCAATACATCTTTAAATAACTTCTCAAAGCACTTTGTAATAATTCAATAAAAATGAAGTAATAATTAAATAGATTTTGTTAATTATTAATATTTTAATTCAATTTTTGGGCCACATCCTGTAGGTTTTTTGTTTTAAACTATTAGACAACACAAATATATGAGTTATAGTTTTATTCTTCTTCCAAACCATAGTTTATTGTATGAAAGAAGAGTTCTTATAACTTCAAAACGTTTAAGTTTGGTAAGTACTTCAGAACAATAGAACCTCGAAAAGAAGCCCATTTTTTAGATGGATTTCTTTTGAGATTACTTTTGCAAACTAAATGTAAGGAGCTGTCACAAAATTGTACATTAATTCATATCTGTAACTCATTAGCTTCCATAGTAAGTTAAATTGGGGTCATCGTTCATTCTGAGGGAGCTATTTAAGCTATTAATTGGCATATGCTATTTTTACACATTAAAATCGGCTTTAGACCGGGCAGGAGACTTTTAAACAGGGCGACCCAACCGGCACAATTACATTCCTCGGTATGTACTGCTCATGGAAGTTAATAATTGCCTACTTCTTTAAGGGGCCGTGTCAAAATTGCAATTAATGAGGTTGATACAGTCATCTTAAATGAAGCGTTGATTGCTAACGCAATTCACATAATGTTAAAAAATGTGTATGGTTTATACTTATAGCGGTGAATTTGAAAAACTATATTGTATCACAGTCTCTGTGTTGTTGTGACGGCTTCTTGTTCATTTGAAGTTATATCAAGCAGGAAGTTTTTATTCGTAGCAAATGTTGGAAAGGGGCATTAAGCAAAATATTTTTTCGATGGCACAATGGGTAGAGTAATGTCTTTTGATCTAGATATCGCAAGTTTGAAACCCAATATATGTAGCATTTTTATTCGTCTAGTAACTTCGGAATTACTTGGTCAATATAACAGTCCTTAAGATTTAACTTGATTTTGTATGTCAGGGGCACAAGAATCACACGAAAATTACTCAGTCTATTAACATGTTCTCGAGAAATATAACGTGTACTATTCTCAAAATGGTAGTCATGAGATGACATTTTGATCAATCACATTCACATATTCACAGGGGCTATGTATTATTTAAAGCATTATCACACGTCATGACAACATATTGTTAATAACTAATTGATTTGGTGTTTTTTTACTATTTTCAAATAGCTTACTGCCTGTATTCATGGTGCAGCTCAGTTGATATATCCTTTACATTGGCAACACATATTTATACCCGTTATGCCTCCACATTTACTGGATTACTGTTGCGCCCCAATGCCATACCTCATAGGGGTACATTCATCACTTATGCAGGTAAGCACCATTTTGTATTGATTTGATAATTGACTTTTGCATCTGGACATTGGTCTTATTTGGATTATCCTGCATTATGGCCAGAATTGTACTTCAATTTTGTAAAAAGGAATGTAAAAACCATTTCATTTTATTATACAAATAGTGAATGCAAAAAAAGAATTGTTTTATAATAAGCTACTGTTCTAATGTAAAGTTTTACTAAATTATTCTGCTGCTTTCATAGAAAACCAATGTCAATTATTAGGCAAGTCAAAAGTGCTTATATTTTAGATGTTGAGTTCAGTTATAGATAACTTTAGTAAAGTTAAAGTAAAACTGAATGGCACATTATAATTAAGAAATCAAATAGCAAGGTGTTTAAAAATAACCAATTTCTCATATTACTGTATGTTATCTTTTCTGAAATATAGAAAGTTAAAAAAATGCCTCTAGATGAGGTACTTGTACTTGATGCTGATATCAATGATTTTGAAAGTCCATACAATGATCTTGACAAATTACCATCGGATGTCGTAAGTACAATTTTGTAACTTTAATTTTGTAACTGCGCCTACATTATAGCCAAAAGAATTTACATACTATATTTTTTTTAAGGTAAACCAACTGAAACGAAATTTGAAAAACAATGCAACTCAACTTGGTGATGGCATAGCTCGCTCATTTATGAAGGCCCTGGTGCCAATCATTGGCAACTATAGGGCAGCAATAAAGCCAAAGGTATTGTTATTATTTATAACTGTTATTCTTTTTTAACACTCCTATTACTAAATAGTATGGACCATCAATTCTGCATTATTTCATTTTATATTTTTTTATTGTTATTTTATTTCATCCACCCTACAGTGACCAAACGTCGCCATTAACAGGGTTGAAAGTCATAAAATATAATATAATATATACAAGCAAAAATCAACAGATAACAAGACAACATTTAAATATTACTGACATTAAAAAAAACCTTGTGATGGAAACAAGCAAGTGAATAAAAAAAAATATCAACAGATCAACTTTACATAGTGAGTGGTATAACTCATAACAAACGATTAACAAAACCATTTTTAGTAATATTTACTCTCCCTCTTGATATAGAAAATAAAGGAAGATTATGCAATTGATATTGTGGAACATAAATAGGAAAGTACACTTCAAAATTACCATGAAAAATTGAGTTCATAGCCTTAAAAAGAAAAATTAAATCAAATAACTAAATTAATTAATTAGAACGTCTTTGCTAATAGTAATAGAACCAAATTTACGCACGTAAAATCGACAAAACTTGTTCTGTACACTTTGTAATCTAGAAAACTGGGCAAGAGAAATAGAGTTGAAAATAACACTGCAGAATTCAAGATTTGACCTAACTAAAAATTTGTAGAAAATAACTAATGCCTTTTTATCATTAATATGTCTGCAATGTCTCCAAAGAAAACCCAAAAGTCTATTGCACTTAGAGAGACAATAAAATCAATATGTTTACAAACGGTTAATGAACTATCTAAAAAGGTCTTTGTGAACAGACGTTCTTTCAAGTAAGATATTATTAAAATAAAAGTCAAAATAGATGGGTTTTTTCTTAAGAGTAAGACATTTATTTGCATTTAGAGTGTTGCACTAGTGAATGAGTCTGTCAACGTCTTCTTGTAACAACAACATTTCACTTACATAGCATTATATTTGTGACAGCGCTCAGCAAGCTGTGACCACCTCTCTGCTTTCTCTCTCTACCATTTTTTATTTCATTTTTATGGTATTTGCCGATTTTTTGGTTATCCGCATTTGGCGGATAACCCCTAATTTATTGTCACGATCTCTCTTCTTCTTTCATTCCCAAAGTTTTGTTTCAGCTGAATCTCTAATCCTTGTGAACATAAGATTGTATATCTTTGTCAGAAGATTGACCTCTAACTGTAGATGTGCAGGAAACTTCGTTTTATGACTTTAGAGTCGAACAGCATAAGTTATGCGCGATTTTATGAATTTCGCATATTTAACATAGATCCAAAATTTTAATTGAAACAAAAAGTGTAATTTATATCATGCACTAACTTTCTGTGAAAAAAAATGTTTCACAGAAAACGCACATGCGTTTACAATTTTATTTCATTTTTTTAATCAACTTTCTACGCGTTTCATGTCATTTTAAGCATTTAAAACTTTTAAACAATTTAAACTTAAAATCACATCATACAAGCACAAATTCGTCAAAACAATGCTTTTTTTTTACAGTCAGAGTTTCTAAACTACATGGTTTATTTTTATTACATACTCTGGTAGTAGATGAGTTGTAGATATGGGATCATGCATCAAGATGGCTAACCGGACATTGAGACGTCATCGTATGGCCACATTTAATAGAGCGCATCTCCACTTATCGTATTCCATTTTGCCCCATATTTTAATATGTCTAGGTCAATCAATGATATTTCGCATGATTTACCATTTAAAAAATTTTGAATGACGTCATCATGATCAAAAGCGTGAAACACTTGGGTAACATATTTTTATCCTTACAGTAAATTTCAATATGTTATAGCTCATAACCATTTTCCATCGAGTACAGTGAATTCCGCCCATACGCATTCAATGAGGGATGAAGAACATGTTTTGGATCCAGCTCTGGTTTAATTGCCAGCAGGACACCACCGCCACGAGTAGATCGATCTTTTCTTAGAATTACATGATAGGATGCCATCAGGTACTGTATCATCCAGCCAACTTTCTATGATTCCAACCAAACTTGGGTTTTTTTCTTTTTTTCTCCAAGCAGGCAAATTTGTTCCTCAAGCTCCGAGCATTTAGGCATAGTCCAGTAATACCTGGACCATTGCTTGCACTTGCATAAGAGTCATTGTCAGTAACAAGACCACCAATAGAGGAATTGGTTAGCGAGGAATCATTGCTAAAAAAAAAGAGTCATTCAGTCGCGGCAATGCACAAACATAACAGGTTCAGGTGTGATTTTTGTTTTTATAAAATCGACGAAAATTGTTTGGGGAAATCGAAACGTGAAAGCGTGAAACAATACCCGAAAATCACAGCAACAAAGCTGCTGGCGGTTCCAAAAAATGTTATGAGAACAAGCACCGCAGATATTGTTTGGACCGGTTGCATTAGTCCTACCTAACAGGTTGCTTGGTCGTTGTACCTCAGTAGAACCAGAAACTAGAACAGTACCAGGATTCGGATGAATGTCTTTGCATAATGGTAGAAGATCAGTCATTAGTGACTCTCCTAACTTTGGACATTCCATCTCTTGCTGGTTTTCATGTTTCACATTCACAAAAACTTCACATCAAATAAAGCTTCTGGTCCTGATGGTTTGAGTGTTTGCATGCTTAAACGCGCTTGTTTCAGAATTTGTTGGAAACAAGTTTTCCAACAAATTCTTAACATGGTTTTCTTCCTAGTCAATCCTGTACCACAGCCTGGTGTCAGCAACCACTGATTGGTTATGTGCAATTGATTCGAAAACGCCAACCGTTGACCTTATTACTTTGGATTTCAGTCGTGCGTTGATACCATATCCTACGATATTCTTCTCCGCAAATTATTGTTGACATTCAATATCAATGACACTGCGTTAAGCTGGATAACATCTTTTTTATCAAATCATATACAGCAGGTTGTATATAAAGGCAACTCTTTGGACTGGTTGGTGCTGTTAGGTGCGCCGCAATGGGTCTGTTTTGAGTCTGTTGCTTTTTGTCATGTATGCTAATGACCTTCATCAATACATTACATCAAGTATTATACAATACGCTGATGATGTGTTCATTTTTTTTTTAGTTAGCACTAAGGATTCAGACCCAAATATTCAAAAAGATCTAACGTCTATTAATTCATGGGCAAAAATTGCCTCAAACTGAATCCCAATAAAAGCAAATCTAAACACAGTTTAAAGCAACATTGTATAGATTTTTAACTTTTCATATTTTATAAACCAATATTTATGCAAATGTACATGATTTTTAAGATTTTACCTACTATATACATCCAAAGGCAAATTACTGAAAAAATGACAATGCTGTGGGTATCAGTGGCTGGATCTCAATGGAGATACAAAATGACAATGCTGTGGGTATCAGTGGCTCGATCTCAATGGAGATACAAATGACAATGCTGTGGGTATCAGTGGCTGGATCTCAATGGAGATACAAAATGACAATGCTGTGGGTATCAGTGGCTGGATCTCAATGGAGATACAAAATGACAATGCTGTGGGTATCAGTGGCTGGATCTCAATGGAGATACAAAATGACAATGCTGTTGGTATCAGTGGCTGGATCTCAATGGAGATACAAAATGACAATGCTGTTGGTATCCGTGGCTAGATCTCAATGGAGATACAAAATGACAATGCTGTGGGTATCAGTGGCTGGATCTCAATGGAGATACAAAATGACAATGTTGTGGGTATCAGTGGCTGGATCTCAATGGAAATACAAAATGACAATGCTGTGGGTATCAGTGGCTGGATCTCAATGGAGATACAAAATGACAATGCTGTGGGTATCAGTGGCTGGATCTCAATGGAGATACAAAATGACAATGCTGTGGGTATCAGTGGCTGGATCTCAATGGAGATACAAAATGACAATGCTGTGGGTATCAGTGGCTGGATCTCAATGGAGATACAAAATGACAATGCTGTGGGTATCAGTGGCTGGATCTCAATGGAGATACAAAATGACAATGCTGTTGGTATCAGTGGCTGGATCTCAATGGAGATACAAAATGACAATGCTGTTGGTATCCGTGGCTGGATCTCAATGGAGATACAAAATGACAATGCTGTGGGTATCAGTGGCTGGATCTCAATGGAGATACAAAATGACAATGATGTGGGTATCAGTGGCTGGATCTCAATGGAGATACAAAATGACAATGCTGTGGGTATCAGTGGCTGGATCTCAATGGAGATACAAAATGACAATGCTGTGGGTGTCAGTGGCTGGATCTCAATGGAGATACAAAATGACAATGCTGTTGGTATCAGTGGCTGGATCTCAATGGAGATACAAAATGACAATGCTGTGGGTATCAGTGGCTGGATCTCAATGGAGATACAAAATGACAATGCTGTTGGTATCAGTGGCTGGATCTCAATGGAGATACAAAATGACAATGCTGTGGGTATCAGTGGCTGGATCTCAATGGAGATACAAAATGACAATTCTGTGGGTATCAGTGGCTGGATCGCAATGGAGATACAAAATGACAATGCTGTGGGTATCAGTGGCTGGATCTCAATGGAGATACAAAATGACAATGCTGTTGGTATCAGTGGCTGGATCTCAATGGAGATACAAAATGACAATGCTGTGGGTATCAGTGGCTGGATCTCAATGGAGATACAAAATGACAATGCTGTGGGTATCAGTGGCTGGATCGCAATGGAGATACAAAATGACAATGCTGTGGTATCAGTGGCTGGATCTCAATGGAGATACAAAATGACAATGCTGTGGGTATCAGTGGCTGGATCTCAATGGAGATACAAAATGACAATGCTGTGGGTATCAGTGGCTGGATCTCAATGGAGATACAAAATGACAATGCTGTGGGTATCAGTGGCTGGATCTCAATGGAGATACAAAATGACAATGCTGTGGGTATCAGTGGCTGGATCTCAATAGAGATACAAAAAAAAAGCGAAAAGCTAAATCAAAACAATAAGTAAAACAGCCAGAAAACTTTGCAGAGCTTTCGGGCATCACTAGCCCTTCATCAGTGCAAAAAAAGATATACTATACAAATTCAGAAGATTACAACAAAATACACAAATATACATTAAAAGCTAGGTTAAGTATAATACATACAGATTAAAAGCTTTTATCATAAAATTATTAAAACTATTAAAAATACAAAAAGGAAAAAAAAGGAAAGTAATAGTAATCCATGGGGGTTAATATTAGAGTCACAAAAACTATTGCATTAAAATATTGCATTCACCATGGAAGTAAAGAGGAAAACGACCACAGTTTACCATTCCTTGACGTATGAGTAACCCGAGGGTATTCTGTCCCACAAAGTTTATTGCAAACCCACTCACACAGACAGATATTTACATAAGCGATCTTTCCACCATCTGTCAACGAAATAATCAGTTTGTAAAACTCTTATCAAAAGACCGCACACTATTAGCGACAAAAAGTGTCTTCGACAAGAAATACAACATGTCAACAAAGCATTGGAACAGGTTACAACAGGAAGGACTTCCAACAACAGCGATCCTGCAGAGTTCAGAAAGTCTGTATGTTTACCATATTTGGGACAGCTTTCTCATCGTATCCAGCGAGTACTACCCAATGCCGACATAAAAGTATTTCATACTGCAGTCAACAAGTTGTCACAAGGACAAACCATCTAAACACAGCATACATTGTGAAAACTGGACGTGACCTTCAAACCAGGCTCAAAGAACATCAAGGCCATGCCAGAAGAGGAGAGCAAGACAAATCATCAATAGTTATGCATTCTCACAAACAACAATACCGAGTTAATTGGAAAGATGCTGAACTAATTGCTACCGTTCCTTTTTGGCATTCCAGACGAACCAAGGAAGCTATTGAAATTTACAAACAAAAACACTGTTCATCAAGATATTGGATTTGTTATACGTAACATTTGGCTATCTCTATTCAACAAGAATAATAATAATAAAACTTTATTAATCACGGTAACACTTATTCATCTCAATAGTGTTTTTCGACAAGGAAGTAAGACATTATATACAAATCAAATTTAACAATTAAACAATTAACAACAAGAGTTTATCTTAATTTACACTTAAATTAGAATAAATTAGAATTTTACAATAGATTGTAAAAGCCAAATTTACAAAAGAATAAACATCAAAATGAACAGAGCCTAAGTCTATTTTTACTTAAATAATTAAACTTAATACTAAAGATATTAAATAAATTATTAGTAAGAATTTAACTAAAAACTGAAAATCTTAATATACACATTTACAATAATATTAAATTACAGTAAAACGAATTAGAATTTTAAAATTTGTAAAATCCAAATCATACAAAAGAGTGAACACCAAGATTAACATTAAAAAAGTAATTACTTACAAATATTAATGCTCCTGCATATTAACCTATTGAATTGAAAATCTTAAATACATTTCTGACATCATATAATTTGAATTATAGTATACTTAAGTAAAATGTAATTATACATTTTTAAATTATAATTTAAAATTAAAAGATGTTTTTACATTTTTAGTCGCGTGGAAGCGACTCTATAGTTCACTATGTCGGTCGGTTGGTCTGTCTGTCTGTCTGTCTGTCGGTCTGTCTGTCAGTCTGTCTGTCTGTCGGTCTGTCGGTCCGGTATCACTATGCGTTTTATCGCTTTCTGACCTTATCTTGATATCAGTTTAATCTAGCTAGGTCAATTTTTCACAGTATATTCCTTATGGCCAGGAATCAATGTGGTTATGTTTTCACGGTGCGCAATAAAAAATTACGCGGTCTACGCACAATTTAACGAAATCACGTTTGTAATCATATCTTCACAACCATGAATCACAATTAAATAAAATTTGGTACTCATAAATTTCAGGGCATAAATCATCATATGGCAATACAATTACGTGCGTAGCGCATGTAACGCATGCGTACGCGCGCTTAAAATTTTCAAAATTTGTTTTCGATGAAATAAGAGTACGTTTCAGGCAATTTTAAGCGTTTACAAAATTGCCATGAGTGCGCATATTTTTGCGCGCGCACTGCGCGTTAAATGTTATTGCGCACTCTTTTTGCCCGATTTCTGTTTTCTTGACTTACTTTTCAACTCGAAATTACGTTATACGAGCACGTCAAAAGTGAAAGGCTACGCACGTGTAAATTAAAAAAATATAAATGTTTTTAAACATTTCAACATTTTTAAACATGTTCAGTAATTTCGGTCAGTATAGTTCACTATGTCGGTCGGTCGGTCTGTCGGTCTGTCTGTCGGTCCGGTATCACTATGCATTGTAGCACGCGACTTAATGGCTGTTGGCCTTGTTTATGTCATCACTTAGTTCATTCCATAATTTAGCAGGCAGGCTCCGTTTTTTATAGTCCGTTTTAGGTTTAGGTAGCATTAGTTGATCTTGAGATCTTGTGTCATAATGATTTTCTTTGATATGAAATCAGTTTATTAGGTAAGTTGGTGCTAAATTATTGGTAATTTTTAACATAGTGATGGCTTCATTTATATACAAACGTTTCTCAAGATTATCAAAGTTAAGGCTGTGCAAGACTTTACTACCAGAATCACTTCTACTCTTCTTAGTTATTATTTTGGCAGCTCTGATTTGCATAACTTGAAGTTTGTGACTTTGTAGTTGGTTTGAGCATCCCCAGACAACATGGCAGTATTCAAAATAGGGAGCAAATAACTATTTGTACATTGTACATTGAGTATTTTTTGATAAAATAGAAGTCCTTGCAGTTCCTTACCTTTTACATAGTCAGTATGTTTATTCCATGAGAAATTATCATCAATAATCACACTAAGGTGTTCACAATGTTTAACACGATTTAGCTTTTGACCATCAATATTTACATTTAAATCATTAATTTTGTAATCTTCATCGACAGTAAACCATGCCATAGTTTCTGGCCAGTTTACATTCTTCTTCGAGTCAATGCTATTGTTTTTAGAGTCTCACTTTGCTTTTCACACCTATCAGAAACAATGCTCTTCAATAGCTAGTTTCCATTCACTATTGTTGATGAGAAACAATGCTCTTCTATGGCTAGTTTTAATCACTCCCAGTGTGGGAATGTGCTATTGTTTCTGGCTTTCACATCAGTCCCACCCTTTTCCACTTAGTTTCCTGAACTTTCTGCATTCTCACTCCTGAGTCAATTAAAGCATATTGATTGAAACGTCAAGAAACTTATTAAAATGTATTATTTATTATTATTATTATTAATATTAAATACGTCCAATCTCAGTACAGCAGAAAGAAAGTCGTGATATACCATCTCAGAGTGTTACTTGAGATTTAATTGTTTTGGTGGCACTGGGCTTGGCCTAAGAATTCAACCCTGTCTTAAATCCCTAAATGTACAATACACTTTTTCATAACTTAGTATATTCTTTATTTGTAAAATATTATTGTGTTTAAACACTTCAGACACAAGTGAAATATTGCATCATTGATGTACTCGTTTAATGCTGAAGAAATAAATAATGTGTAATTTTATACTAATTGATTTTGTTATTTAGGAAACCGATTGCAATAGCTTGGAATTTCAGAATGAGTTGTTTGTCAAGAGCAGCTCAAGTAGCATGCATCCATTCCTGGAAATGCTTCTACATTCTCAACACTTTCAAGAATTCATTGGTGATCGGCTAAGCAATTTAAATGCAGGAAAGGGTTACCAAGATATATTTGAAGATGAAATTCGTGCTGTCAATTCAGAAAAGGGTAGGTTTGTTGTATAAAAAGAATATATAAAACACACACAATTTGAATGACTTTAAAGATGTATTAGAGAGGTTTCACAACTCTACGATAACGAAAACGGATACGTCACGCACACATATTCGTTTTCGTAAGCCAGTAAAAATCTGGTTCGCATGGCAACGAAATATTGAGGGCGCCGTCCAAAATATGACTGTGGTAAATTTTAGCAAAGTGCAGGTACGTGTTTCTTAGCTGCCTAGGCCTAGCGTAACATCAAAGTGAATGAGGACTTTAAACACTGCTATTAATTAAAATTGACCTGGCATTTTAGTAAATTACTTTTAGTAAGATGAGATGAGATATATTTTGATAGAAAACTTTGACTGGAAGTCAAAGTAATTTTTTTAACCAAAAAAACGTCTGTATTTTATTTAAATAATTTTTTTTTCATCTCATTTTTGGTGAAAATTAATAACTATTATGATACTTCAAAATGACCCACTTTTTTTCGAAATCTTTTTTTTTTTTTTTTTTTTTTTGGAATTTGACAAAGGGACAATACATCTTTAATATAAAAATGTATCTTCCAAGCATTTTGACAAAAAAATTAAATAATAATGTCCATGCGTCTTCGAGATATGGTGATTAATGTTAGTTTTATAATAAGAAATAAACCAATTGAGATCAAAGGTCACAGAGGTCAAATTTAGATATTTCTAATTTTGATTTGGCATTTCAATACTATACTCTTAACAAACTGCTATACGTATTGAATAACAATATGCGAAGGAGCCCAGGTTCAAACCCATGACATTAGACCATTTTAGCGTATGACGCTAAAAGAATGTGTGTCTGCACAGTTTGGGATTAAAGTACGACCCTTGTAGCGTATTAGTCGAAAACGGTTGATAGTACCGTTTTAGCATACGACACTACTGTATTTCAACGTTGTATCCAATCAGAACGTTTCCTGTTATGACAAGAAACAAGGTTTGACCTAGGCTGTATCGTATCCTAACTAGACTACAAATACAATTGTTGAAAAAAAAAAAAGCTATGCTACAAACTACATGTGTCAACTGATACCATTATTTTTTCTTAGGGACTACCATCCCGTCCCCTTTTAGGCCTAACTAGAGCCATTCACGCATTCATTCAAGCTAAAAACTGAGAACACCCTAAACACTCCTAAAAATTCAATTTTGGAAAGATAAAGCTTTATAGCTATCCATCAATATAATTTTTAATAAAATACATATAGTTTTTATAGAGTTATGAACACTAATAGGCTTGTGATCAGAGTTGGCAGCCATTTTGGATGCCATCTTAAATTTGAGGATGACCGCATATTTGCAACAGTACAATTATTAGAGTGTAGGTTAACAAAAAAACTTGGTTTACTAAGTTTGTAGAGAGGTGGTACTGTGCTTATAAGCAAGCTTTTCATTCTTTAGTTTGTTGCAATAATTGTTTGCGTATGTTGCTGAAATTTAGTAAATTCTGTAGTGTTTCCTAGTTTTGGTGAATTTATTCATAAGTCTATAGTTTTTATGTTGCGTATAAACTTAAGGTATCTGATAATTAATTTGTGAAAACTTTTTAATTTCAAATTGTATGCCAACTGCTCTGGTATTTTACATCAGTTTTGTACTATTTCTATATTTTTTATACTACTATATGTTATTTATACTATATGCATTGCATTTGCGAAATAAAATTTTAAATATTCTTTATTTATATTCCATCAATATATGCAGCTACTTTGATTTGTTTTATGTATAATACCTTTTTTTGCAGAAAAAAATAAGGTGAAAGGAGCATTTAATAATATGAGGAATGACAGTAAGGCTCTAATGTCTAAAGTACAGAAGAAGGTAAGTGATGACATTAAATTTGTGTGACTTTTCACTAGTTTACTTTTGTGAATGACTTTTAATTTAGCTCTCCATGTTCACCATTTCCCCCAACCCCCTCCCTCACTTTCCAAGAAAATAAACACAGTTTGTGTATGGCCCATTAGAACTAATTTAGCCATGGCATTTTCACATTTTATTTAATATATCTGCAATCAACAGTTATAGTTATATCCATTTAAATTATCCATCCAGAAGCACAGCATTCAAGTATATATCTCTTTGCTTGTTGACAGAGACATTCTGCTTTTGTTATCTTTGGGGATGTCTAATTCCCTCTAACTATGCTTTAATATGAAACGCCGTTTACGCAACATTTCGATGATATGAATTTTATGACGCAATATGTGAATGAATTTCATCGATATGAATTGAATGACGAGCGATGAATTAAATGTTTTGAATGAAATGCTTTGAATTGAATGTTTTGATTTGAATGACATTTTTTGAATGAAATGTTTTAAATGAACTGAATTGAATGCTATGATTAGTCAAACTATTGGCGACATATGTCATTCCCACTGCGCCCTCTTGGTAGCTTGACCTCTCCGTTAGCTTTTTTTCCATACTAAATGGATCCAAGCCCATGGTCTGTTAGGATTCACTGTAAAGGATCATATTGATAACAGTAGGGAGAAAGAGGAGAAGAGGGTACCAAGGCTTAAGACGTTGAGAAAAAAATCGTGACCGGGAATGACTTACGCTACAGTACTATCCAATTCAATTCCTTCAAAACATTTCATTCAAAACATTACATATCGCGCGTCATTCAATTCATATCGATGCATTTCATTCACATATCTCGTCATAAAATTCATATCATCGAAATGTTGCGTAAACGGCATTCCTTTGAGCTTATTGACTACAATTAGTATTAGGACATGATGATGACGCCTATAATTGTTGCATTTGATAAATATTTTTATAAGCATGGGTTTAATGTTTAACATTTTCTAGAAATATTAACCCAGCTTGCATTGCATTTGTTTCTTGCATGTGTAGTTTTCAATGTAATGTTACTGCATGTTTTTTCTAAAAAAATAAAAATATAAGGTATTTACCATTGCAATGCTTTTATAACAAGTTTTGGTTTGTTTGCCAGTGTTCTGAACATTTTTTGCAATTTTTTTTTCAAGTTTGCATTTTTCGCAAACCATATCAATTTTATTCCGTAAATAAGCAACACGCGCACTGTACACCTTGAAACGCGGTCTAATTGTGCAAAAATCACACTTTTTCAGCATGTTTTTCTCCACTAATAATCATCGGATTTACCTGGTAAATGTGTAGTAGCTTCATATTATTTCATAAATCACGTCATTTTAATATGCGTTATCTTATCCAGTTTTTAATCACAATTTTGTTTAATTTAATCATGCAAAGAGCCACACACGGCTAATTTCTTTTGCATATTTAGTAGGCCAACAATTTCCGATTCCGACCCCTAAGATTTAATAACTCAAAGAGCCACACGGCTATTTTTTTTTGTTTTTGCATTGTAATTTTTACCCTTGGGATATACGAAAATACCATTGAGATATAAAAAATACATGTGAGCCAGCAGCAATTTTTCCCCAAGACAGTAACCAAACATCTACTATAACACTAAGATTTAAGCGCGTGAAAAGATGACTAATTCCACTTTAACAATACGAAAATACTCATGACAGCAACTTCTATCTCTAAGTTGACTCAGACAGTAGCTCATAGACAAGATTCATCATGTGAAGAGCTAACATGGCTAATTCTTATTTATTGGAACTGTACACATTTGGATACACTCATGACAGCTACAACTTTATCCTGTTAGCTTCTGAATTTTCTTGATTACAAAAGTACACTCACTTGAGTGAGTCAATTTGCAAGCACAAAATCACTTTAGTTAAATTCTAGTTTATTTTTGGTTTTTAAAAGGTATTCTGTATTTTGAAACCATTGATGTTTTAAAAATCTCGAAAAGAAGCACACTGGGCTTCTTTTCAAGATAATGGGATTCTTTTCGAGACTATTTGAATATCAAAAGAACAAAAGTTATTTATATCATACATTTATTTTACAGTTTAAAATGGTATTTTGATCACGATAAACAAAAAAACACTTCATTTCATTTAAACCATTTTCTTTCACTCTTGAAATGTCTAGTGAAGGTAACATTTAAAAAACTTAATATCATATGCCTGCACAGATCGTATTTGATGACAATAGGGAGTTTTCGCAACATTACGAATACGATAACAAAAACAGATACGTCACAAAACTTTTGAGCTGTTCCCAATTTCATATTCGTAAAGCGTATTCGTGTTGACGAATATCACCAGTCATATTCGTAACTACAAAATGAGTATAGTACTTGATATATTTAGCACATTTTGCATTTGAATTAGGAATGATTCATGATTATAATATAATTATACTTTTATTAAAAGTAATTTACTAAAGTAATTTACTAAAATGCCACGTCAATTTTGATAAATAGCAGTTTTTAAAGTCCTCACTCGCTTTGATGTTACGCTAGGCCTTGGCAGCCAAGCACCAAGCAACACGTACCTGTGCTTCGCTCAAATTACCGCAGTCATATTTTTGATGGCGCCCTCAATATTTCGTTTCCATGCGAAACAGATTTTTACTGACTTACAAAAAAACGAATACGTGTGCGTGACGTATCCGTTTTCGTTATCGTATTCGTAAGATTGCGAAAACTCCCTATAGTCTCTAAAACCCTGTCTTAATGGAATGCTACTTAATGGAATGCTACTTAATGGAATGCTACTTTGATAATCTAAATAGTTACACTTTATATTATATTAACCTTACAATATTCACGATTTTAACAATTATTACGGATTCTCCTTCTAACACATATCTATAATAATTACAGCTATAAACTGGTGTATTTTAAAAAAACTATCTTAAAATGTCATTGTTTCTAGATGCCTTTAGTCGAACTAGGATTGCTAATTTCTGTACGTACTTCCAAACAGCGTAATAACAGAAGTCATAAAATTTAACATTGTCCCACCAACAACTTGAGTATCCTGTTGAACGAAAGCACTCATTTTAGCATACGTTCTGGTGATTTCAACTATACCTATACAGTATATAAGAAGCCAATTAAAAGGATATTTTAAAATAATTGCATGCAATATATCAGATTTAAGGATTTGGAGCATTACATGACTTAAATGAGACACGGTAAACATCTTTTCTTGGCAAATTATATCAACATCTGACGACTCCTCGAAAATACAATGATGGATCGTCAAGTACGTCGGTCTTCTGTTAGATGATATACTCTATGTTGTACAATTAATATTTATATCCCGGTCAACTCATGACTTTGGACGTCTTGACCTCCGAGCTTGCTCAATTGTTTACCATGCAAAAATATCTTTTCTATAGCCAATGAATAATAGCGTTTTTCTTTAAACCTATTTTAATACCACAGAATACTAGAATTTATTTTCATCGACGTAGCAAACGCCAACTATGATATCATAACTCAAAAGCACTGATCGTAGTTTAGTCAGTGTCCAGGTTTAACATGCATAGGCCTACTGTAACATGCAATTTGAAAGAATAGTGCTTTTACTATCAACGAAATTGCTTTAGTTATTCCTCTATAACTTTAATTCCGCAAAATATCTATTTCACTGCCCCCTATGAGTATAACACACCCAAGAATCCGCATCCGCTGAATTTTGGATTAATAACGATGGGATGGTCACTTAAGTGTCTCAAAGGGGCATCGCTACCACTAAACATTGCCAGGAGAATATGAGCCGGGAAATGTTATATTTGATGTGATGCTCATAACTTATATGAAGAAAAATATGCGAATCTGATACAGATAGTTATGAAGTATCATATAATATGTAAGCAAACGATGGAATGATGATTGGACAAAGAAGAAGATGATGATAATTTAGTCATTGTTCCACACATTAAAACATTTAGGCATCTTATGTTTTTAAATGATTTATCTTGGAGGATGACGGCCATTTTTAGGGTTAATCTGTGACAGTTTAATAATTACCATATATCTATATTTACGGTAATTATTATAAGAGAAAAAAAACATAGACTACCAAAACCAAAATACATTACACTTTGTTCAAAATTAATATTCTGTCAATATTGCGAAATGATATATAAACATTATCCTAATTTTAAAACTGTAAAGAATTAGAGTAGTAGAGTATATTATATGTTCATATTTTTTGCTCGCAACTACGGTACAGAGGAGCTTGAGCATTGGTTACTTTATCGTATTTGGTCACATTTTTTGCAACATGTGGCAGTCCAATGATTACAATATCTTTAATCCTAATCCAACAGCATAAGCAAATGACCAGCCACTTGAAGGTACACTTATTACTTGTTTTATCATTGAGACATTTATCAGACATTTGAATTTGTAGATGACACTGGTAGCTAATTTTACTCAAGCTTTACAGTGCTTGTTAAGCATTCACAAACACATGATCATAGATGCATTGTAGTAGCTTATCATTAATTCAACAACCTGAATTTGATATAGTATGTATTACGATCTCAGTTTCAACCTTTCAGATAGGAGCTTTCCAATTTCTATGATTTGGACTCATCATTTGGCTGGCAATACATACATCAAATTATCTTTTTCAACCTGGCCAATTCTAGATCCAGACAATGTATTTGGACATGAATTTATAATTTGGCAAACAATAGCGTATATCAAAATAAAGGAAGTCTATAGTAATTTTCAATAAATTATTTTAACTATAAAATTAATGTTAAGGTCGTCTCAACCTAATTCTCTTTAAATGGCAAATGCTTAAATTAGAACCCTTATGTTCTAAGCTTATTTCTTGGACAAGAAAAATTTGGTCACATCAAATTGATATAACCAATTAGAAATAAGCCTAATTTCATTATTTTCTTTTTACGTTAACTGCATTACCTAACTTTAATTTTGAAATATTAAAAATGTTAAGTTCTTTAAATAAAAATTATGTTCTCTTGTTATGTTGATTTCATTCTAGTTCCAGAATAACATGACCCTGTATTGCACTTTTTTTATTATAAACCTTCAAAACATTCAAATTGCATGGCAAGAATGCTGCTTCATTGGTTTTTTTAAATTTCATTTACATTGCTTCTGCTTTTTTGAAAATTTATTTTTCTTCAGATTTCTTCAAATAGCGTAAAGGGAAACAGGGTATGTAGATATGTAATAGGTTCCAAACAATTCCACAAGCACTTTCTTACAAACATTGTCCATCTTAACATATATATATACTGTACACTTCAGCCCACGAAATTCAGAAAAAAGAAGGTCGGCAAAAAATTGCCGACCTTAAATTCGCCAAGGTCGGCAGTCTCGGCAGTTCTAAAAATAGAAAATTCACCCCAAGGCCTAAACCTCTTGCTAACCTAAAGGCCTAGCTATTAGGCCTAGCCTCCCTAGCTATATGTTATGCAAAAAGAACTAGCAAAATTAACTAAAATATAAAAACCTAACACTAAAATCTACAAGATAAATTCTATTTGATAATTAATTGCTGAACATCATGGTTCTGGAGCTAGCCGTACACAGAGCATGCTTGCTTGGCATAACAGGGTATTCCCCTACACAGGTCTGTTGCGCACCGGGCTGTGCCCAGCCAGCTTGGTTGATAGGAGAAAGCATGCAGCTCACACACAAAATGATGTAATGGTTGAGTGAATTCAGGGATCATCTTAATTCCATGGTTTGTTAACTAAACACAACATGGTGGTGAATATGCCTGTTAAAATTTCAATGATACGATCCCTTAAAGTACCATGTTGTTGCTAGGAGGCTTGAAAGGAGGGATCTAGCCTAGTTTCTAGGTCGGCAATCTCTTGCCGTCCTCTGACAATTTAAGGTCGGCAATAAGGTCGGCAATTGCCGATTGCCGACGTGAAATTCGTGGGCTGACACTTTTTGCTGCTTTCTTTTCTTTACTCTTTCTGCTTTTATTGTATTTTTAGCTGTTCATACAGTATATTTACTTTCTGTGTTATTAATCTATTTGTAACTCATTTTCAATTGTATTCTCACTGTCTTTCCTTTCACCACCTTCCATCAGGCTAATCCTGCAATGAAGCACATGGTTCAACAGGTAATAAACTTTTTTTCATAAATAATAACTTCAACATCAACCTTTGACATAACAACAAAATGACATTGAGTGTTGAGTGACCATATAAACACATTAGGCATAGAATATTAATTTTAACCGCTAGATGATATACTAAAATTGAGGAAATCTGTGAGAATAAAATAATGAAAGATGAGGGCGTATCAATTTGATCTCTGGTTTGCATGAGGGACTAGTGCTGTTCCGCCATACCAATTCCATGAAAGCCCCAGTGCTCTAATGGTTAGGACAACTGCATTTAAGCAGAAGGTCCGGGTTTAGTCTCGGTTGGGGCGACTTGTTCTAATTATCACAGATTTCCTCATCTTATTGTTTCAAATTAATTAATTAAATTTCAGTATATCACTGGGCGGTTTAAAATTGATGTTCTTTCCCTGTTGTGTTTATATATATAATGGTTAGAAAAGCTGCATATCAAGTAGACGGTCCGAGTTCGAGTCTTGGTTGGGGCAACTTTTTCTCATTCTTACAGATTTTCTCATCTTTATCGTTTCAAATTAATTAATAATATAACAGTATATCACCGGGCGGTTTTGAATTAATGAAATTTCTGACAAGTGTGTGTCTTTCCTTGATATTAGTTTATCTATTGATAAACCTGGTCTTTCTACATCCGTTCACTACAAAGATACTGACGCGCACGCTTATCTAAATTACAACTTTTCGCATCCTCCAGCTTGTAAGAATGCTATACCGTAATTCGCAACTTGTTAGATGATGATGACTTTAACGTAAAAGCATCTGAGATGATCGATTTTTTTAATGCATGCGAAAATCCATCTGACATTACCGTGAAATCTCTAAGAAAAGTTTGCCAGTTAACGCACGAGGACACATTACAACCTACAGATAATACAAATGCTTGTGACCGCATACCTCTAGTCCTCACGTATCATCCTATGAATAAGAAGGTTATTAACATTCTCCTCGATAACTTTTCGATTTTGACAGAAGATAACTCTGCTACAAAAGATATTTTTCAAGAACCACCCATGATAGCTTACAGAAACAAATTTGGCCACCTTATCCGCAATTTCCGGGGTGGGATCCGTTTACGATAATTAAGAGGATTGTTTAGCTGTCTTAAGGACTCCTCTTCATAAAATTTGATGTCCATAGCAACAGTGGCAGAACCTATCAGCGGGTTTAATGATGACATCATTACGCTGACGCAATTTGGCAATGGCCTGCCTCTCTTGTTTTGAGAAATTGTCACTTTTATCTGGACTGGGACGTAGTTTTGTACATCCTCTTCAATAGCCTGAATAAATGTTTCTAAAGCTAGACAACGATTTTTAGGTGGATTCCAGGAACTTTTTGGTTTAAATTTGCTAATGTTGCCTTTGTTTTGCGTGGTGCTGCTGTCTGAATCAGCAAAATATTCAAGTAATCGTAATTTTCTGGAGAAAGACTCCATGATCTAAAGATAATTGTGCGGCGAACTGCCTTGGTTTTGGGCAGAATTTAAGTCCTTGAAAAAGAAGTTTTTTCTCTCCTTCAGAAAGTCGACAATTAATTTCAACAACTAAATGAGAGGTGTTGCTCCGATTTTAGTTATAAGTCCGAACAAACCTTCTGCAGGGTTTCCTAAAAGCCCTAAAATCTTCCGAAGGTAGAGTCACTTGTGTTGAAATGACCAAGTCTGCAGGTAGACCAAATTTGTGATATCCCCTTCGGGCCATTACTTTTGATTGCTTATGGCAATCATTGGCGATAATCCTGAGTTAATTTTGAAACTGGATGCAGGAAGTTCTCTTTTCAACTTCTTAGTTCTAGAGTAAATTTCAACGTCAAACTCAGGGAGGATTTTGCGGCAATTGCCCATTTGGATCTCATTGAGTTGATAAGCATTTTTGTAAAGGACAGCGTTCCAAAAATATATGTATATTTTTGAAACGATAAAGATAAGGAAATCTGTGAGGAAACAGTGCTCATATTCGGAACATGATCTTATAATCGTGTCGAGCATAGCTCATCGGCGAAAGTTCCATATTTTTTAGTATGAAAAAATGTCTCTGGCGGGATTTGAACAAGCGACCTCTCGCTTACAGGGCGAGTATCAAGGCTGTGTTTAAGGGTTAATAAATACTAAACAGAAACAATATAAAATTACACCAATATAAACTGGCATTTAAATTTGCGTTTGGAATAATATAATGAACTTTACACACTAATTGCAATACTAATGGTATGATTTCAGACCAAACCAATGCTGTTACATACTGTACATTGTGGCATTTATCAAGTTTTTTAACATTATTGACCTGCAATTTAATAACATTTTTTATTGTTATTTCCATAATGTTGATATATTTTATTATATAAAAATAAATTACTAAAAAACAGAATTATATGCAATTGTTATTTCTAAAATATTTGTAACTCATGCATCTGCCAAAATCAACAATATTAAATTGAACCGAATAGCCTGCAGCTACCAACATTATTGGCCAGTTCACTTTATTATCTGTAGATTTAAGATCAGCAACAATCATATATGGTACAAAATCAGTGTTTTTGTGAAGGGTTGTAACAAAATAGGATACCATTCACATATTTAACAGTATGCATTCTTCTCATAATTATAATTGATAAATAAAAGGTCCACTAATCAAATACATATACAGACGTAAACATACTCAAAGCTATAACATGTGTGTATTTCATTGCTCACTTTAAAATACAATGTTACCTAATTGGCAGATGAACTTTAACACATTACTTTTTTCTTATTTCATAAGACTAAGGGTTTTGCAAAAACAGGTGTGAAAGAATTTAAGGGAATCACCACTAAACTCATTAAATCAAAGGTAAGTTTTATATAATAAATACAGCTTGTAACAACTGCTAATGTAGAAAACGCCAGATAATGTCGAAACTGTTAATGTAGAGTAATCCTCCAGCTAATTTAGAAACACCAACAGCTTATGTAGTAAATAAAAAATCAACACCAGCTAATGTAGAACGGTCAAGCAGTATCGGAAATTGACTCACAGCGAATGTAGTTACTATCATCAGCAAATGTAGAACCTATGTCTAAATCATGTGCAAATGCATCTCTTTACTAATAGCTATCAGACTGACCTTCAAAAAACGGCCATCTCGTAAGCGACCACCATCTCCCTTAAGAGACCATTTCTCATAATCGACCATCTCTTAAACGACCAATACCTTGTAATCAACCACCTCTCGGGACCGCTTCTTATAATCGACCACATCTCGTAAGCAACTACAGTACCACTCTTTATGACCACTGCCTCTCGTAAGTGACCACATTTTTAAAGGACCACCACCTATCGTTAGCAACCACCTCTTGTAAGGGTTCCAATAATTATCGATCTATAGTTTCCCCTATGTTTCATAATTTGTTTGTGATTTTATTTGTGTTACACGAGCTTGTTGAAAATAAGCACTTTCTTATCAGTGGGGGGATAGTTCAAATTACACAGTAAAATCTCTATTCTTTTGTACACAAATTTTGTAAATAGAGAGGCATTTTTAAAAGCTATGAAAAATAAACAATGTGGCAAAAAATGTTATCAGATGACTAAATATAGGTAATATAACTTGAATTTTATATTTCTGGTAATTCTACTTCAGATTTTTATTTTCATGCTATAGCAAAAATTATCCACCGTATATCCACCATCTTTTTTCACCTTCTAGGGAGTCACCAGACATGTTTTACATTAGTTTAAACTATACCCAACTACTGAAAAAAGTCTTTCTGTTTTTTTATGGCAGAATTTTGCCAAATTCTGTATTTGACCATATTAAGGGAAATTCATATTTTTTCGTCTTTATTTCTGTTACAAATATTTGATTTATGTACAATTAACCAGATATTATATTTAAAATTCATGCCTGTACCTGAGCTTTAAGGTAATTACTGATTGTCCTAATTCCTATCAAAAACAGTACTGTATAACTCATTAAGGGACACCTTCAGTACTGTATAACTCATTAAGGGACACCTTCAGTACTGTATAACTCATTAAGGGACACCTTCAGTACTGTATAACTCATTAAGGGACACCTTCAGTACTGTATAACTCATTAAGGGACACCTTCAGTACTGTATAACTCATTAAGGGACACCTTCAGTACTGTATAACTCATTAAGGGACACCTTCAGTACTGTATAACTCATTAAGGGACACCTTCAGTACTGTATAACTCATTAAGGGACACCTTCAGTACTGTATAACTCATTAAGGGACACCTTCAGTACTGTATAACTCATTAAGGGACACCTTCAGTACTGTATAACTCATTAAGGGACACCTTCAGTACTGTATAACTCATTAAGGGACACCTTCAGTACTGTATAACTCATTAAGGGACACCTTCAGTACTGTATAACTCATTAAGGGACACCTTCAGTACTGTATAACTCATTAAGGGACACCTTCAGTACTGTATAACTCATTAAGGGACACCTTCATAATCCAACAAAATGTCCCTATATTCTGTACCTGATTACTAAACCGATATTATTGTACTTTATAAATGGCAGACCACACATGCATACAGTACTCTTGTGCTTTATGTGAGAGAATTTAGAGCATTAATACTGTATCAATTATATGTATTTGTTTATGGTTTATTATCGGTATGCCAAATTTGTTTATGGTTTATTATCGGTATGCCAAATTTGTTTATGGTTTATTATCGGTATGCCAAATTTGTTAATGGTTTATTATCGATATGCCAAATTTGTTTATGGTTTATTATCGGTATGCCAAATTTGTTTATGGTTTATTATCGGTATGCCAAATTTGTTTAATGGTTTATTATCGGTATGCCAAATTTGTTTATGGTTTATTATCGTTATGCCAAATTTGTTTATGTTTTATTATCGGTATGCCAAATTTGTTTATGGTTTATTATCGGTATGCCAAATTTGTTTATGGTTTATTATCGGTATGCCAAATTTGTTTATGGTTTATTATCGGTATGCCAAATTTGTTTATGGTTTATTATCGGTATGCCAAATTTGTTTATGGTTTATTATCGGTATGCCAAATTTGTTTATGGTTTATTATCGGTATGCCAAATTTGTTTATGGTTTATTATCGGTATGCCAAATTTGTTTATGGTTTATTATCGTTATGCCAAATTTGTTTATGTTTTATTATCGGTATGCCAAATTTGTTTATGGTTTATTATCGGTATGCCAAATTTGTTTATGGTTTATTATCGGTATGCCAAATTTGTTTATGGTTTATTATCGGTATGCCAAATTTGTTTATGGTTTATTATCGGTATGCCAAATTTGTTTATGGTTTATTATCGGTATGCCAAATTTGTTTATGGTTTATTATCGGTATGCCAAATTTGTTTATGGTTTATTATCGATATGCCAAATTTGTTTATGGTTTATTATCGGTATGCCAAATTTGTTTATGGTTTATTATCGGTATGCCAAATTTGTTTATGGTTTATTATCGGTATGCCAAATTTGTTTATGGTTTATTATCGTTATGCCAAATTTGTTTATGGTTTATTATCGGTATGCCAAATTTGTTTAGGGTTTATTATCGGTATGCCAAATTTGTTTATGGTTTATTATCGGTATGCCAAATTTGTTTATGGTTTATTATCGGTATGCCAAATTTGTTTATGGTTTATTATCGGTATGCCAAATTTGTTTATGGTTTATTATCGGTATGCCAAATTTGTTTATGGTTTATTATCGGTATGCCAAATTTGTTTATGGTTTATTATCGTTATGCCAAATTTGTTTATGTTTTATTATCGGTATGCCAAATTTGTTTATGGTTTATTATCGGTATGCCAAATTTGTTTATGGTTTATTATCGGTATGCCAAATTTGTTTATGGTTTATTATCGGTATGCCAAATTTGTTTATGGTTTATTATCGGTATGCCAAATTTGTTTATGGTTTATTATCGGTATGCCAAATTTGTTTATGGTTTATTATCGGTATGCCAAATTTGTTTATGGTTTATTATCGGTATGCCAAATTTGTTTATGGTTTATTATCGGTATGCCAAATTTGTTTATGGTTTATTATCGGATGCCAAATTTGTTTATGGTTTATTATCGATATGCCAAATTTGTTTATGGTTTATTATCGGTATGCCAAATTTGTTTATGGTTTATTATCGGTATGCCAAATTTGTTTATGGTTTATTATCGGTATGCCAAATTTGTTTATGGTTTATTATCGGTATGCCAAATTTGTTTATGGTTTATTATCGTTATGCCAAATTTGTTTATGTTTTATTATCGGTATGCCAAATTTGTTTATGGTTTATTATCGGTATGCCAAATTTGTTTATGGTTTATTATCGGTATGCCAAATTTGTTTATGGTTTATTATCGGTATGCCAAATTTGTTTATGGTTTATTATCGGTATGCCAAATTTGTTTATGGTTTATTATCAGTATGCCAAATTTGTTTATGGTTTATTATCGGTATGCCAAATTTGTTTATGGTTTATTATCGGTATGCCAAATTTGTTTATGGTTTATTATCTGTATGCCAAATTTGTTTATGGTTTATTATCGTTATGCCAAATTTGTTTATGGTTTATTATCGGTATGCCAAATTTGTTTATGGTTTATTATCGGTATGCCAAATTTGTTTATGGTTTATTATCGGTATGCCAAATTTGTTTATGGTTTATTATCGGTATGCCAAATTTGTTTATGGTTTATTATCGGTATGCCAAATTTGTTTATGGTTTATTATCGGTATGCCAAATTTGTTTATGGTTTATTATCGGTATGCCAAATTTGTTTATGGTTTATTATTGGTATGCCTCTTTTTGAATTTCCTTTTGCATACCAAACCTTTCAACTATTATTCATATTCAATTTTTTCATGTTTTGTAAAACAATTTCATATAATATTTTAATTGTAATGAAAAATTACAGTTTTTAAAGCCTTTTTGCTAATTAAAATGATACTACTAATTTTCATTTTTTTGCAATACCTTTATTTCGATTTCTTTTTGGTTATTATTTGATTGTATTATTTTTCAATACATAATTTGTTTAATATTTAAACAAAATTGCAGCACAATAGTGCAGCAAAAAATATATATTTAGAACAAAGTAACAATATGGAAATTCTGCATATGTTTATATATAGTTGTTTGAAACGACTCGACAAAAAGAAGCATATTTTGTCAAGAAAAATGCAGTCAGTTTTCGAGGACCTTACCAATATAATAGAACTTTAATCAATAAAATATTCCAGTGGTTTGAATATCTGTCTTTGCTTCTTAGTGTGTTTACTTGCTTTTACTACAAATATAAATATTAAATACATATTTTGGTTTTACCACCACCACTATTTTGGCCACTCTTCACTCAGTTTTTTTAATTTGATGGCATTTTAATCAATTCATTTATTTGAATTTGTTTGGTGTGACCCAATAAGGGAAACCGCTGAAATCACTTGTAACAAACATTGAAATCACGTAACTAAACATGGCTAAAACAATCATTACACATTTCTTAATATAGGCCTATACAGTATAGGTTTTATATTATATTCCCCCACAAAAAGTACTAGGCGTGGCAGTAGCCCTTTGGTGCTGTATCCTACCAAATCTCCCCAACTCTCCTCCCTTTTTTTATATGCTTATGAATATACTGTTTATGTTTGATTTCAGGATGATTTAGATACAGGCTATTCTATTCAGCATCTTAAGATTTCAGGACCAATGCCTGCAAGAAGAAGTAACCCAAGTTCACCAACATCAAGTCCATATTTAAGAAGGGTGAGTTACAAAAACATAGTGTAGTCACAATAGCATGAAAAAGCAAATAAAGTTGATATTGAACAAATATTAATAAGTAAAAAACTAATCACTAATGCAGGATAATATATTATTTATTTAAGCAAGTTAATATGAAAATGCATACCCAACATCATACAAACTTATTGCCATTGACGGTAAATAATTATATAGAGTGTACCAATTTATTTGACTATTCAGTGCTAACTGTAGTTACATTTTGGGTACCGTATGCTCACCAGGAATACAATGAATTGTACAATGCAGTGTGTAAATAAATCTGTTTTGATTGATTTTTTCTTTCTTTCTCTTTTCTTTTTAAACAGACATAAAATATTTTTCTTTTTTAAAATGCTTTATCTAAATAAATTAATAAGAAACATATTCTATTAATATTGTTGTCATATTCATATAACACTTACAACAACAATACAATCAGCAGGTTATAATTTACAAAGATAAATTTAGAATATAATAGAATATATTCATTTCTCAGGCACAAAGGAAATGGGTTCTGTCCTCTAACACACAGGAATCACAAAAAACACATACTATTTTCTCTTGTAATATTCCTATGATCAAAAATAAAAATAAAAATTATCTTTATTGCAATCAATGTATATAAAAATATAGGATTTGATATTTACAATTCATATTAAAAACGAAAAAATATATAAAAGTTATGAATAAAAAAGTCAAAAACAATATATAACTAGAATTTAATTCGTCGCTTTGAAGAGTTATAGGTGATCATGTTTATAATTTTACGGATATTTAATTTTTTTTAAACATGCACGTATGTTAGGAAAATACAACTTGGGTTTATGAAGTAGGGTAAAACACGGTATTATTATTTATTGTATAACTGCAAAGTTTTTTGGGGGTTGACCTCGGCCCGTACTACACGCTAAAAAGATGTGGTCACATTTAGGGTGTTGTATAAACACAGCCATAGAGACCTTATAGAAACTACTAAAATAATCATTTCACGTAACAAAATTGATTCAAATAAATTTGTTATGATGACACAAGATACCTGACGACATAAATATCAAATTCATTGAAAACAGCTGTGTTCAGAACATAAGGATAAATTTTGTCTCTTAACAACCAATTGAAATGTGAAATAAATTACGTACCTATTGTGGAAGCTACTTATCTTCAAAATAAATCTAGATCGGCACTGTGAGTTTGATATTCATAGGCCCACAAATTTGTTTAGGGATTTACTGTAGAATGGGGAATAAAAGGGTAATATCTGTATCAAAACCCATTATTCTGTAAGTAAATAAATCATTGTATCTACCGTAGTTAATGTTAAATTTGTTGGTTTTTTTGGCTTAGTCTACCAAGCCCCACTATCCATCAGGGATGACCTCGCAACGACCCAGAACGGTTGCAATCACTCCAAAAGATCTGACACATAAGATTTCTGTTGGTGAAAAGTGAGTACATTTATTTTTCTCTTTCCTAGAACATAGAATATAAAATGTCTGGATTGTCTTAATTGATGATAATGACGGCGGATTTAGCAATTATGCAATGCACTTAACTGAAGAAATAAAATGGTTTTTGACTTTTATACATCTTCATTGATCCATGGATGCCAAGAGATGTAGAACAATATCGCTAAGCAACTTGTCGCTTCTTTTTCATTTTATGTTCTGCAATAATTTAAATGGCCTTGTAGTTTCTATACAGTCTGCATATGATGACGTTAGCATATTGTATTTATTTTTTTACTTTTTTTACAAATCAATGTAGTCACATTTGATAAATACAGTAAAATTATGAAGTTGTAATGATGTACAGTAATTATTCTTTACGACTGTAATTATAAAACAAAGCTTTTTAACAATAAATTTATTGTTTATAATCAAGGCATTTTGTTTATAAATAGAAAATGGTATTTTTATTCTCACAGAATTAAGTCTTACAAACCAATTGAATTTGACACTGATTTTAATGAGATTATGGATTGTGAACCACTATTTAGTAAGAAAGAGATGAATGCAATACTACAACGTGATAAAAACAGCACAGACTCAAGCTCTGAGAGCTCTTACACAGAAGTAAGTCAATTGATTATTTTTAAACTAAAACTTCTTCCGCATTTCGAGCATCGAGAAAGTTTTTTTTTTTTTTGTAAAATTTAATATTGAATGTAATTAAACAAAAATGAATATAATTTAATTTATATTAAGGAAAAATATTTTCCAAAAAGATGCACTAATTATTGTTAGTATCGACAATTGTCAACTTGGAGAGGCATTCACCTTGCAATGGGTTGAAAATGGCTAGCAATTATGATAGGATGAAAGAAATATGTCTGTTATATTGTTTTCTCATATTTATTGTTTTGTAAAATAATATTTACACATTTTCTAGGATGACAAGAAACTTTCTGGTTCTCCAATTCCAATGCCAAGAAAAAAAAAGTTAAACTCGAACAACTTAACAAGTGAATCATCCAAATCTACCACATTACTTGAACAGAGCATGTTGTCATCTCAACCTCCTGCTGCTCCTCCACGTCGACCTAAAAAATCTCCACATGCAAAATTACCGACAAGGAGTATGTCATCAAATTTCTCTCAAATAAATATAAATAAAAATGCATGTACATACGATTCATTAATTAATATATCAGATTTTAATTCATTGGATCCTGTTTCAAAGGAAATAACTCTACGTACATCAAAATCCGCAAACAAACTTACAGCATTTGCAGACAACTTTGCCGATTATAAATTTAGTAATGAAACTGGCACTAGCCCCATTTTTGCAAGCTCTACTGTTGCTAGCCCCACTACTGCTAGCCCAACTGCTGCTAGCCCAACTGCTACTGAAAATATGTTGCGTGAGATATTCAATGAAGCACAAAGAACTGGACCTTTAATGCCACCAGCAAGACAAAATGTGATGCGCCCAAATAACAGCAGTCCAAACTTGAATACATACACTGCTCCTTCCACTGAAACAAATCCATTTGGACAGAGTATAACAGTACCACAGTCAGCAAATTATTACAGTGAGCCTAATAGCCAGTATGTATCAAATATAATGAGCTCAGTCCATCAGCCATACTCTGGTCAGCCACAGTCTACTACTACTTTGTTATCGCTAGCTAATGGTCAAACAAATACTATATCAAACAGTACAAACCCATTTCAAACTTCACCAGCTAAAGAACAGCCAGATCCCTTTGCAGATCTAGTTTCTATACAGAAAAACTATGTTAGCTCTGCATGTGGAAAGTCCACATAAATTAGATAATAATTTGATTCCATCAATACATAAGAATTTGTATGTGAAATGTGAAAATTGTCTTTCAAATGAGGAAGAATATTGTATGCATATGTCTTAAAATTGATTTTGTGTTTGATTTAAAAATAATGATAAAATGTACATGATATATGGCATATCTTATTTTACTTGTAGTACTTATTCATCTCAAGCTATAAACAAATCATACTGTACTATTAGTTTGTATCTGGTGGTTTAGAAAATTAAACCTTTTTATTTTTAAAGACATAATTTATAAAAAATGAAGTATAACCTAAGGTATCTAGTATAATGAAGGTATTAATTATATATTATATGTATAGTTATTTGTTCATAGTTACAATATTCATAATTACCACACAAAAACTTTAGGAATGTTTTATAAATGGCAACATATAGTTACACTTGTCAGTTCACAATACTTAATCAATAAAACAATAACTCCCATCATTAAACCAAGGCAATCAAACAACAGAACGTTAAGCTCAACCAGATCACAATTTTTATCTCTATTTGCGACACAATCAGTCCCTGCCCCTAAATGCTTGAATGATTTTCGATTGACCAATTTTAATGTCAACATTGTAAACATAATTTCAATTCACGGAAAAAAAATGAAAAACTCAGAAGAACTGATAAAATAAAACTACAAGAAATATACATCAAATTGCATAAACGCCTACCAGATCAGCACACTGGAGTTGATCCCCACCTCTTTTCGAATAGTGTACCAAGTTGTTTAACATGCACTATATGTACACGGGACCAACCAACCAACCGAAGGACAAGGCAATGGGAGTAAAGCATCTTGCCTGAGGATACAATTAGTATGGTACAGATAGAACTCGAATCATATGCTAGTCCGATATTATTTTACCATCATTATAACCATTTAATCATTATAACATCCAATGCTAAAAGATAAATACTTTTATGAAATATAAATAAAATAGCAATAAAAACAATTAAACGTATGGTATACATAGCCTAGAATTCAACGACTTTGTATGAATTCGTCGAAGCCTAACCACAGATCAAAGTCTGTTGCAATAGCCTATCTTGGCAAGTCAAGCTCAGCCTCCTGTTGTAAGATTGCCTTGATTACTGTAAACCTATTGTAGTTTGTGTCAAATTTGAAAGTACTTATTTATACATACAAAATACTAGATGAACATTATGTGACTATGTAACATTGATGAAATCATTTTTTTGTACATTATGATTGGTTTTCGAACAATTACACTTTGATTTAAGATGAATGAAATACTGTAAGACTACACTATGATTTAAAGACGTATTTTCCTCCGAAAAAATTAATTATAAAACAAGCAAACAAAGACAAAATTAACTGTTAAATTCAACCAAAAACCGCAGACAATTTGACTCTTTTTTTGCTTTAAATTACAGTTTTTCTAGGTAAATATTTTTGTTTTCAATCCAATTTTTTGTCAAAGTGAATAACTATTGTGTGACATTAAAATGGCATATTCAACAAACAAATTTAACAATTTTTCAGAGGGACAGTATATCTTAAATTTTGCAATAATAATTTATTATTGTTTATTAGGTACTGTATTAGTTTATCCAAAACATCATAATCCAAGCCAAGAAATATTCTGTATGACAATGTTACTTTTTTACTACTTTTGTTTTTCTTTCAATATTTAAACCTGTGATCTGAATGATGGTGCATTTTGTTCACAATTAATGAGAGATACAAGTGATAAGGTAAATAAAATAAATGTATGTTAACAATTTAATTTGGGAAATATATTTTAATTCAACAATGCAACCATGTTAAGAGTTATTTTGTGATAGTAGCATAATACTTAAATTAAAATTTGAGAATATAAATGTGACACTACACAGAAAGCCAAAAGAACGAATGAATACAATTAACAATATAATATACTTATACTGTTGTGTATTTTTTAATATTATTTTGATTTCTGTTTTAAAATGCAGGTCATTTCTTTTCTGCAAGGTTTCATGAGAGAATAGAACAGTATAGAAAATGATTTCCTAAAACCTTGTATTGTATTGTGGACTGGAACTTTTGTACATAACCTGTATTTTAAATATAGATGGATTTATATATGGTGCATGAGTGAAAATTTATTAGAAATTTTAAATTTTGTTGTTATTTTTGCATTGTAGTACCAAGAGTAATTGTGTAGTATAATATAGTCATAGTTTATGGTTATTGGAGTTTGACATAACCATAAGTATTGTGATTCGGAGTTTTAATATTGTTTTGTTTGGTATAAAAATATCACGAGACTATAAAGGCTATAATTATTTGAGTAGCTATTTTTGTTCTTGTTGTATGTTTCAGCCAGCTGTTTGTTCTTGTTGTATGTTTCAGCCAGCTGTTTTCCACCATGTTTTTATTATAAAATACCAAATTTAAATCGCTGATGGATTAGATCTATGAATGATTCAGAAACTTACAGATTGTAATTGTTTTTGTAACATAATGTGTATAATAAAGAAACTAGACTTTGGTTGGGATAAAATATAAATATTACTCATGTTATAAACGCAAAATTTTTATTTAAAATCAAAAAAGTAAAACAAATATAGTAACATTTACTATACTTTTTATAGTATATATTGTATTTTTGTATAATTATCTAATTATGGCCATGGACCTTTTTTCTTAGATGCATTTGCATGTTAAATACCAATTTACTTATTTAATTATAAATAATTGTCCCCTTAATAGGAAGGGACACTGACCAAAACTTAATATGGATTTTTGCAGGAAAAAAACAAATATACCAAAATGAACAACTACAGTACAGTGATGTGAACTCAAGAAATTGAGAAAAATTTAAAATTCAGCAGGAAACATTGCACCAATAAAAAACTGTCAATAGAAAGTATTATAATAATTAATGTTTTTATTATTAACAATAAAATGAATAGAATTATTTGATATTGTCCCTTGATAGTGGTGTCCCTTGAGTAGGGGTTGGATGTAGAGTTAAAACATAATTGCCCTCGTTTTGGTTCTACTGTATATAACATATTCATTATCGATATTTGTTTTTCCAAGTAAAATTTAGCCGAGAACTGTATAAAACATTTATTCTTTTAATTTGTTTATTTTTGTTTATTTACACAATATTAATTATTAATATAATAATTATAAATTAAAAATGTACACATGCAGTGTTCATAACTTCTAATTATGATTTTAAACTGATTCAATGTCAGGTGGGTTTAAACTTATCTTCCAGGTATTTAGAGGAGGTTTTAATTAATTCCTTCCAATTTAATGGTATTGCAAAATAATCATACTGTATACTTGAATAAAATGGTAAACTACACTTGAATAGTAGACCTAGGTTTTGTTTCATTGCTTTGCAACATGCTAACATAAACAATATTACATAAGGCATATCTCATTTTTAAAACTACAGCATTTAAAAAAAAAAATAAGTAGGTCAAGTGTTATAACGTTCGTTAAAGCCAGTTAATTATTCGCCGTAGAGGGCGTAGATGCAAAAAAGTTCGCGGAACTGGGGTGGCAAATGGTAAAGTAGGTGAACGCCACTTTGCCGACAGACAGCAAAAAATTGCTTAAGAAAGTTCTCTTCTTAATAATAGATCCCGATCAGACCGGCTTTATGAAAGGGAGATACATCGGTGAAAACATCCGATTAGTTTTGGATATTATACATTACACAGATTGCGAAAAAATACCAGGTATGATTCTTGATTTGGATTTTGAAAAAAACCTTCGATAAAATTGAATGGAAATATTTAGATAAGGTTTTATCTTATTATAATTTTGGGAAGGATTTTAGAAAATGGATAAATGTGTTTTATACCGGCGCTTGTAGCTGTGTGATTAATAATGGTTATTCATCTAATTTTTTTAATCTATCAAGATGGCTCCGACAAGGATGCCCTCTGTCACCATACTTTTTTATATTGTGTGCCGAAATATTGTCTTCTCATGTTAGGCAATTCTGATAGAAATATGATCGCTTATATTTTTTATACATATTTACATTTGGGTGTAGAATCATATAAGTTGTGTATATATGGTGAACTGAAATCAAACTTATTAAAGATGTATTTAACCCCCCCCCCCCCCCTCTCCCCCCCCCCCCCCCCAAAAAAAAACCCCAAATGAAGATTTTTGCAATTTATAGTCTTCTTGTATTCTTAATGTAGGTTAATCACCAAATTGTTCAGGGGGACAATTTAATATACGCCGTGGTTAGGATTCCGGCACCGGAACTCAACTGCCCACCGTTAGGGAATCCGACACGCTATTGCGCATGCCCAGAGCTCTGGGAAGTGAATTATAGCTTGCACTAATAATAGTGCCACACCACGGAGAGTCGGAGTGTTATAGGGATTTACTGTAGCCTAGATAGTCGTTGCGCGAGCGAGAGAGCGATGGATGAAACTTGGCCTATGCCATACATGAATTAATAATTAAAATATGACTACGCCACGCGTTAAAATAATTATGATATTAATAAGTATCAGTATCTATCTAAGAATCGTAATGCTGTTTTTAGCGTTGCGACCCTGACTTCCCGAACAGTTTTTTCACATCCACGCGGTGGCTGCCGTCAACAAATCAACTTGTGATTGCATGTTGTATATGTACAGTATAATGCGTTATGAAAAATCATAAAACTAGTCATGTATTTATATAATTCATAATGATATGAATTTTATATATGAATGAAGCAACCACTTTTTAATTACAAAATAAATACTATAGGCCCACTGGTCACGTAGTCTAACTGGTAGCCCTAGCCTAGATTAGTGGATCCCATATTAGAAGGCATCTAGGCTAGTTCGCCGTGTGGCGCAGCTATGAAATAATCCATCGCTGTTGATAAGTATAGAGTCGCCGATTACCTCGCTCTGGGCATGCGCAATAGCGTGTCGGAATCCCTAACGTTGGGAAGTTGAGTTCCGGTGCCGGAATCCTAACCACGGCGTTTAATATATCTTTACTATCTTTATTTATCATAAATTGTTAATTGCAGAATTTGATTTTTATATTTATTTTGTGTGTGTGTGTTACGGGCTGCGTCGGTCCTGTTTTTGGTCATGAAATATGAAATAAATAAATATTTAAAAAATTAGTAGTTATATATATATAATCCAAAGGCAAATTACTGAAAAAATGACAATGCTGTGGGTATCAGTGGCTGGATCTCAATGGAGATACAAAAAAAAAGCGAAAAGCTAAATCAAAACGATAAAGTAAAACAGCCAGAAAAGTTAGCAGAGCTTTCGGGCAAGTGAAGGAATTTGGATAAAGTCATAAAATGCTGTCTGGGTGGACAGGAATAAAAGAAATATATATATGCATGTGTATCTAAATTTTATTAAGTTTTTAACACAACTTAAATTTTTAACTGATTTTTCAATTTTTTTAATGTTTTGTATTTTTTAAATATTTGTATTTCCATATAAATTTTTGTGTAAATCAACAATTTCATCCTTCGGGCTGCATATTTTTTACTATATACCTGAATAAACAAGAATATTTCTTACAAAAAACGCTGCTTGCTTATTGTTATTCAAAGGTCAAGTCTGAGGGTCACTTCATCAAGCCTAGATACTTCAAGTATCCTATTACAAACAAAAACTTCAATGGACGGTTTTGATAATAATTCAATGATTATCTGACAGTGAATTATAGTAATATCATGGGACTCATAAATACCAGAAATGCTTTGGGATTTGTCATTAGACTCTTTTCCCAGCCGTTTTTCGGATTCAACAGGTGGTACCTATAAATTATAGTCGAGTTTCCATTTTAACAAAAATGTCAAAGTGTAGTACTATACTGCTGCTTGATTTCATCTAATGAATGAATCATCTCGTGTGACGTAGCGGGCTAGAGCAGCAGCGTGAAAAAAAATAATGGTGAAAGAGTCAAAGTAATGGTAAAGGGCCGAATGGTGAATGAACCGAAGAAGGCAGCAACGGCGTTTCATAATCCCGCTGGTGTGTCGCGTCTCGTGTGGTGTGGCATGTGAGCTATATTGTGTAGTCGTTTTTTGATAACTGAGAACTATCAGTGTGTATCATCCTCGTACATAACTGTTTCTTAGTTGTAATAAAGATCACATTATTATAACATCTAGCATGTTATTATAATATATAAATTTATAGGTACCAATACTAATATTTTTATTTTCAAAAAAATTCGATAAGTATTTTAATAATACTAAAACAACATTCTTAATATAACAAATGATATGTAGTACTACTAAATCAATGTCTAATGCATAAAGGACTATGTACAGTATTATGATCAGTGTAGTTACAATTTGATAACTGAGCACGCATCTTTTAATATCTACCTCATCAATAATTAGCATTGATATCATATATCAGATTGTTGGATATGATCAGTGTAGTTACAATTTGATAACTGAGCACGCATCTTTTAATATCTACCTCATCAATAATTAGCATTGATATCATATATCAGATTGTTGGATATGATCAGTGTAGTCATAATTTGATAACTGAGCACGCATCTTTTAATATCTACCTCATCAATAATTATTATTAATAATCTATATCACATTGTTCGATATAATCAGTGTAGTCAAAATTTGATAACTGAGCACGCATCTTTTAATATCTACCTCATCAATAATTATTACTAATAATCTATATCACATTGTGCGATATGATCAGTGTAGTCAGAATTTGATAACTGAGCACGCATCTTTTAATATCTACCTCATCAATAATTATTATTAATAATCTATATCACATTGTTCGATATAATCAGTGTAGTCAAAATTTGATAACTGAGCACGCATCTTTTAATATCTACCTCATCAATAATTATTACTAATATATCACATTGTGCGATATGATCAGTGTAGTCAGAATTTGATAACTGAGCACGCATCTTTTAATATCTACCTCATCAATAATTATTATTAATATCTTATATCACATTGTTGGATATGATCAGTGTAGTCATAATTTGATAACTGAGCACGCATCTTTAAATGTTTACCTCATCAATAATTATTATTAATAATCTATAGCACATTGTTTGATATGATCATTGTAGTCATAATTTGATAACTGAGCACGCACCTTTTAATATCTACCTCATCAATAATTAATGTTAATAATCTAAATCACATTGTTGGATATGATCAGTGTAGTCATAATTTGATTACTGAGCACGCATCTTTTAATATCTACCTCATCAATAATTATTATTAATATCTTATATCACATTGTTGGATATGATCAGTGTAGTCATAATTTGATAACTGAGCACGCATCTTTAAATATCTACATCATCAATAATTATTAATAATAATCTATATCACATTTTGGGATATGATCAGTGTAGTCATAATTTGATAACTGAGCACGCATCTTTTAATATCTACCTCATCAATAATTATTATTAATATCTTATATCACATTGTTGGATATGATCAGTGTAGTCAGAATTTGATAACTGAGCACGCATCTTTAAATATCTTACCTCATCAATAATTATTATTAATAATCTATATCACATTGTTGGATATAATCAGTGTAGTCATAATTTGATAACTGAGCACGCATCTTTTAATATCTACCTCATCAATAATTATTATTAATAATCTATAGCACATTGTTTGATATGATCAGTGTAGTCATAATTTGATAACTGAGCACGCATCTTTAAATATCTACATCATCAATAATTATTAATAATAATCTATATCACATTTTTGGATATGATCAGTGTAGTCATAATTTGATAACTGAGCACGCATCTTTAAATATCCACCTAATCAATAATTATTAATAATATCATATATCACATTGTTCGATATGATCAGTGTAGTCAGAATTTGATAACTGAGCACGCATCTTTTAATATCTACCTCATCAATAATTATTATTAATATCTTATATCACATTGTTGGATATGATCAGTGTAGTCAGAATTTGATAACTGAGCACGCATCTTTTAATATCTACCTCATCAATAATTATTATTAATAATCTATAGCACATTGTTTGATATGATCAGTGTAGTCATAATTTGATAACTGAGCACGCATCTTTAAATATCTACCTCATCAATAATTATTATTAATAATCTATAGCACATTGTTTGATATGATCAGTGTAGTCAGAATTTGATAACTGAGCACGCATCTTTAAATATCTACATCATCAATAATTATTAATAATAATCTATATCACATTGTGGGATATGATCAGTGTAGTCATAATTTGATAACTGAGCACGCATCTTTTAATATCTACCTCATCAATAATTATTATTAATATCTTATATCACATTGTTGGATATGATCAGTGTAGTCAGAATTTGATAACTGAGCACGCATCTTTCAATATCTACCTCATCAATAATTGTTATTAATATCTTATATCACATTGTTGGATATGATCAGTGTAGTCAGAATTTGATAACTGAGCACGCATCTTTTAATATCTATTTCATCAATAATATTATTAATACTCTACATCACACTGTTGGATATAATCAGTGTAGTCATAATTTGATAACTGAGCACGCATCTTTAAATATCTACCTCATCAATAATTATTATTAATAATCTATGTCACATTGTTGGATATGATCTGTATATTCATAATTTGTTATAACGCATCTTTTAATATCTACCTAATCAATAATAATTATTAATATCTTATATCACATTGTTGGATATGATCAGTGTAGTCAGAATTTGATAACTGAGCACGCATCTTTTAATATCTACCTCATCAATAATTATTATTAATAATCTATAGCACATTGTTTGATATGATCAGTGTAGTCATAATTTGATAACTGAGCACGCATCTTTAAATATCTACCTCATCAATAATTATTATTAATAATCTATAGCACATTGTTTGATATGATCAGTGTAGTCAGAATTTGATAACTGAGCACGCATCTTTTAATATCTACCTCATCAATAATTATTATTAATAATCTATAGCACATTGTTTGATATGATCAGTGTAGTCATAATTTGATAACTGAGCACGCATCTTTTAATATCTACCTCATCAATGATTAATGTTAATAATCTAAATCACATTGTTGGATATGATCAGTGTAGTCATAATTTGATAACTGAGCACGCATCTTTAAATATCTACCTCATCAATAATTATTATTAATAATCTATATCACATTGTTGGATATAATCAGTGTAGTCATAATTTGATAACTGAGCACGCATCTTTAAATATCTACATCATCAATAATTATTAATAATAATCTATATCACATTTTGGGATATGATTAGTGTAGTCATAATTTGATAACTGAGCACGCATCTTTCAATATCTACATCATCAATAATTATTATTAATATCTTATATCACATTGTTTGATATGATCAGTGTAGTCATAATTTGATAACTGAGCACGCATCTTTAAATATCTACATCATCAATAATTATTAATAATAATCTATATCACATTGTGGGATATGATCAGTGTAGTCATAATTTGATAACTGAGCACGCATCTTTAAATATCTACCTCATCAATAATTATTATTAAGATCTTATATCACAATGTTGGATACGATTAGTGTAGTCAGAATTTGATAACTGAGCACGCATCTTTAAATATCTACATCATCAATAATTATTAATAATAATCTATATCACATTGTGGGATATGATCAGTGTAGTCATAATTTGATAACTGAGCACGCATCTTTTAATATCTACCTCATCAATAATTATTATTAATATCTTATATCACATTGTTGGATATGATCAGTGTAGTCAGAATTTGATAACTGAGCACGCATCTTTCAATATCTACCTCATCAATAATTGTTATTAATATCTTATATCACATTGTTGGATATGATCAGTGTAGTCAGAATTTGATAACTGAGCACGCATCTTTTAATATCTATTTCATCAATAATATTATTAATACTCTACATCACACTGTTGGATATAATCAGTGTAGTCATAATTTGATAACTGAGCACGCATCTTTAAATATCTACCTCATCAATAATTATTATTAATAATCTATGTCACATTGTTGGATATGATCTGTATATTCATAATTTGTTATAACGCATCTTTTAATATCTACCTAATCAATAATAATTATTAATACTTAATGTTGGATATGATCAGTGTGATTTTGTTAGATTTACTGTATACAAGAAATCGAGTCGATGGATTTTGAAAATGTGTTATTCTTTTGTTCCTAATTACCCTATTGATTTGTATCCGTTTGCTGTTTAAATTTATACTTTTAAGAACGCATCGTTTATGATGAACGTGTGCCGTTGTAAAAATAAAAATATTCCATATCTTTTTATGTTTGATATGTATTGTAGGGGCCATCATGAGACATGCTTTGGCTTCTATTGAGGGTCCCAGTTCTTCTTAACAGAATAAATGTGCAGTGAATGAATAATTTGATAAATGAGGACGTGTGTTTTAACATCGATCTATTCAGACCGTAATACTCTTCCAGAAATGATATGTTGCTATAATAGGCCTATGACAAATTTCCATTACATTAATAATTCAATTAAGATTTGAAATGTGTCAGAAATACTAAAGAAATCCAGTAATCTTATTGATTAATAATTATTTATACCATTTCTGATGAACGAACAGAAAACTAAACTTGCAGCCAATCAAAAAGCTGCTGTACTGTATAAGTAGGGAATTTTAAGTAGGAGTTGTTTTAAATGTCATTGGTCTCGGCTAATCAGTTATTGCCATTTGACTATGATAGGCATCTTTATTACCAAACAATATTAAAATGTAATGATTTCCTTCACTTTTTACAACCTAGTTTGTGTTTTAAAATGTCAATTTTGGATAAATTTACAGATTTTACTATTTAAACTGCGTAAACTTAATGCTAACTTTAAAAAAACACCCACAAACATCATCCAAACAACTTAATATTGATTATACCACTACAAGAACTATAAAAGAGGACAATTTATGAAATAATTTCATTGAAATAGCTCTAGGTTTGAATTTTTAGGGTAAAAGATGTCAATTTTGGATAAATTTACAGATTTTGCCATGTAAACTGTGCAAACTTTAAAAAAACACCCCACAAACATCATCCAAACCACTTAATATTGAGTATACCACTACTAGAACTATAAAAGAGGACAATTTATGAAATAATTTTATTGAAATAGCTCTAGGTTTGAATTTTTAGGGTAAAAAATGTCAATTTTGGATAAATTTACAGATTTTACCATGTAAACTGCGTAAACTTAATGCAAACTTTTAAAAAACACCCACAAACATCATCCAAACAACTTAATATTGATTATACCACTACTAGAACTATAAAAGAGGACAATTTATGAAATAATTTTATTGAAATAGCTCTGGTTTGAATTTTTAGGGTAAAAAATGTCAATTTTGGATAAATTTACAGATTTTGCCATGTAAACTGCGTAAACTTAATGCTAACTTAACAAAAACACCCCACAAACATCATTCAAACAACTTAATATTGATTATATCACTACTAGAACTGTAAAAGAAGAGAATTTTTGAAATCAATTTATTGAAATAGCTCTAAGTTTGACTTTTTAGGGTGAAAAATGTCAATTTTGGATAAATTTACAGATTTTACCATGTAAACTGCGTAAACTTAATGCTAACTTAACAAAAACACCCCACAAACATCATCCAAACAACTTAATATTGATTATACCACTACTAGAACTATAAAAGAGGACAATTTATGAAATCAATTTATTGAAATAGCTCTAAGTTTGACTTTTTAGGGTGAAAAATGTCAATTTTGGATAAATTTACAGATTTTACCATTTAAACAGCGTAAACTTAATGCAAACTTTAAAAAAACACCCACAAACATCATCCAAACCACTTAATATTGATTATACCACTACAAGAACTATAAAAGAGGACAATTTATGAAATAATTTTATTGAAATAGCTCTAGGTTTGAATTTTTAGGGTAAAAGATGTCAATTTTGGATAAATTTACAGATTTTGCCATGTAAACTGTGCAAACTTTAAAAAAACACCCCACAAACATCATCCAAACCACTTAATATTGAGTATACCACTACTAGAACTATAAAAGAGGACAATTTATGAAATAATTTTATTGAAATAGCTCTAGGTTTGAATTTTTAGGGTAAAAAATGTCAATTTTGGATAAATTTACAGATTTTGCCATGTAAACTGCATAAACTTAATGCTAACTTAACAAAAACACCCCACAAACATCATTCAAACAACTTAATATTGATTATATCACTACTAGAACTGTAAAAAAAGAGAATTTTTGAAATCAATTTATTGAAATAGCTCTAAGTTTGACTTTTTAGGGTGAAAAATGTCAATTTTGGATAAATTTACAGATTTTACCATGTAAACTGCGTAAACTTAATGCTAACTTAACAAAAACACCCCACAAACATCATCCAAACAACTTAATATTGATTATACCACTACTAGAACTATAAAAGAAGACAATTTATGAAATCAATTTATTGAAATAGCTCTAAGTTTGACTTTTTAGGGTGAAAAATGTAAATTTTGGATAAATTTACAGATTTTACCATTTAAACAGCGTAAACTTAATGCAAACTTTAAAAAAACACCCACAAACATCATCCAAACCACTTAATATTGATTATACCACTACAAGAACTATAAAAGAGGACAATTTATGAAATAATTTTATTGAAATAGCTCTAGGTTTGAATTTTTAGGGTAAAAGATGTCAATTTTGGATAAATTTACAGATTTTGCCATGTAAACTGTGCAAACTTTAAAAAAACACCCCACAAACATCATCCAAACCACTTAATATTGAGTATACCACTACTAGAACTATAAAAGAGGACAATTTATGAAATAATTTTATTGAAATAGCTCTAGGTTTGAATTTTTAGGGTAAAAAATGTCAATTTTGGATAAATTTACAGATTTTACCATGTAAACTGCGTAAACTTAATGCAAACTTTTAAAAAACACCCACAAACATCATCCAAACAACTTAATATTGATTATACCACTACTAGAACTATAAAAGAGGACAATTTATGAAATAATTTTATTGAAATAGCTCTGGTTTGAATTTTTAGGGTAAAAAATGTCAATTTTGGATAAATTTACAGATTTTGCCATGTAAACTGCGTAAACTTAATGCTAACTTAACAAAAACACCCCACAAACATCATTCAAACAACTTAATATTGATTATATCACTACTAGAACTGTAAAAAAAGAGAATTTTTGAAATCAATTTATTGAAATAGCTCTGAAGTTTGACTTTTTAGGGTGAAAAATGTCAATTTTGGATAAATTTACAGATTTTACCATTTAAACTGCGTAAACTTAATGCAAACTTTAAAAAAACACCCACAAACATCATCCAAACAACTTAATATTGATTATACCACTACAAGAACTATAAAAGAGGACAATTTATGAAATAATTTCATTGAAATAGCTCTAGGTTTGATTTTTTAGGGTGAAAAATGTAAACTTTGGATAAATTGACAGATTTTACCATGTAAACTGTGCAAACTTTAAAAAAAACACCCCACAAACATCATCCAAACAACTTAATATTGATTATACCACTACTAGAACTATAAAAGAGGACAATTTATGAAATCATTTTATTAAAATAGTTCTAGGTATAAATTGACACATTTTACCATGTAAACTGTGCAAACTTTTAAAAAACACCCCACAAACATCATCCAAACCACTTAATATTGATTATATCATTATTAGAACTATAAAAGAGGACAATTTATGAAATAATTTTATTGAAATGGCTCTAAGATTTTTTTAGGAGTGAAAAATGTCAATTTTGGATAATTGACAGATTTTACCATGTAAACTGCGTAAACTTAATTAAAAAATACCCCACAAACATCATTCAAACAATTGAATACTGATTATACCACTACTAGAACTATAAAAGAAGACAATTTATGAAATCATTTTATTAAAATAGTTCTAGGTTTGACATTTTTGGGGTGATTATGAAATAATTTTATTGAAATAGCTCTAGGAATAAATTGACACATTTTACCATGTAAACTGTGCAAACTTTTAAAAAACACCCCACAAACATCATCCAAACCACTTTGATTATATCATTATTAGAACCATAAAAAGAGGACAATTTATGAAATAATTTTATTGAAATGGCTCTAAGATTTTTTTAGGAGTGAAAAATGTCAATTTTGGATAATTGACAGATTTTACCATCTAAACTGCGTAAACTTAATTAAAAAATACCCCACAAACATCATTCAAACAATTGAATACTGATTATACCACTACTAGAAATATAAAAGAAGACAATTTATAAAATCATTTTATTATTAAATAGCTCTAGGTTTGACATTTTTGGGGTAAAAAACCACTTAATATTGATTATCACTAAAACTATAAAAGAAGACAACTTATGAAATGATTTTATTGAAATAGGTCAAAGTTTGACCTTTTGGATAAATTGAACTTTACAATGCAAAAAAGGCCATCTGCAATCATCCTTCAAACCACTTATTATATTAAGACAATATTAATATTTGAAGCAGATATAAAATGATGCATGCTCAGTTATCAAATGACTAGGCCTACACTGATCATATTTGATGGTATATAGACAATTAATATTAATTATTGTTGAGGTAGTTCAAACTATGATTACACTGATCATATCCAAAATTGTGATATAGAATATTATTAATAGTTATGGAAAAGATAGATATTAAAAAACTAAACAGATCATATCCAACAGTTTGATATAGATTATTAATATTAATTAATGATGATGCAGATATTAAAAGATTTTTGCTCAGTTATCAATTTATGACTACACTGATCATATCCAACTATGTGATATAGATTATTAATAATAATTATTGATGAAATAGATATTGAAAGATGCATGCTCAGTTATCAAATTATGACTACACTAATCATATCCAACATTGTGATATAGATTATTAATAATAATTATTGATGAGGTAGATATTAAAAGATGCATGCTCAGTTATCAAACTATGACTACACTGATCATATCCAACATTGTGATATAGGATATTATTAATAGTTATTGATAAGGTAGATATTAAAAAACCAAACAGATCATATCCAACAGTGTAATATAGATTATTAATATTAATTATTAATGAGGTAGATATTCTTCTTCTTTATTGTATCAAACAAAAACAATTTCAATACAAAAGGTAGCCAAGGTATAGCCAAAGCTAATCAAGCTTGGTACCTTTTATCTTAAACTAACTTAAGCTACGAAATTAACAAATGAATAACAGAACTTAAAAGAAAATAAAAATTTGATAACGTCAAAAACCAAACAAAAAATGTTGAATCTATATTATAAGTGAGAGAGTTTGTCTGTTTGTTTGTTTGTCTGTTTGTTCGTTATACAAAATTTTGTTACTGCACATAATCTTACATATGGGGTATCAAAATGACCGCAATTGTACCGGGAATGTTCTAAGCTATATTTCAACATCATCCGCCACCTAGGATCCAAGTTAGGGACCAAAATGTGGTCAAAACCCCCACTTTCGATGTTTGTTCGTTATAAAAATTTCTGTGTCTGCACGTAACCATACGTATGGGGTATCAAAATGATGGCAATTGTACCCGGAAGGTTTTAAACTACATTTAAAAAAATTCCCCCGACTCCTGGGGTTTTTGTGGAATGGGTGGGGGGGGGGGGGGTGGTTGTGTGGTGGTTTGTGATGTCATTTTTGCTAGGGCTCGGGGTTGTAGGCTATCGAATTGTAAAATTATACTACAAAAGTTTTACAGTATTTGAATTATCCTCAGCAAGGCGTTTGGGGAAATATAGATATAGATATACATATTTTATTCATTAAACAATATGACACCTATTCAATTACACATTTAGCAAAGTACTTTAACCATATCCAGCTATTTATTGGTCTCTTGGATTGCCTCATTACAGACATCCATACCTGTGTGAACATACACATGTTGTTTACTGTTACTGTGTTCAACTACATCACCAATCCTCCAAGGAAAAAAACGTACATTGTGGGAGAGTGGGGTTGGGAGATAGGGTTTGGGAGTTTGGTTTCAGGAGAGAGTGGGGATTTTGCTTACACCAGAATTGTGGTTGGAAACTTTTAAAGTATTTAATCATCCCTGGGAAGCGGATGGGAGTTTGGGGTGGGGATGTACATGTAGGCCTATCACCATGACCGAAACTGTATTTGGAATGTTTTAAACTACATTTGAAAACTGCCACTGAGGGATTATGGGTTGGGAGTGATAATATAAATTGTACTGGAACCGGCTTCAACAGATCACCCAGTGTATCTGGGGTGTGTTTTTTGTAGGGGGAGGAGGAGCGAAAATACTAGCGTAATGAAGTAGCCTATATGATTGGATTGTACTAGGAAAAGTTACTAAATTTGAACTGTCCAGGGGAGGAGTTAAGGTTTGTTGATAGTGGCTGGGGTGGTGAAAGGAGAAAGAAGGCTGGGTGCCCGCAGTATCTAAATTACAAATTTTAATTATCAGCCAATATGACACCTATTCATTTACACAATTTACAACGTACTACAACCATTATTAGACCCATCGTAGTTATGAATACTCCTCTCAATTCGAAGCTTAGGTTGAATTGAATTTGTCCATCACTGGGAAGATTTTGTTTTTAAGAAAGAGTATGGGGTGTTATTGAGGGGTGGATGTTGGTGAGTATAGACAGATACTGGCGTCGGGTGTTATGTACTGAGAAGGCTGTAAACTAATTTTGAAACCCGCCCTGGGGCGGGTATAATTGCTAGTAATAAATAAATAACATAACATAAAGTGCTGTATGTACTATGCTGTAATAAACAAAACCATATCAGTTCAATAGATAATATCTGATGAATTCACAATATATAAAACATTGTAAATTATAGATTATTCTTTTATATACTTAAATAAAAGTAATTCTAAAGATGTATGCTCAGTTATCAAATTATGACTACAATGATCATATCCAACAATGTGATATAAATTATTAATAATAATTATTGATGAAATAGATATTGAAAGATGCGTGCTCAGTTATCAAATTATGACTACACTGATCATATCCAACATTGTGATATAGGATATTATTAATAGTCATTGATAAGGTAGATATTAAAAGATGCATGCTCAGTTATCATATTATGACTACACTGATCATATTGAACAATGCAATATAGATTATTAATATTAATTATTGATGAGGTAGATATTAAAAGATGCATGCTCAGTTATCAAATTCTGACTACACTGATCATATCCAACAATGTGATATAGATTATTAATAATAATTATTGAAAGGTAGATATTAAAAGATGCGTGCTCAGTTATCAAATTATGACTACACTGATCATATCGAACAATGTGATATAGATTATTAATATTAATTATTGATGAGGTAGATATTAAAAGATGCGTGCTCAGTTATCAAATTCTGACTACACTGATCATTATCGAACAATGTGATATAAGATATTAATAATAATTATTGATGAGGTAGATATTAAAAGATGCGTGTTCAGTTATCAAATTCTGACTACACTGATCATATCCAACGTGATATAATATATTATTAATAGTTATTGATAAGGTATATATTAAAAAACTAAACAGATCATATCCAACAATGTGATATAGGTTATTAATATTAATTAATGATGATGTAGATATTAAAAGATTATTGCTCAGTTATCAGATTATGACTACACTGATCATAACCAACAATGTGATATAGATTATTAATAATAATTATTGATGAAATAGATATTGAAAGATGGGTGCTCAGTTATAAAATTATGACTACACTGATCATATCCAACATTGTGATATAGGATATTATTAATAGTTATTGATAAGGTATATTAAAAGATGCGTGCTGTTATTAAATTATGACTACACTGATCATATCGAACAATGTGATATAGATTATTAATATTAATTATTGATGAGGTAGATATTAAAAGATGCGTGCTCAGTTATCAAATTATGACTACAATGATCATATCCAACAATGTGATATAAATTATTAATAATAATTATTGATGAAGGAAATAGATATTGAAAGATGTGTGCTCAGTTATCAAATTATGACTACACTAATCATATCCAACATTGTGATATAGGATATTATTAATAGTCATTGATAAGGTATATATTAAAAGATGCGTGCTCAGTTATCAAATTCTGACTACACTGATCATATCGAACAATGTGATATATTATGATATTAATATTAATTATTGATGAGGTAGATATTAAAAGATGCGTGCTCAGTTATCAAATTATGACTAACACTGATCATATCCTACATTGTGATATAGGACATTATTAATAGTTATTGATAAGGTAGTTATTAAAAGATGTGTGCTCAGTTATCAAATTTTGACTACAAAGATCATATCCAACATTGTGATGTAGATTTATATTAATATTAATTATTGATGATGTAGATATTATAAGATGCATGCTAAGTTATCAAATTGTTACTACACGGATCATATTTGATATTGTGATTGATGATATATTCATATAAAGAGTGTACAATACTCACAGTATTTTTTAATCCATCCACATGAAGAAGAGACACAAGAAGAGTTGTTTGAAATTGTGAAGCCTCACAACCTTACTAATTGTGATGACATTTAATATAATATTACAGCCATACACAAACAGTAAGGTAGTTAGGGTCACTACAATCTATTAAAATAATTAACATTAATTTAACTGGAAACATTGTTAATTATCAGTTTGAGTTTGACTTTTGTCTCTTTTGTTGTAGAATTGAATCTCTGTTTATCCATTGCTTTCAACCTGAAAATAAACAGGCCTAATACCTTGGCATTAGCAATGAAATCAACTTACACACTGATGAATCTTAATACTCCTACCTACCTATCTAATATTTTATATAGATAGGCTGTCTATGACCCCCCAGCCTATCCCTAGCTAGGCCTATGCCTCTCTAGACCATTCTGCTGGCTAGCTAGCAAGGCCCTAGGCCTAGTCCTATAATTAATAGCACAGGTCTCATATAGATAGGCCTAGCTAGAGTGTTTAGACTGAGCCTGGTTATATGCCTATTTATTTAACTAGGACTAGGCAGGCCTAATCAGCCTAAACTAAGGCCTAATAAACTAGTCTAGGCCCTAACTAGAATACATAGAGCTAGCTAGTTAGGCAGCCTAGGCCTAGCTACTTATTAGCTAGTAAGTAGGCCTAGCTAGCTAGCCTACCAGTTCCCTAGTAGGGCCTAACCAGGTGGGCCTACTAGCCTAGCCTACTACTCTAGCTAGGCTAGATCTTTCTATTTCTAGGCCTAGCTAGACAAGGCTAGCCAGTAGGCCTAGTAGTACTAGGCCTACCTAGTTTTTAGGCCTAAACTATTAGCTAGAGTAGAGAGATGCTAGCCTAACTAGGCCTAGGCCCTAGCTAGCTAGCTAGGCCTAGACTAGGCTAGCCTATAGGCTATAGGCCTGCCCTCTACTAGCTAGGCCTAATCTGCCCTTTTTGGAGGCTAAAATATTGTCTGAAATAAGCTATGACCTACAAATATAGCTTAACTATCTGTTTAAGGGTGACACTGATGATGGGTAATCAATAAAATATGCTTCTAAATCTACCTTTTTGGCTTGCAATCATAATATCCAGTCTAGCCTAGGCCTAGGCCTGTACGGATCAGGTAGCGAAACGAACGAAGTGAGAGCAGAGAGCTGAGGAGGAGGAGGCCTCCTCCTCGGCCTAGGTTTCAGGCAGAAAAGAACATCTTGAGTTTGTGTAATTATATATCTATTTATAGTTATTTTAAAATATATCCCTAACATTTAAAAAATTATATATATTACTGACAATTAATTCTAAGAATGATACTCTATCTAATGATAAAATCAATTAAATGTATTTTTCGTACGAAATTAATTATATACGAGGATGGCATAAGTGATAGTTCTCTGTTATCAAAAAACAACTACATACTATACCTGGGCATGTGTGTGGCGTTTAAAAAATTGTAAATGGCGCATGTGGTTGTTGGTACTGTGTGTGTTGTAATTGTGTAAAGAAAGTTCAAGGCGACTGTAATTAAAGTAAGAAAACAATGCTTGATACGATAGAAACGAAGTTGTAATTTTATATGTATTATATTATTGTTAGGGTAGTAAAATTCATTAGATTTTTAACTTGAAATTTCCGATTCCTAGGAGGCACTAGGCTAGAGCCTAGCTAGGCTAGAGGCCTAGCTAGCCTACTACTAGGCCTACTAGACCTAGAGTAGGCTACTACTAGGAGTAGGCCTAGGTACCTAATGCCTAGGCCCTAGCAGCCTAGGATTACGGTCAATCTAAAATCGTCTATCATCATAGCAAATATTGCTAGGCCTATCTTACTGTATGTATTAAAAAATAGAAAATGATTTGTTTTTGTTTTAGTGAATGTATTGATTAGTGACCGAGATAATTTTCTTTGATAGGCTCTATTAATATGAATAATAATAATTTAATGAAATATTAATGCACTTGTCAATTGTATGACTCACTATACGACCCCCGGGAGAGGTGCGTCATGGGTGCGTCATTTACAAATAATTACTGACGCAGGGGTGCGTCAAAAAACCTAGATGGTACGTCACATCAATGAACAAGGTGTGTCAATGTCCATCACTTTACCACCCACCATATCATAAACAACATGGTCACAGTGCGTCAAAATGGGTGCGTCATGGTCACCTAAGGTAAGTCACCTTTTTGACGCACGGGTGCGTCATGGTATTCAAAAGTATGACGCACATCGGACAAATGACGCACCTCTCCCGGGGGTCGTATAGTGGGTCATACAATTGACAAGTGCATAATTTAATCTCTATTAAGCCAGCTGAAAACATTTCTTGCCTTTCAAAACTAAGTATAGGCCTATGTAGGGTTACCAAGAGTTGACTCCATTGTTATTGCCACGATTCAACTCCGCGTACGTTACCATGCGCGCTATGTCATTGACGCAATTATTCGCCCATTGGTAAACACATTTTTATGTAGTATTATTCTGAAAATAATTGAACTGTAAACATAATTCTTTTGAGTATTTATTTAAATATCATTCCATAAGATCAACTATTTTTTATCTTCATTACATTCAACCAAACATGTAAAAAATGTGGTTAAAATATCGTACTGTCTAGCGCGTACGACCATACGCGGTAGATTGTTTACTCAAAAACCTTCGAACGGTCCAGTGACCTTACCCTATTCAACCCTGTTTTTGTAGTTGAGCCTCTGTTGACCTGGGATTTGTTTGTTTTCCTACTGTACGCCAAGATAATATAGTTCCAGGGAATAATTTCGCCAGTGTAGCATAGCAAAAAGCTATACAAAACAACCTTATTGTTACACATTTCTAAAATTGTGTAGCAAAAAAGACAATACAAAACTATGTTTCTCGACTAAAAAATCAGTTTGATTAGCAATAATTGCTAAACAAAATTTTAAAATGAAATTTTTCCCTGAGTTCTACATGCCATGTGCTTTTTTCTCTGAGAAATATTTATTATACTGTACGATTGAAATCGTATAATGGGATTTTAAAATATGAGGCATGGCATCACAAAACGTAGTGTCGGAAATAATATTTTTTTCGATTTTTATATATTCGTAATCTATATTTAATAAGCTTTAAAATGAGCCATTGTTTATTAAAATTGGTTTATTATATGAAGAGTTATTAATGAAAACATACGAGTCACTTTCTAGCTCAGCAAATCTTCATTTTGAGAAAATCAACAATGAAGTAGCGACGCCGATTAGCTTGGCCTAGCCGCGACAAGACTCTGTCAAAACTCGCTATTTTCTTCTCAATGTAACGGCAAACTAGTTGAAAATATATCACTGTGTGGTACATAATATTATATTTTTTGTTATTTTTAAACAATATAATATGGATAAAAATAACAATTAACTTCCTAAATATTCACAAAATATTGAAACATTCATTCGAGAAACTACGATAGAAGCCATGCTGCTTATCGTAAACAAAAGCGTCAGCCACTCAGAGAGCGTAATTTATCTCTATAGCCAATCACAGTCAAGGATTCATAAATTCTTCTTGGAAAATTTAGCAACCTAACATTTTAATGAAACCAATTTTGGCTAGATTTAAAAAAATCACTTAGGTTGTTAAAAATTATGGTAGCTGATATATTTCCGAACAAATAGGTACCAAACATGACGTGATTCGGGTTAGTGGTTTGTTTACAAAAGCGCCGTAAAGAAAGTTGATTTTTACGTGAACAAAAATACAATTTTCTAATGATTTTCAATGGAAACAACTTAAATAATTTCAAAATACACATACTTGTGATATTTTTTTATGAACAATAGTTTGATATGTTAAAGGTGTTTATAGTAGGTATCCCAATGAAAGCGCACAGAGGGGTATCACTTTTGAAATATTGACGAAATTCGAAAAAGTAGTATGACTTTGATGTTAAATAAATCGTATTCAATCTTAATTAATACTTACAAAATTTATATTGTTTGAAAGTACTTGTTTTAATCTATGTATACGTGTGTTTATAATTAAAATTAATGAATTAGTTGCCGAGAAAATGCGATTTTAAAACGGTTCTAAAATCCCGTCGAGCCGATTTCCGCGCGTTGAAAACCTCATCGGAAAATCCCCATCAGTTTTCAAAACACGATCGCTCGATTACCATTGGAGCTAGCGGATTAATTTTTGTTGTATGTTATCAGGCTTTAAATAAGCTTTAATTTGATACGAAAATCGTCTTCTATAAATAGGTTTTTCGTAACGAAAAGTCAATTTTTGTGACAAAAATCCAATTTTGATTCACCGTTTATGGAAAAATATTATGGATTTTGGTATTAAATTATAGCTAAATCTACATTGAAATCGATAAAACATAGTTTACAAACGTATTGTGCATGGTACCGTAATTGTGCGAACTACATTTTAAAATGGTGCATGAGGCGTAAATCCCGTTCAAAATTTTAAAGATCCAACCATTATAATCCGGTGAATATTGTAGTGAGTAAAATATTGTACTCTAAAATACGCGCGTGTTTGTTGTGGCGTTTTCCGTTAAATACATTAATGCACCCTATCAGCGAATGGTACGTTCCATATTTTGAACACGTTGTTTAGTTTTCCTCGCTCGAGTTCGACCGGCTCGACGCGAGATGTGTGACAGCAGCGATGTCGGAGATTGACATGTCCTTTTCCGTCGTAGAATATCTGGTTTTACACATTAATTTAACAACTTAAAATTGATGTAATGTGCGGAAGATTTATTATGCAAGTATACAATGCAAATGCGTTAGGTTAAAATGTACCGAGGAAATTTATTAAGCTAATTTACCAACGTTACATTTGACTCTGTATACGGCGGCCGAAAGTCATTAACTGCGACCGAAATACTTTAACGGGAGCGACTACTGATCGCGAGTAAGCCGTGACTTGGCCTAAACTTTAGCTCCGTATTTCAATTTAATAACGTAATAATACGAAAAGAAAACAATTTTTATAATGTTATATATACTATTCAGGTAAACAATTAATTGTTTTAATTAACATTGATTATTTTAAATGAGTTTATTTTGACCCATATTGTGCGGTTGCCTTAAAAGAGCATATCTTACTTATTAGCAGCCCGGCTTAGATTTGGTGTCATAATCATATGGGCCTAAAATCTTGTTTTACGTATTCAAAAGTTATATATAATAGTATTTATGATTGAAATTATAAATATAAAGTATATTAAAATATTCTAATAATTATACTTACCGAAAATTAGTGTAAAAGAAAGGAAACAGTACACACCGTTTTTAACATACTTTTTCATTTTTTTTTTTATAATTTTAAATTTCACCATTAAAAAAAATTTTTTTTTTCATATACACATTTAAAATATATTTATTAATGAAATATACACTACATTCTAACAAGTACAAAAAAAATTAAATGAATTAGTACAGTAGTTCAAAAGTTACAGATCATTGAAAAATTGCGGTTTTTTCATTTTTTAGGGAATTCCAGCAAAAATGGGCGTTAAATGCTTTCCTACCACTTTGCGGACCAATAATTTAAAAAATAGGTTTCGTTGAGGCTCCAAAAAAAATAGAGTTGTACAACTCTGTGATATCTATAGGTTTAACAAAATTCAAAACTTTTAACTAATTATTGTGAAAGTTATAACCTTTTAAAAATGCTTCCAATTTCAACTGCAAAAAACACCATTTTTAGGCAAAAAATCGTATATTTTTTTACCACTTTAAATAACCATAACTTTAGAACGGGTAATCAAATTTCAATCATTTAAATTGCAAAATGCTAATTACATTAAGTTCTTTATGGTTAACTGAAAGAAAATGTAAAAAAATTAATCTGAATTTTTTCATTGGGATACCTATTTATAGTATCGTTTTTTATTGAAATTTTAAAATTGGTAGGTTAGGCCGTTTTTCACATTCTGAACTTCAACAGGGCTGCAAATTAATTTTTTTACTTGGTAGCACTATCAAATTTGTATGATGGCTCATAATAATTTTTTTAGTAGCACCTTTTCATCGACAACTAACCCCCTTCCCTCAAACCCCATATCAGCGCAGATCCGTTTTTAGTTTAGTGGGGGGGGGGGGGGGGTGTATAAAAATGAAATACAGTACAACCTTAGGCTGGGAGTCAGGGGGCCGCCAATGGCCCCGCTTTGGGGGGGGGGGGATTTTTGAGTAATTATAGGTTGTTTCAATCGATTTCTGAGCACATAAAAATTCAGCACTGAAGAATTCAATTAATTTGGGTTATGCACATTTAGGCACTGGTCCTGATGCGCCACTTATATTCACGCAAGATCTATTATTTTTACGGTACAGAAAGAAATTACTGCTTTGTATATACGCGTAACCTTTCGTAGCCTACGCGTAAATAGATCGTAGGTCATTGTTCGCTAAAGATATCCTGTAATTTCCAAAGTATTGTTCGTTGCCATGCCTACGATTTTATTCACGCAGAGAGAGTTTCGGCGGCCTACATGATTCAATCCTACCTTGGTTTAGCGAATTATAAAAACAACAACACCTTGGCTAGGACACCAACAAAATATATGCAAAATAAATATATATTCCATGTTAAGATTTAACATAGAGGCCTTTGTAAATTATTATTACGACAAAAGACCCGACCAGAATTTGGAGGGGAAAAACGTGCGAACCGTGGGAACAGTTTAGAGCTGTATTACGTTTCATGTGACGCAAAATTCAGGTACACTGTTTTGTAGCCATCCCCCTCGTACATGCTCGTACCGAGTAAAAAAAACTTGCGAGAGGTTTGCGGTGGTGGTAAAAAACAGTATCGCGTTTCATGACATGTGACCAAAAAACTAGGTCTGTATTAATTACGGTCTTCTGTCGGCAATCTTTTTGAGCGACCGATTGAACGTTCTGATACTATATTTAGAATGAATTGTTTACGATCTTTTTGTTTGCATGTTTCTGGATCGACTGGACGTTCGCTATATTATTTTTATTAGTTGGCATAGTTCATTGTGTTGGATCGTGTCTCTACGTTTACATTGTGGGAAATTTATATTCGCCGTTGAGAGTAAAAAAACACTCACGAATGAAACATTTACGAATAAAAACTATTATATTATATATTTCGTAGTAATGTACAAATTGGTCCTCCTCCGCCAGTCAAAAATACAGTACAGAAAGAAAATACTGCAACTTTACCTACGAAGTAGCTTCGTAGATAGAACGTAGGCTACATTGTTGGCTTCGTAACCTCGATAAACAACTTTCAATGAGCTACGTTCTGAACTTCGTATGGAGTTCGTAACCTAAATAAACAACCCTACGATGTTCTTAGTGAAGTACTGTAAAGTGTGAAATTAATGTGTTAAATTTAACTGGCGGAGGACAAAGTTGTAAATTAATAAAAAATAAATAATATTTTTTAATCGTAATCTTTTCCTTCGTGCGTGTTTACCTACTCAACGGCGAATAAAAATATAAATTTCCCACGATGTATAGCGTAGAGAGAGACACGATCCAACACAGGTGAACCGCAACGAACAGGCCAACTAATAAACATAATATAGCGAACGTCCAGTCCCATCCAGAAACGATGCCGAGAAAAAAAGATCGTAAACAATTCATTCTAAATATAGCATCAGGACGTTCAATCGGTCGCTCAAAAAGACTGCCGACAGAAGACCGTAATTAATACAGACCTAGTTTTTTTTTGGTCACATGGCATGAAACGCGATACTCTGCTTACCGCAATCTCTCACATGTTTTTTTTACTCAGTACGAGCACGAGAGGGTGGCTACCGTCTGACGACGATAAAACAGTAATTAAGATCGTGTACCTGGATTTTGTGTCACATGACATGAAACATAATACTCTCTCTAAACTGCTAAGCTCACATGTTTTTTCCCCTCCAAATTCTGGTCGGGCCTTTTTCTTTATACATGTCGTAATCATTTTAAAAGGCCTATTATGTAATATGTTAAATCTTAATATGGAATATATATTTATTTTGCATATATTTTGTTGGTGTCCTAGCCTAGGCCTAGGTGTCGTTGTTTTTATAATTCGCTAACCCAACAAGGTAGGAATAAATAATTTATAGTGTAGACCGCCGAAACAGGCTAGGCCTACCTAGCCTCGACTCTCTCTACATGAGCTGAGGTTCACCGGGCCGATGTCGTTTCGTTGGCGGATTTCCGTCCAAATTAGGATAACCAATGCGTAGGGCGGCTACAAAAATTGACCTACTACTGTATCTTTAGGTAGGATTTTAATTAGCAATCAATATATTGTTTGTTTGCATTGTCCATGCTTCTACGAACCACCCTACGATCGAGGCGTAGCCTAGATTTCATAACAATACATCGTAGGCCTAGGCTAAGAACAATACATCGTAGGCCTAGGCTAAGAACAATACATCGTAGGCTACGAACAATACATCGTAGGAGAGAACAATACATCGTAGGCTACGAACAATACATCGTAGGAGAGAACAATGACCTACGTTCTACCTACGATCTACCTACGAAAGCCTACGCGTAGATACGAAGCAGTAATTTCTTTCTGTACTGTAAGACATTAAATGATAATTTTCACACCTTGTTACTTGTTACTAAGAACATCGTTGTTTATTGAGGTTACTAACGAAGCCAAACAATGTAACCTAGCCAACAACGTAGCCTGTTTTATCTACGAAGCTACTTCGTAGGAAAAGTTGCGGTATTTTCTCTGATATATAATTTTCGATAATCAGAATCTGGATTAAAGTATTAAATCTACTGATAAACAATACTGCTGTTTAATCTATATAATGAATAGATATTATTATATATATCATTAATTACATTATTTATTAATCATGATATAACCCATTATACTGCCTAAAAAATGCTGATGGCTGCGCGGCAACAATCCTTTGTTTCTGCCGCGCCCGCCCTGGCTAACTTCTGTGTACGGCGGTACAATTGTTTTTATATTCCTTCTTTAAAACGGAGGTGATTTTCCACGAGGTTTGTGTCGTCCGCGCTTCACACTGTGCTGTGTGTTTGGTGTCCTTTTGTGTGATTGGGTAAGGCAGCATGCAATAAATGGACGAACTTCCAATCACAACGAGTGTAAAATGTTTAGGGGCTTTGTACGCTTGAATGAACCTGACTCCTTTGCTTGGCGGTGACTAGTGGAAACTCCTGAGCCTTCCGTAGTAGAGAGATTAAATTACAACAGTGTTTGAAATAGGGAAAACACACCTGACTTCAATTTGAAACAACTCGCACAAGCAGACGATCTTGTCGCGCTATGCGCGACCTATTCTGTTTCTTTAGTCGCAAACAGAAAAATTAGGTCGCAAATGCGACCAAATACCCCTTAATTTGCAGCCCTGTTCAAGGCTAAATATCTCAAAAGTTTGGGTTGCGACTCTGCGCCGCTTTTGTGATGCCAGGCCTCATATATAAAAATCGTGTTGTTTGTTCAAACAATATCATGACGTCACAATGGTTTGTATCATAACTATACTTTATACTCTCTACCCGATAATAAAATTGGGGTTGACGAAACTTCTGAAAAGTTACTTTGATTAAAAAAAAAAAATTGGGATGCTTGGTCAGTACAGGGGGCCAAGTACTGGGTGTATTGGAATATTTTTTGTTCACTCTAATGGGAAACTTTTGCCAAAAGTGAACAGAAACCCCTTTTCTGACCACTGGTCAAGAAATTGGCCATATGAATATCTCGCCAACTACTAATCAGAAAGTGATAATTGTGGTCTCAAATTACTCGCAAAGTACTGTATATGTTTATATTTTTATAATGTAATAAAAATCATAAAACTGTAAATAAATTTTGATCTTTTACATATAGCCAGCACAAATATTTTTGGCTTGGAGCACACTTTTCATATCTCAAAAATTGTTGGGTGGATGTGGTCGTAAAGATACATATTTCTATTCAATTTAATGGACAACTTTTGCCAAAAATGACAGTGAAACTTTATTTTTGACCATTTGGTCAAGAAAATAGCCATATCAATAACTCAGCAACCACTAGTCAGGAAAGTTATAACTTTAATCTCAAATTACTCACAATATATAAATATTTATATTTTCTCTAATACAACAGAAATACACAAAATGTTAAAAAACAACTTATTTTGACATTTAACCAATAGCTGGTACAAACATTTTTTCGTGGAGCACACTTACATTTAATAACTAGCGAATGTTGTCTTTGCTTAATATCAAAATACACTCATTGATATCACTCAACAAGTGCCAAGTGACATATCATGACCACTGATCAAGAAAATGACCATAGAAATATTTAGCAAACAGGTCACAAAGGCCTAGGATTGTTTGGTCGTTTGTTCACATAATTAAGACGTACTGTAGGTGCGTTTATAAAATCCATATAAATAATAATATTGAATATATAACTAGATTTGAACTCGTCACTTTGACGAGTTAGTTATCCGCACGTCATACGTTGGAATTTTGCACTCAGAAAAAGATTATGACATTATTACCTAAACTGAAGAATATGATAATTATGTTGTTAGTGCTGAATACTGTCAATTTTGTGTCATATAGTATATACAGTATAAACAGTATACAGTACAGAAAGAAATTACTGCTTCGTATCTACACGTAGGCTTTCGTAGGTAGAACGTAGGTCATTGTTCTCTCCTACGATGTATTGTTTGTAGCCTACGATGTATTGTTTGTAGCCTACGATAAAAAATAAACCTAGAATATATAATTTAGGATAAAAAATTTCAGTATAATAACATAACTAACATCATCTTTATCAAAATTATTTAAATTATATTTCAATAATTTCATGATATAAATGAAATAAATACCTATATTGGTAAATGAAAAAAATATGTATACATATAATTTATGTATATATATAGTATATACTATAAATCCAAAGGCAAATTACTGAAAAAAATGACAATGCTGTGGGTAGCAGTGGCTGGATCTCAATTGAGATACAAAAATAAAAAGCGAAAAGCTAAATCAAAACGATAAAGTAAACAGCCAGAAAAGTTAGCAGAGCTTTCGGGCAACACTAGCCCTTCATCAGTGCAAGTATATATATATATACATTATATATAGTATAGATTAAAGATTGCAATAATAAACAACAACTAATATTTTGTGATGATAATAAGCATATTAAACTAAGCAGTATAATATTTAGCTATATAATGATTCTTTAACTTTTTTCGGAAAGTAAATAATGATATTGACGTTTTGATATTTGGCGGGATATGATTCCACAAATTAGGACCTGATATAGTTATAAAAAATTTAGTTTTAGTAAGTCTAGCAAAAGGAATGTTTAAATGAGAAGTTCTTAAATTGTAATTGTGAAATTTGGTAAGTTTACAGAGCATATCAGTCATAGAAATAGGAAGTTGGTTTCTATATATAAATTTACGTAAGGGCAAAATTCGGTAAATCGCGCCTTACTTTTAGAATTTTTACTCGATGGTATTATAAAGTTGGTTTGTACTTTCGGTACTGATTTTAACCACCTGATGTAACCCTGTTTACTAATTAAATTAAGTTAGATAATTAGTTATTGACGATTAAAACGAATTTAGGTTCAACGATTTGCCCCAAATAGGGTGTTTTCCGATCGTGGTATACACTGTCTAATGGATGTCAATCTTGAAAAATACCCACCACAAAAATTCGAGGAGGCTTCGCATTTTCCTATCTCCTCCTACGATAATTGTTTTTAATAGCTGAAAATCGGTTGAACAGCTCGAGTACAGTATCATGATGTTGAAGACAGGCCGATTTTCTTTAAAAAATACTATTTTGATAGATTTAATATACGTTTATACAAATGTATTGATTTGCGATGAATGGAACATTCCAATCTCAGTGTCGTTCCACAAGTGTCTATTCCCTCAGGCGTCGTAAAGGAAAGTACTGTATACTCATAACAGAAATTCGATCCATTTTTTTTTCAATCTGTGCTGTAGAGGTTGGATATAATTTTTTTTAAACGGATAATGAGCTGGTGCTAGCGTTTTCAGTCGCCGTATATTATGTACAAATCTTTATTATTGCAGTTAAACCACCCATATCATCACCCTTCCCTCACTGGCATGAGTAGCGTTGTAAAGCCATAGTAGAGCCTGATAGGCCTACGGTGCATCATATGCCCTAAACGCAAAACAACTTTGGTGGGTAGGGTAGGAACCAACTTAAGTATGAATTGGCTCTAAGAAACAATTGAAAACCAACAATTGGTCTCATTTTGTGACAAGTTTCTCTTTCGGAAGTAATTCCCAGGGTGCTAATTAGGTTATATGCATGATATGCATATAACCTCTTGATTCTGTCAAAATCTTTATTTATTTATTTATTTATTTATTAGGTTATATGCATGATATGCATATAACCTCTTGATTCTGTCAAAATCTTTATTTATTTATTTATTTATTCTTTCCTTAGCACTATTTGTCCGTCAATTATCTTGATATCAGTTTCATCTAACTAAGTCAATTTTTCAGAGTACTGTATATTCCTTATGGCCAGGAATCGATGTGGTTATGTTTTCACGATGCGCAATCAAAAATTACGCGGTCTACGCGCGATTTAACGAAATCACGTTTGTAATCATATCTTCACAAGCATGAATCACAATTAAACAAAATTTGGTACTCATAAATTTCAGGTCATATTTCATCATATGGCAATACAATTACGTGTGTAGCGCATATAACGCTTGCGTACGCGCGCTTAAAATGTTCAAAATTGTCAAAATTTATTTTCAATGAAATTAGAGTACGTTTCAGGCAATTTTAAGCGTTTAAAAAATTGCCATGAGTGCGCAGATTTTTGCACGCGCACTGCGCGTTAAACGTTAATGCGCACTCTTTTTGCCCGATTTCTGTTTTACAATCTTTCTTTAATAATATCATCATATTTGATTCAGGTTTCAACTCGAAATTGCGTTATACGAGCACGTCAAAAGTGACTGGCTACGCACGTATAAGTTAACAAAATGGTGAAAATATGCTAAATTTTAAAATTAATATATATCGCCAGAATGCAGGGGAACACCTATTTTTTATTTCATTTTCTTGAAGTGTATGTATCATATGTATGATTTATTATCAAATAAAGAGAACAAAAGTTGATTAAGTCATCATTAATTGCATATTAAATTTAAAAAAAATAATTTCGACAATCAAACAAATTATGACATTTTCTTAGGCCAAAATAACAAACTTAACATTAACTTTCTTCCTTCAAAAATTCATATATTAAAGTTAAAAGTATGTAGTTTGACAGTGCATCATTTGTATACATTTTAAAGATGTCATCATAGTAAAAAATTATAATTCATTTCGGTATGTAATAATCTATTTGCATCAAAGTGGTTACTGCATAGTAAATACAAAGAGGAATTTTTCTACAACGTTTAGTCAGTTGTGTATGGCTCGATGGTCTGTGCTCGTGTCTATGGCATTCAAGGTACCGAGATCGAGTCTCACCTTGGGAAACGAAATAAGATTTTTTTTTTATTATCCGTATTGTTTGTTCAAATTTATTTCTTAGTGTATAGATTATACACATGATTTATAATGAAATCTAGATAAAAATTAACTTATGTCTTTATTATTATGTAACAACAAATGTGGTTTATGACATTATACGCATATGGATCTTTGATCGGATTGTGATACCGGCTATGGTGTTCGCGTTAGCAAGGTCCTATCATATATTATAAATAATTAAAGATTCTGAGAAAATCAATCAATCAATATATCTTTTAAAAATCAATTACTGTTAAGGTATTAACCACTTTTGATCGCAATTTGAATCGCAAATGTCTTACTGTGAGTGTTGGTACTGTTAGATGTAATATAAAAATATATACAAATAAACTTTATTACTGTGAGTGTGGGTAGGCCCTACTGTTAGATTATAAACATATAATATACAAATAAACATTCCAAATTATTTGGTTTAACCATAGAGGTATAGATTTAGATTTATGGGCCCCCTTGGAGAATAAACATAAATAGTATTGCAATGCTGTACAATACTGTTAAGGTATTAACCACTTTTGATCGCAATTTGAATCGCAAATTTCTTACTGTGAGTGTTGGTACTGTTAGATGTAATATAAAAATATATACAAATAAACTTTATTACTGTGAGTGTGGGTAGGTCCTACTGTTAGATTATAAACATATAATATACAAATAAATAAACGTTATTACTGACAGTTGCTTCTCAACGTTTGTATTAATTAATAATTTAAAAATATATAAACGTCGTAGTGGTGTATCGTTACATGTACTTTACTATTTCAATCGACTATGACAGTGAGAGTTTTAACAAAGTACCGTATTAAATCGTAAATGTTTTACTGTATTTAGTGGTATATTATTTATAGGCCTATAAAACATTAAAAACAATATTTCGTTACTGAGTGGATAAGAATATATTTTAAAATGTTTCCTCTTTGTACCTATCTTCTTCCCCCATCCCTCAACCCTTAATGTTACATACAAAACACAAATTGGGTTTGTTTAAATGAGTCCAAATAAAAAAATTTGTTTCTCTCTCTCGGAAGTAATTCCCAGGGTGCTAATTTTGGTTGACTACATAAATCATTGTGTATATTTATTCGTTTCTGTAAACGACAATGTATTATAGTCCTGCGGTACGTACATTTGAAATCTCCATTTTTTTCTCGCTGGAAATACTGTGTATTCGAGAACCATCTGTGGGCACGACCTAGATGGTACGCGAGCGTGCCATCTAGTAACCTATAATTCGTCATAGTGACGAATTAAATCTAGTTTTAGTTGAGTACATAAATCAGTGTCTATTTATTCGTTTCTGTAAACGACATGTATTATTGTACGTACATTTGAAATTGTCAGTTTTTTAACGCTGAAATTATTATGTATTCGAGAACCATCTGTGGGCACGACCATCTAGTTTAAAATAATTAAACATAAAACTGGCAACTTGAACATTGTGGATATCCGTTAATTTTAATATACCAAGACGTTTAAAAAGGGGTTCAGATGAGGTTCTATATGGTGAAAAAGTAATAATTCTAGCTGCACGTCTATATATAAATTTACGTAAGGGCAAAATTCGGTAAATCGTGCCTTACTTCTATAATTTTTACTCGATGGTATATAAAGTTGGTTCGTACTTTCGGTACTGATTTTAACCACCTGATGTAACCCTGTTTACTAATTAAATTAAGTTAGATAATAAGTTATTGACGGTTAAAACGAATTTAGGTTCCAAGATTTGCCCCAAATAGGGGTGTTTTCCGACCGTGGTATACACTGTATAATGGATGTCCGTCTTGAAAAATACCCGCCACAAAAATGCGAGGAGGCTTCGCATTTTCCTATCTCCTCCTACGATAATTGTTTTTAATAGCTGAAAACCGGTTGAACAGCTAGAGTACACCATCATAATGTTGAAGACAGGCCGATTTTCTTTAAAAAATACTATTTTGATAGATTTAATATACGATTATACAAATCTATTGATTTGCGATGAATGGAACATCCCAATCTCTCAGTCTGCCAGAGTTTGGTTTAACACAAGTACTGTAGGTAAATTTATGAGCCCTTGGTTTAACACATACGGTAGGTAAATATATGGGCCCTTTGAGAATAAACTTGCGAGATTGTGGATAGGCTCTACTGTTAGATATATAAACACATTATTATATACAAATAAACTTTATACTGACAGTTCTTTCTCAACGTTTGTATTAATTAATAATTACCAAATATAAACGTCGTAGTGGTGTATCGTGACATGGTACTTTAATATTTCAATCGATTATGACAGTGACAGTTTTAACTAAACTAAATAAAGAATGTTCTCTAATATAATTAGGAATCTCTTGCCATACACGGGGAAAATTAGTGTACAATGAATATTTAAAATAAATAAATAAATAAATAAAATAAAAAAAGTATTAAATCGCAAATGTTTTACTGTATTTAGAGGTATATTATTTATAGGCCTATAAAACATGAAAAAAATATTTCGTTACTGAGTGGATAAAGAATATATTTAACAATTGTTCCTCTTTGTACCTATCCGCTTTCCCATCCCTCAACCCTAATGTTACATACAAAACACAAATTGGGTTTCTTTAAATGAGTCCAAATCAAAAACTTGGACTCATTTTGTGATAAGTTTCTCCTTCGGAAGTAATTCCCAGGGTGCTAATTTTAGTTGACTACATAAATCATCGTGTCAATTTATTCGTTTCTGTAAACGACAATGTATAGGCCTATAGTCCTGCGGTACGTACATTTGAAATCACCAGTTTTGTTACGCTGAAATTACTGTGTATTCGAGAACCATCTGTGGGCACGACCTAGATGGTACGCGAGCGAAGCGAGCGTACCATCTAGTTTTTGTAATTTAGTTAATCTAGCAATATTAGAAGAGTAATCTGCAGCCCAAATAATGTTACAATACTGGAAATAAGGAAGTACAAGTGTGTTATAAAGAGAAATTAAAATATTTAGAGGGAAGAAGTGCTTAAGTCTGTTAATAATACTAATAGATCTTGATATTTTTTTCGAAACGTAATTTTGATGACTGGTCCATTTAAGGTTTTCATTAATATATACACCTAAAAAAAGTGTTTCAGTTTTACGTTCAATTTGAATTCCGTCAAGAAGTATATTTAGGTTATCAACTTTTAGTTTACGTTGAGAATTGTGAAAAATTAAATAATTTGTTTTAAGAGTATTAATAAGTAATTTGTTTGAAATAAACCAGTCACAAAATTTTGTTAATTCATCATTGAATGTAGTACAGTACAGGACAGAATTATTGCAAAAATCCCAACGCATTCAACACGTTGTCGTTGCGTTGTGTTTGCGTTGCGTTGAATGGCTTTCAACGTTTAGTTGTTTATTCAACGAAAGTCATTATCAGCATGTCAAGTAAACAATTAGTTATTTCAACGCTAGCTGCTGCAGCACTAGACTGGCCGATTGCACGCCTGAACGATCAGTAACAACAACAGGCAAAATACCTATCGGCAGTCACTACCAGATATTTTAATATAAATAAAATATATATGAAGCTTAGATATATTTTTAAGTATTGAACGGACAGTTACCAAATAAAACACACAGTGATATTTCCCAGTGTTTAGTGAAGGAAAACATCGAATAATAAGGTCGATGCCAAGTCTAACAGTTAACACTGTACTGTAGGCCTTCCGGGGGAAAACACGATCTCACGTCGTAAAATCAAACAACGTGGAAATTACTGACATCAACACACGAGGCCGCCACCCTGGTTTCCTCAAGAAAAACACCACGTGTGTTATGACGTATTTAACGATCGTTAATGACGACGAAGTAATTAATTTTATTCAGGCCTACATTTTTTAGCTGTTCGAGATTCAAGAGATAAAGTTAAAATATTGTTTCTCTATTTTGGTTTTTATTTTATAATTGTCCCATTGTTTGTTGTAATGTAATTTGAAAGAACTAAAAAATTTGACGTGTCCGAAACCCATGAACCAATTTAAATCTTTATAAATCGAACAACATTACATTTTTAAGTACAAAAAGCGTTTTGAATACGTTAACAATAGAGCGTGTTGAATGTGTTGAACCCGTTGACCGTTCATTGACGACGTTAAACAATTGAATCCCATAGCGTTGAACGCGTTGAAAACGTTGCGCGTTTTGAAAAGCATAACACTGTAAACTGATTAAAATGTTGGCTGTTCGCTCGCATATTCTCGCAACTCCCATCCCATTCATACCGTTTCAGGAGGAGGCCAATATATTAAGAAACAAAACAATAGTATGTTAAAGAGAAAACGCCTAAACCTCGCCTGTAATAATAGATTGTCTTGCATCAGAATAAAGTGGTTCTTTATTCTGAATTGTTTGGTTATTCAAATATTTGTGGGTTACACCTTGGCGTGAATAATATGGTATGGCACAGGTTTTGATTTTAAAGAAAACGCCTAACATTGCCTATTGTCATCAAATTGGTCATTCCTATTTCTTGGTTATTATATTTAACGCTTTTCTCTGCATGGGTTACGTTAGGCATCACAATAATTAATTTATAATATAATACATGATAATGATATATTTATGGATAATAATAAAACTAAACGATTTTTTCCCTTTTAATTACGCGTTATTTCATAATGAATGAACTCTTCACCTTTCGATCAGTTCGTCCCTCACGTCACGAAAAGCATGCGTGAAAAAGACGACGAACGACCATGCTGGATCGTTATGTTTGTGGTGTATTGTTGCCTTCCATGGCGGCGGGTGTAGGCTACGTTGTTTTTACGCTGTTTTTATAAATCGAGAAAAATGTAGTACAGTACTGCGAAGTTTTTAGTTTGGAAATAATTAATTACGATGTGACCTAGCCTCCAAGATTCACCGCCGCCTTAACTTTGGTATTTAATACTCCAGTTAATATAGGCACACAGTAATTAAGGACATGACCACTACTGCACTACTTTTAACTGCGATGGCAGACGCGGCTCATATACACACGGGGCCTACTCGTTAGTAGTAGGCCTAGCCTAGTGTAATATATTAAGCTAGGTTTCCGCGGAAAAATACACATTATGTTTGTTTTCTTAAATATTTGTAATACTGTATTTTATACTATTACTACTACTACTAATACACACTGGCAATCTGTAAATACCATACGAATCCGATTGTTCGTTATTTCAACGCAAACTCAACGCAACACATTGTGTTGGTTGAATAAACAGTTCAACGAACTCAACACTTTCAACGCCAACGGACAACGCAGTTTCAACGCGTTGTCAACACTTTAACAATGCGTTGAATGCGTTCAAAATCTGCAATAATTCTGTCCGGTACTGTAAATAATAAATCAATATTGGAATTAGAGTAAAATAAGGTGGAGATGCGCTCTATTAAATGTGAAGAGCTATGACAAAAGATACAAAAATCCTATATTTTATATTTGTGTGGCCATACGATGACGTCACAAGTCTGGTTAGCCCAGGGCTGAAAATTAACGGTCGCCCGGTCGCCAATGGCGACCTTTATTTGGTAAGGGCGAGTATTAATTTGGTGATGGTCGACCCGTCTGGCGACTTCCAGAAACTGCATCCACCTACCTTTTATAACCAATCTAGGCCTAGGCTAATAATATATAAGCTAAGTTATAAAGCTACAAGCCTAATAGCAGTCCCTTGTTTTTAAGGATCGCGAGCGAGATCGCACTCAACAACCTTCGAAAAGGAGAGCAATTAATCGCGCTCTATCTCCCAGTGCGAGGTGGTACACTACCAAGAAAGGGGATTCCCCTGCCTGCATTCAAGGGCGAGTTTACTTCATCGCCTCATAGTGCAACCAGTACGGTGTCATAGAAACACCTCCTTTACAGGAAGCACATGTCCCAACCAATAATTTTTCCTTTTATGCTTACTAAATGTTTTATGGAACGAGTTAATAAAATATATTTAATTTTAAAAGGAAACATTAATATAGGAGGCCTAAATATAATGTTTATTATTTAAAAACTTATTTGCTTTAATTATGTCATTTTGAAGATGGATTATTTCTTCGAAAGTTCTAACCAATTTTGGTCACTCAAATCCTCCTCAAAACACGTGCTGACGTGTGACGTCAGCATCTTCTAAAAGCTCTCTCAGCCCTCCCCTATATTATTATTGTGTGTGCGCCCATGTGTGACACATGTAAACACGATCAAATATCTTTCTTAATTATTTTAAAATGACACTTTGTAACTTATTATCAATATTTTAATGGCTGTTGCATTTTAGAATTGTATAATTTATGAATTGCAGGTAAATACTTTTCAAGTTTTCTGTCTGATTTCTAGGCCAACAAGCTAGGCTAGAAAAGCTACCTAGTAGCTAGAGGCTAAAGGCATAGTTGACCAGGACAGGATTTTCCAGGCTCCTGAAACCCAATCTACCCAGGCCATAAAAAAAAAAATTGGCTTGAGTTTTTTTACTGTAGAATAATACGATCCCCACAGAAAATATTGTGTGTGAAGGTGGATGTGGGGGATTTTAGGGGAGAGGTACAGTATACACTTGTTGTGCCCGGGGGGGGGGGGGGGGGGGGGGTGTTTATCCCCACCCCCGTCTGGCAAAAAAAAATTGTACAAAAAATTAATAAAGGCCAGCCATTTTTAATAAGGGCGACCATCCTTCAACTTCAACTGGCCCTGCTGGCCACTATGGTTTAAAGGTTAATTTTCAGCCCTGTTAGCCATATTAATGCATGATCCAATATCTACAACTCATCAACTTCCAGAATATGTAATAAAAATAACTTTCACCTTGTAGTTTAGAAACTACAAACTGGCATAATTTTGACTAAATTTTGATTTTTTTTCATTAAAAGCACGCGCAAATTGTCCAATTCTACATGCTCGTATGACGTCATTTAAAGTCGAAATTGTTTAAAGTTGGTAAAATTACTAGAAAAGGCTAGAACACTTTGTGCAAAACACGCAATTTTTTTCACACAGACAGCCCTCAAAATTAGCAAGAAAGTACGTCGGCAATAAATCGCCGGCACTGTACAATTAACGTCGGCATTTTTTTAAAGCGTTTATTTTAAGTAATAGGCAGGATTATTGCATGGTGGTGCTAGAGGTTTCAAGACGTTTTTATGCCTTACTATAAAGACTAAGAAGGAAGCCTTGCCTAGAATAAAGTGTAGTGATACAACAAATCATTGTTTAAATATTGAAAGATGTTATAAATGTTAATGCTATGTTGAGGAAAACTAAAATATACTTAAAGGGGGGTTCCGGGTTTAAAATGAATAGTAAAAAATGTAAAATATATTTGTTTGTCTCTTGAACGGTAAAAGTTTCAATTTATATAAGCGCCCAGTGAAGCAGAACGAAGGCTGTGAAATGAGGCCAGATTGCAAGTGCAGCTACGGCGATATGACACTGTGTTTACAGAATAGGAAATTCGGGAAATGGTCAATGTTCCGACGACTCGTTATCATTAACCATATTAATTACTTTTGTGAAATTATACTTATCTAATGTAATTTTAGTCGGTCTTCCCATTTATAAAGTCAATTTTCTATGAAAATTCATCAAAACAGTGAAAAATTAGATATGTTTGCACTTTACGTTTGCCGATTTTCGCACTGACTTAGGGAAAGCCTTCAAAATCAATGAAGCGTAACGTATGCATTCCTGCTGAGCGAGGAGAGCGAGACGACGATACACGTGCTCTACCTGCCCATGCCTGGCATGTCACGTGATAAGCAGATACAGTATACAATACCAAACTGGTCGGGTCGAGTATACCCCGTCTATAATCACAACATGAACGATGTACAGTACAGTATTTGGTTGAAGGTCGACTCGACCTACCGGAATGGTATAGATAATATAGCTCGAATGAGAGAGTTGGAATATTTGTAAACATAAGTATATTGCTAATTTTAACAAGCCTATAAATAATACTTTATTAAAAGGCCTGGTAGTATCAATTCGCATATAGGGTCTACTACACTAGCTAGCTCAATTTTTAACTGGGCCGAATCGGCTAGGTCTCCTTCCTACTACCTGGTCTACTTGCTTGATGCAGTATCTGCTTTTTGGAGAGTAAACTAGGCCTATTTTAGGCCTACTTTTAGACGATCGGGACACCATACGTGCGGACGGCGATCGTACCTTTTTTGCCTCAATATTTACAGCCGATTTTGTAGAATGTTTTAGGTTTAGATTGTTTAGGAGTTTGGTTGATAGGATATGTTTGGAATCCACCGAGTTTTATTATTATGGGCCAATCGTTTAGTAGGCTAGCTAGGCCCATGATGGGCCCCAATGTTTTAACGTAGCCATCGTGGCATGGAATCCCTAGTCAGAATGGCTCTCACCCATGAAAACAAATGATTTAGGCTAGGCCTAGCCTAGTACGTGAAGCCGATAATACGATCTGTACTATTCGAGGTATAAAAATAGTATATAATTTAAGACTCCGTAATCTTTACTAAATGTTGTATTTATGTCAAATAAATATATGCTACTACTGTTATTATTACACTTTAGGCCTAGCTTAGAAAATCTACAAAAAATGTATTTCACAATGATCGGGTGGTTGTCGTTTGTTGACAGGGGAGAGAGATTTGAAGTTAACAAACACAACGTACATGACGTTGCGAGTTTGGAATCCACTGATGACGTGATTTTGTGAATATCTCATGAATATTAATGAGCTTCCCTAAGCTGCTGAAAAACAGACTTTCCATGAATTTACCCTAAAATATATATGAAATTAATTTTTTTTAATTTCTCGTTATTACTTCTTCATTCTGACATGTCTATATTGTTATGATATTTTTTATTTAATAAATAAACGATATTTAAAAGCAATTTTAAACCCAGAATCCCCCTTTAATACTAGGCCTACCTATTAAAAATGTAACCATGATATTAATCGCTTGCCGGCGGCGATATTTTTTTACGCTCAACGAAACTGCCAGCTAGCTGTTTTCTGATTGGATGTTGATGTCACGTGAGATGTTCAAATCACTCACGCATGCAGTTCGCCTCAGTTAGGTAATTCCTCCTCGCACTCTCCGACCGGTTGCGACTCGCACTGCTCTAGGCTAGCAATTTACGTGTTGTAGGAATCGTACATTTCAATGGCTCGCTGCCTGAGAGCGCGCTGCCTGAGAGCGCGCTGCCTGAGACAACTACTAGCTCCTTGCACAACAGACAGAGGCTAATACGGAAACTTGTGAAGGGTTTCTTGAAAATATTTACTTTCTCTCGCCATGGAGTAATCTATTAATTAATTTAATTTCCATGGAGGAATTCGCCTCTCTCAATGTTTACGTTTCGTGTACGTTCCATGCATTAACTTCAATTTCACGTGGGAAAACATGATTTATGCGATGCGATAAGCAAGTCGCGCCGCGGTAATCTTTTTAGGGCCTTACTACCAGTCGACTCCGCCTAAGTCGAATCTAATGGGACCGGTATAAAAATTTGAGTTACGCGAACTTCGACTTACAGATTTGCAAAAAAAATGCTAGGCCTAGGTTCACCCACTAGCCGCACTATGGCTAGGCCTAGTGGACACTGCCCTGTCGCGATCGCGGCCCACGCGATGAGCCTTCTTGAATTGAGTTTGCTTAGCTAGCTAGCTAGGACTAATAAATGCTAAGCCTCTTTATCGGCAATAATAAACTGTATTTTCTTTTATGGTTTAAGCCCGAAACAATACAAAAACGTATAATAAATACATTTCGGTTCTTATTCGAAATCGGTATCCATTGTTTATTGCCATCTGTCTAGCACAAAATAAGTACCCACAAAACGCCGCTCAAGTTCTCAACTCTGAAAAACAACTCATACGCTATACACTAGCGCGAGTTGTAGGACGCCGCCTATACTAATACAACCTGCTTGAGAGAACCGATATGGTCCCACATTATCCTCTCTGTCGTTTGTTTATCGAATTACGTACGTTTCATCGGCTTTTTTAGCGCGTTGTTGCCGCGTAATTTGTGACTTCGACTTATACGATATAAATCACTAAAGAATGTGTGTATTCGGACTGCAAAAAGACGTCGACTTAGACGAATTTCGACTTAGAAAAATTCGACTTACAAATAAAAATTACACAGGAATGTATAGGAAAGAATTGGGACTTTCCTAAAAATTCGACTTTCGCGATTTTTCGACTTACGCGAATTCGACTGTATTTTATTCTTGGTCTACATATGGCGATGTTGTCGTTATGAAGGCCCTAAAAAGATTACCGCGGCGGCGGCTTATTGCATTGAAATGTACGATTCCTACAACATGTAAATTGCCAGCCTACTAGAGCAGTGCGAGTCGCAACCGGTCGGAGAGTGCGAGGAGGAATTACCTATACCATGGAATACCTCCATGCCTATACTGAGGCGAACTGCATGCGTGAGTGATTTGAACATCTCACGTGACATCAACATCCAATCAGAAAACAGTATTCTGGCTAGCTGGCAGTTTCGTTGCATGTTGAGCGGAATAAAATATCGCGGCCAGAAGCGAAAATTCTGACATGATGTGATCATGACGATGACACAAACCGTGGTGTGCAATGAAGCGTAACCAACAGCATTGTTTTGACTAGAGAGAGCTGCTGAGATAGAGCACGTGTGGTGTGGTACGATGATGTACGTCCGTGTAAAAGGTGTATTTGATCGTTACAATTGTGTAATAAAGTATCATAATAAACAAATTTGTTTTCGAAGAATACTGCTGTATTGTGTGTTAGTGTTCTGTCACTTACATTGATTTGATCAGCTAGGCCTCTAATATTAAGTAGCTTTTTAGCCTAGGCTTAGTTTAGGCCGGACTGACGCCGACATTTTTTTCGCCGGCGTTGCCGCCGCGTCGGCAATTGCCGAATGCCGGCGTTAATTTTGAGGGCTGCACAGAAAGTTAGCGCATGATATAAATTAAACTTTTGCAAAGTTTCAATTTATAATGTTATTTGGTTTTGACCTATGTTAAATACGCGAAATTCATAAAATCGCGCGTACTGTATATCCATTAACACAACCCATATCAACTAAACTCACTCCCATCAATTTCATATCATGGGCTAACATATAACATATTTATGTTCGCATGAGCGCCATCGTGTTAGCGTTCGCGCACGTACATTTAACACAGAGAGCTAGAAATGTGATTATAGTAACTCTATGGTAACACTACTTGTCTCACACATGGATGGAGAATAAAACCTGATCACGCCCTCATCGCGATAACAGTTGTTGAATTGCATGCTGCAATTTATTGGATTAAAGTTATTTCCATGGTACGTTTGTTCAGTTAATGAGTTATGGTGAACAAAATGAATTTTTACATTATATTTCACAGCAAAAGATAACACAATTATTTTCACACTTCATTGGATAGCAATGAGTCTTAACTAAGTTGTTATTGATTTGTGTTTGGATGAATTATTTACAACCCAGGTAGAAGGATGTCTCCCACCTTTACGTAAACATTTCTTTGAAAATATGGATAGTGAGTTTAAGCAAAATTAAGTTTAGAAGCCCTAGAAGTATTGTGTTAATTTTTGTATTTGTTCAACTGAAAAGTAATTGTTGAGTTATTCTGAACCTGCATTTGTTTTACTACAGACTGACCATGCATACTGTAGACATACTGCTCTATTATGTTTGCTGATAACAATTTAATTTCACATCTAAGTAGGTATCCCAATGAAAAAATTCAGATTAATTGTTTTACTTTTTCTTTCAGTTAACTATAAAGGACTTAATGTAATTAGCATTTTGTAATTTAAATGATTGAAATCCGATTACCCGTTCTAAAGTTATGGTTATTTAAAGTGGTAAAAAATATACGATTTTTTGCTTAAAAAATGGTGTTTTTTGCAGTAAAAATTGGAAGCATTTTTAAAAGGTTATAACTTTTACAATAATGAGTTAAAAGTTTTGAATTTTGTTAAACCTATAGATATCACAGAGTTTTTTTTGGAGCCTCAACGAAACCTATTTTAAAAATTATTGGTCCGCAAAGTTGGTCGGAAATTTTGCATTTTGCGCCCATTTTTGTTGAATTTCCCTAAAAAATTAAAAAAATGCAATTTTTTCAATGATCTGTAACTTTTGAACTACTGTACTAATTCATTTAATTTTTGTTTTACTTGTTAGAATGTAGTGTATATTTCATTACGGTAATAAATATATCAGAGATATGTGTAATATGAAACAATAATATTTTTTTAACGGTGAAATTTAAAATTATCCCCAAAAAAATGAAAAATTATGTTAAAAACTGTGTGTACTGTTTCCTTTCTTTCACACTAATTTTTGGTAAGTATGATTATTATATTATTTTAATGTACTTTATATTCATAATTTCAATCATAAATACTATTATATATAACTTTTGAATACGTAAAACAAGATTTTAGGCCCGTATGATTATGACACCAAATCTAAGCTAGGCTAAGATATGCTCTTTTAGGCAAACACACAATGGGTCAAAATAAACTCATTTAAAATAATCAATGTTAATTAAAACAATTAATTGTTTACCTGAATAGTATATATAACATTATAAACATGGTTTTCTTTTCGTATTTCTAACCGTAAGTATGTTATTAAATTGAAATACGGAGCTAAAGTTTAGGCCAAGTAACGGCTTACTCGCGATCAGCAGTAGCTCCCGTCAAAGTATTTCGGTCGCAGTTAATGACTTTCGACCGCCGTATACAGAGTCAAATGTAACGTTGGTAAATTAGCTTAATAAATGTCTTCGGTACATTTAAACCTAACGCATTTGCATTGTATACTTGCATAATAAATCTTCCGCACATTACACCAATTTAAAGTTGTTAAATTAATGTCTAAAATCAGATATTCTACAATGGAAAAGGACATGTCAAGCTCTGACATCGCTGCTGTCACACATCTCGCGTCGAGCCGGCCGAACTCGAGCGAGGAAAACTAAAACAACGTGTTGAAAATATGGAACGTACCATTCGCTGATAGGGTGCATTAATGTATTTAACGGAAAACACCACTACAATATTCACCGGATTATAATGGTTGAATCTATAAAATTCCGAACGGAATTTACGCCTCATGCACCAGTTTAAAAATGTAGATCGCTTGACGACCATAGGAAATACATTAATAAACGATGTTTTATCGAATAAAATAATGATTTCGCTTCAATTTATTACCGAATTCGATATTTTTTGATCATGCGCAATGGGTCAAAATACAACTTTTCTCACGAAAATTGATATTTCAGACTGATAAACCTGTCCGTACCAGCCGTTTTACGTATCAAATTAAAGCTTATTCAAAATCTGATAACATACAAAAGAAATCACTCCGCTAGCTCTGACGGCCATCAAGCGATCGTGTTTTGAAAACAGGCTAGGAGTTTTCCGAATATTTTTTATCGCGCGAAAATTTGCTGGTTTCCGTTTTAGACTAATTTTGAAATGATGTTTTCGCTGGAAATACTTGATCAATTTTAATAAATAACACATGTAAGTGAACAATAAAACACACTCTTTCAATATATTTAATTTGTATTAAAATACAATCAAAATTAGTGTAGTAATTTTAACATCAAAGTCATATCACTTTATAGAATTTCATGAATTTTTCAAAACTGTCACAACGAATCGCGCGTTCATTGGGATACCTAATCTAAGGGTCTCTTTCTGCTGCATAATGCAAATTAACCATTTAACCCAAATTCCTCTTTCACTTTTCTCAACAATGCTATTATATATCTGTGAATCTTTTCTATTGCCTGCCACCCTTCCCCGTACTTTCTCTTCTCCCCACAACTGAATAACATATCTTGTGATTTCATTCGTCCACACACATTTTCACTCCCTCGTTCAACTGTCAAAACCACGAGAAAAAAAACACTGGTACTGTACGCCACGGTATCTGACTCGGGGTCACAACTGTCAATCAAATAACCGTTATTTTGTGTTGCAGCTAAAAATTGCTCAGAGATAACCGGTTAAACGGCGTTCTACCAAATTGAATGGGTGTTTTTAACTATGTATTTTGCGCTGCCTTTTAACCGGTTACCACAAATTTGTCTTGTTTCTGCTCCAAAGAAAATGGAGTTAACATATTCATACCGATTTTAACCGGTTATTTTTATGCAGCTGACTAAAAATGGTTTACTTTCATGATTTTTAGTTAACGTTATATTCTGCTTAAGCCTCATTTACATTGTATTATCGAAAGGATTTACTGAGATAATGGATGATAAACATTCACATGTACAACGCAAGTATTATAGATACCCCTGAATGCGTTTTAAATGAAGTCGATAAAATTGTATTCGACTTTATTTGGAATAATAAAACAGAAAAGATAAAAAGATTAACATTAATCAATGATTATAAAAGTGGTGGAGTAAATGCTCCAGACTTCAGATCTCAAGTCAAGGCACTACAAATGTCATGGCTTAAAAGATTGTACAATGATGACACTTCAAAATGGAAGTGTTTACCTAAAATGTATTTTAACAAAGGTCCAAGAGAAGTTATTGAAAATATATCAAATGTAAAATATAAAGAAACACATTACAGTAGTATGCCTTTATTATATAAATCAATGTTAAAGTATTTAGCTGAATTCAATCAATATTCTGTTAAAATGTCACTTTCCTATGTTCTATGGTTTCACTAAATGTAACATTGAGGATTTTTTTAGGTTAACCACTGAATCTAGAACCAGAGGACACTTTTTGAAAATTAGTAAACCTCGTACTCACTTATACGGCAGAAATTGTTTACAAACTCTATTATCGACACATGGAACAACTTGCCTCAGGATGTAATAGAAGCTGCAAATGTTAATCAATTTAAAGTGGAGCTACACTCAGACTTTCTCAGCTTATATTATGTTTAAGTATGTTTAATTGAAAGTGATTACATAAAAAAAAACAAGGAAAATACGGAAATATTTTCCAAAAACTCATTTCTAAAAAAATCGGTCAGAAAATAGTGTTTTTTAATACATTACACTTTTTCAGTAACTTAGGGGTTATTAGTTTACAATATGTCGCGAAACGGGTTACACTTAGCAACTGACGCGTTTTAGTCGCTGGTGAACGCATGGGTGAAATGGGTCCCCTTTGGTAAATTATGTGTCGAAAAATGGGGAATCAATTTTATACACACAATTAATACGATTTGTTTAGGCCTTAGTAATATTTCCGATAAAAATGTCAATATAATTTACATGTATTGTAACCTCATGATTTGCACTGTACAACAACAGCATAATAATCTTATCAGATTGCTTATTAACTTTAACCTAGGCCTAGCTCAGGGCACTCAGCCTAGCTAGCCTTGAATTTTTGTCTAGGCCTATATGCATTTATGGGTTTGAAAATTCTTGGTCGTTTCACCCCATTTATCATTCCTGGGTTTTCTCGCACATTAAGAATTGTTAAACACAAAATCCTATACAGAACAAGAGTAGTAAAGTGTAGTAAAGCGATGAGGAAGCTTAGGCCTGACTGAAAAGCAAATATTCAGGCACCCTATCATGGCCCATATGGGTAGGCCGAGGTTGGGTGCCAGCAGAACAAACTTCACTGCTGAGAGTAAGCCTAGCTAGAGGCCAAGCAGCATCGGTACATACCTACACTCTAGTAGGCCTAGCTTTATTGAATATATAACCAGATCTTTCTTAAATCTCGTTAAATTTGACATTTTAGTAATAGTCTCATAATCACATTATTACACTGTGAAAAATAACATCGCGACAAAATAACAGATCGCCAGCTGCAGTAGTGTGATTGTGAAAAATGTCACGTGATCATACTCCCTAGCAAAATAAAAAACCAAATTGGACCCGAACGGGGGAAAGTGTCTATTTACGCAAAATTGCGCAATGTATACACGATAACAATACCAGAAATAGAAAGATCTGGAAAAATTACATAAAACTACATTTAAAATTTTTTTTTTTGTGAAGAAATTAATTTTTTAGGATTATTCAAATATACCCCCCTTTTGCATGTAAAAGAATAGGAAATTACAAGGTATCCCCCCCCCCCCAAAAAAAACGCAAAAAGGCGTGATTTTCAAGAAACTCGTACTCATTGAAAAAAATTTCAAAAAAATATGAAGTATGGGGGATGATATTTTTAAATAATAGTTGAAATGTATGAAAAATAGTAATTTTCTGGGTGGAGCTCCACTTTAAAAACCGACTAGAAAAGTTTTGGAAACACCACCCACTAAAGTTTTCTCCATATGATAGAACATGTAATAGAATATACCGGAGGGACACACAAGCATTGCTTTAGATGTCCAAGATCAAGGTAAATCAAGGTAAACAAATTATAGAACAACCTATATGGGGCAACAACTTGATAACACACAATGGTTTCTCACTCCTTTATAGGAATTGGATTAGATCTGGTATAACAAAGATGAAACATATTATAATTGATAACAGATTTATTAATACAAATGAATTACTATTTTTGTTAAATATCAAATCGAATTGGATTGCTGAATTGTCATGTCTACTAAAAGCAATACCACGAGAATGGAAAGATATAATCTCTTCAAAAATTGACACTGTAAAAGTTAACGAAGTTATATCAATACAGTATAGTAAAATGAGTTGTAAAAACATTCGTCTCTTTTTTATCAAAAAAAAATGTAAAGAACCAACCAAGAGTAAAACAAAGTGGGAAACACATTTTAATATAGAGAACGATTGGTCACTGACATGGAAAAGAAAATTAAATGATATTAAAGATAACAAACTTAAACAGCTAATGACCAAAAAAACAAATTGAAATTATTTATCAGCTCAGAATCTATGTTTAAACTAGATTTGAACTCGTCACTCTGATGAGTTTTGGGTTATCCACTTAAACACAACATGCTCATGTGTTAAAATATGAAGGCCAACAATTATGCCATCCTATGACATGAATTAAATATGTTTACAGTGCTGAAAAAAAAGCGAGATGCGCGCTATTTTAACTTTTTTTACGAAAGAGATGAAAATCAGACTTTTTGAATTCAACTGGCCATATGACGTTATGACATCGGATTGTCAACATCTTTATATGAATTCATATCTGCAATTCAATAGCTTTCATAATAAGTTTCCAAAATAATTGAACAAGCAGTTCATGATCAACTGTATAACTTTTTAACTGCTAATAATAAAATAAAACTGGGTTTAAAGAACTATTCTACTGACACTACCCTAATAGACGTGTCTGACTATATGCTTAATAATTTGAATGATGGTAAACAAACTAAAATGTTATGGAGTCAATAATAACTAGATTTGAACTCGTCACTTTGATTAATGATGACTTTATTTAATTAATTTTTCGCATTTTGAAATTTTAAACGTGGGTGCGCGCGTAATTTCGTGTGAAGCACGCAATTTTTTTTCCGCAGTCAGTTAGCGCAAGATATAAATTAAACTTTGTTAAGTTTCAATTTACGTTGTTATATGGTTTTCGATCTATGTTAAAAACGTGAAATTCATTTTAAACCCAGAATCCCCCTTTAAACTAAAATAAAGATTTAACTGATTCACTGTTGTTGTTGATTGTTATCGGTAGAATTGGCAACATTTTGGTCGTTTAATGTGTTTGTAATATTTACTGTTTCCTTCTTTTATTTCAGAATAAAGTCTGTAATATTTTGAGTAGGTCTGTTGTATTAAAGACCCCTTCCCTGCAAATTTGGACGTTTTTTGGAAAATAATACATATATATCACTTTAAAAACATTAAACCATGTCATTCCTTGTCTTAAATGTACGTTTTATGGTAAATTATGATAAAAAGTGAGAAACAATGCACTACCTAAGTAGCTCGCGGCGATCGACCTCTCGTGGACGGTCTTAGGCCTAGCCTAGCTAGGCTTAGTTTTGTAGGCCTAGCTGGTAAACATCGGTAACGTACGAACATCGTACGCTAGCTATATACCTAGCCTGACGTTTTATAGTTGCTGCATTAATTGTCTTTCTATTTTTGCCAGACTCCGTTGATACAAATTGGGGGAAACCCGGTATTTTCGCTGAAAAGTTAGGAGTCTTCCATTTGTTTTGGCCTCACGATTGATCGAAAAGTGGGCGAATTACAGGTGAAAAACAAAAATATCAATCCGCGCGCAATGCATTTTGGGATTTATAGCGGGCCGCTATAATTATTAGAATCGACTTATTTTTCACATTTTTAACCGTTTAAAGACGAAAAAAGTTATCGCAATAGGACCATATAGTATTATTTTTACATTAAATATAGTTTGTGATCTTAAATTAGATCTAAAAAACGTAGGGAAGGGGGCTTTAAGCATGTTTTTTGTTTTACTAACAATGTTCCTTAATTATTCTAACTAATTATTTGTATTAATATCGTAAATGATTGAACAACCGATCTGCCGATGTAGGATAATATGTCATAGTAATACAATATAACCAAAACATGCGATTTCCAAAACCCTCTGCAATACTCATCCGGCATTATTATCAGTGTTGATCCATCTTTTACGATATGTTGTTTATGATTTAATAACGAGTTAAAACAACACTTTGGAGTTTTTTTTGTATATTATTGAATAGCTTTCCATTGTTTTTATGACCAAGTTGAGTTTTATTAACTTGTTGAGGGTATTAAGCTATTGGTTTCCAGCTGATGAGTGCAATATGCACTCCTGCATAGACAATGCATGTTTCGTTTTATGCAGGAGATCCAATCAATAGCCACCTCCCTAACTGTAAGGATCGAAACAGCCATAACATCATCGATAATATTTCCAATTCAAATATTTGATAATTAATAATTTAATGTAAAAAGTAAATTTCGAACATTTTCTAAACAAATTAAAATGAAGATGATGATATGACTGTCCTGGGATAAACCCGTTTCAGTTTTAAAAGTGTTTTTCATTTAATTTTGTTTTCGCAATGACTCCTACAAAATATAATTATGTCTGTTTATAACGAAAAGAAAGCGCAATAGGGCCTACCTAGGCTGTATAAGTTACGTACGTCGTATGTGTTTTTTGTTTACCGTTTATAATTACATTTTTAAACAATAATCCTTCAAATTCTAAATAGCCTATAGGCCTATAACTTACCTTACAACATACTTTGTACCTTTATAATCATAAAATAATCTGATCATAAATGTTCTGATCATGTTATTTATAGTTTACCCATTAGTCTAGCCTAGCTTGTCTGTTCCTTCTTCATCCTCATTCACCTCAATTTTCCGAATTAGGCCTAGCCTAGAGATAGGAATAGGCCTACTACTAGTAGTACTTTTCAGATGCCTGTTTACTCATATCATATTAGTCCGAGTTCAAGTCCTTTTTTACACAAAAGCAATATTCATAATTATATTATTAAGTACCGTATGGTGGTGTATGATAAACATTTTAATAAATATATGCACAAAATAGTTTTCACATTGTGTCTGGGGAGACCAAAATAATAATAATATATAGACCTAGGCCTAGTAAAGCTTAGTATCAAAGACCTAGTATCAAATAGGCGGAGAGAGCCTACGTAGGATACGCACGGGGGCGGGTGTGGTAGGCTAGACTGATGAGGAAGGGGAGGGGGAGTCTGGCAAGGCAGGCTGCTGTATCTTTTTGACTTGCAATGCTACACAAATATGAGCTTCTAGGCCTATATTTCAACTAAAGGAGCTACTATGATAGGGTATAACAATAAGGTGTAATTAATAAATATTAATCACAACGAATAAATCTACAAATTTATCAAAAACACCTACGGTTTGAATGCGTTGTACGTCGCCACTAGCCGGCCGGCCTAGAATTGCTGTGGTCTGGTTACAAATTTAAATGAAGGCGGGAACAACGAGATGCGTAAATGTCACGCGCACGCAAGTTCCAATGGCGCGCTGTGTGCTATTTGCACAAGCACATTCAATTTATAATTATTTTATGATAATTAATTACAGGCCATACTAACGTGTCTAATTACAACTCCCTGGTGCGATGCTGTTACTCTGGAGTACTAATCTTAGGCCTATGTCAAATTAATACAAACAAAAATGTAATTTTAAGAGTTTGTAGTTAGGAAATCCCATTCCATAAAACAATGAATGCTTAAAGCTGTCGTCAAGACAACCACTTTCCCCTAGAACTTCCCACGCCTAAAGAGTGGAGTCAGTTTCTAAATATAGATATTGGTACCTGCTCTACAGTCTACACAAAGAGATGCCGACAATTAAAGCCGTCCGACACACCAGACCATGTGTCTGTGTCAATGAACTGAACGAGGAGACTGCTGAATTCTTTTCTATGTTGACACTTTGTCAGAGTTTTTACTTAGGAAATCCCATTCCATAAAACAATGAATGCTTAAAGCTGTCGTCAAGACAACCACTTTCCGCTAAAACTTCCCACGCCTAATAAGTGGCGTCAGTTTCTAAATATAGATCTTGGTACCTGCTCTATTGTCTACACAAAGAGATGCCGACAATTAAAGCCGTCCGACAAGCCAGACCACGTGACTGTGTCAATGAACTGAACCATTCTATGTTGACACTTTTAGGCTTATAATTAATATTCGAATAATTTTGCAGGAGGGGCGTTTACTCAACGAAAGCGTTAATTTTGTTGGTGTAATAACATGGTACATGTATAATCAAATAGCCCCTATGAAAAATTACAACACAATTAATATAGAAGTGACAAAACACAGTAAAACTTGTATCAATATGCTTAGTAAATTGTAGATGAATGAATTCTACTACTACAAATAGAAATGTGTTGTAATAGAATATTGTTGTTCCCTATCCAAATAAATACGGTAATATGAAAATAATTCTTTCTCCACTATAAAATACACATAATACACATTATATATATATATATATATATATATATATTTCTTTTATTCCTGTCCACCCAGGCAGCACTTGCCAGCTTTATACTATGACGTTATCCAAATTCCTTCACTTTTCTGGCTGTTTTACTTCTCCTTTTGATTTAGCTTTTTGCTTTTATTTTGTATCTCCATTGAGATCCAGCCACTGATACCTATACTAAGTTGCGGATAACCAAAAAAAAAAAAAATGATGAAACAGGACAGTTACAAGGAGTTATCCACTTTCAGCGGATAACTAATGAACTAGATTGGTTTATATCATATTTAAGAAACAGATCACAAGTTTTAAATATTAACTTCTCAATCAGATGTTATGAATATAAATATTGGTATACAACAGGGCTCTATTTTAGGTCCTCTATTTTTCATGTTTAACTCCTTACCAGATATTATGCTATGCAAATGTGTTACCATGGATGACACCACTATTCTTTGTAATTCTTCTGACCCAGTCACTATTCAATATGAGCTAAATGCCTAAACAAAGATGTTTGTGCCGGCTATATGTCAAAGGTCAAAATTAGGTGTTTATTGACAGTTTTATGATTTTTATTACATTGGACCAAATATAAACATATCACTTTCTGACCAGTGGTTGCTGAGATATTCATATGGCAAATTTCTTGACCAGTGGTCAGAAAAGGGGTTTCTGTCCACTTGTACAGTAGTAAATGTTGCCCACTAGAGTGAATAGAAGTATGGGTTTTCTGAGTAGTTTGTCACAAAAACTATTCCAATACACCCAGTAGTTACACCAAGTCTTAACCTTGACTATATTGACTTTTGGCCCCTATACTCCCAAGCATCCAAATTTTTTTTTTGCCAAGCAGCAAAAAAATTGATTTGTATTGATATCCATTATTTTATTTTTTGTAATGTTTAATTGTAAACAATAAAGGTTATTTGAGATTACAGACATCAACTAATATAAATAACTGTATAACATATGAATGTCAAATGGCTAGTCTTTATTTAAACCAAATGGTAACTAATCTGCATCCGTATCAAGTGGGCCAATGCCAAAAAAAAACGAAATGTTTCAAAACATATTAAATCAAGATTTCATAGTGTTTTCTTTAATATGTACCTAAAAATGGTTATATGAATCAGAATTTTTATAGCTATCGTATATGAATCATTTTTGCAAATTTTTAAACAATAATGTTGGCATATTTAAAAGATTTATTGACATTTTTCCATTTTCAAAAAAGATGTGACCTTTTATAATGTCTTTAATTACCACAATTTTATATCAAATTGTAGAGCAGAAAATACTCTATACATAGATACCAAGAATGAATGATTTGTTCAAGGAAACTGTTCTTATGGCTATTTGTATTACCCCCACCCCATAATTGGTAACAATTCTGAAATTAAATCATTTTTTAAAATCCATTAAAAACCTATCTCGGGGATGAGGATATTTGATGTTAATTCTATTTTTTAGTTCAGCGGATATATAGGTACGGTATATAAAAATTCCAAAAATGTGGGGAGGGAAGTATGCAGGGGGCCCTCCCAGCCCATGGACTAATATATATTTTGTTTTCTGGTGACATTTTACAGTAGGTGGATATACTGTATGCCGTTCTAGTTATGAATAGTCTTTTATTAGTATTTAAATGTATCATTGTGGAATAATACTTTGTGTACCAACTTACTGAAGTTATTTTATACTGAAAACAATAATTAAAATTGTGACTCCACCCACTGCACCTGTTATGCATCAGTGATTTCAAACACTCATCCACCACCAGTGTGTGAATAGCATGATCCCAATTTAGTAAATAAAATTAGTTACTTGTGACTAGTGCTTGAATGAAGTAGACATTTTAGGCCATGCCATATATTTATTATGTTGATTAGTTTAATATGAACATGGATGAAGTTATGGCGTCTATTCATTGTGCGATATCAAAGACAAATATGGAACAATTTCAGAAGGTATTGTCAACAACTTTACAGAATCAGCCAAGCATTGGGTTGAAAAATAATGTTGTTGGATTTTCAACATTAAAATGTACTTCAGTTCCTATTTCATCACCATCGTCGGTACTATCTAATCAAGGTCTCCAGTTGTCACTACCTAGCCCTGGAATTTTTGTTCTATCACCAAATGCTTTAGCCATTTCTTCTGTTAGTCTTCCTAAGTTACCATTACCTGCTTCAAATCTGACAACCAATGTTTGTATTCCGAGTGATAAATGTGCAGTTTTACCTCCAGCACTTTCCTCGGCAACAAAGTAAGTATTTATTTTACAGAAAATATTTAGAGCTAGGTATGATATTTTTTTTAAAATTAATTTCATATTTGTTCTGATTTTAAAGTAAAAGTAATTGTGGAGGAATGTACATAAATAGATTTACTGCAAAGTAAAATTATGTAGAGTAAACAACAACAATCCAAATAGCTCTATTCTTTTTTTTTTTGCAAAGACAGGTTTTCAATTTTTTTTTTTTTTGGTAAAATTGAGGGTGGGAGATGTATTTTTGCCATGATATGAATTGCCAACATTTTCTGTGCCGTTTCAAAGACATTATTATTGTTTAATTTTAATTATGGTATATAAAAATTACCTATAGTACATTTTAAATAATAATTTTGATTCCCCCTTTATAATGAATGCACTCAACACATGTCACTGTGTCGCATTATAGTTCACACAGGATTTTAGATTACATCGAGATCAAAACATTAGCCGCACATATCAATTCAATCAATTTGCAGCAAGATAAATACACAATAGACAATAAAAAAAAATCTGGTCGAAGTCCATCGCAATACTGTGTTGCCCTTTCTCATTCTTGAACATATCTAAGGGGATCGTTTAATATGTTTGACACTAATCTTTTCTCCAAAAATCTAATCAATTGGCTTCTTTCACCGGCACAAATATTTTTGGGGGATGGTTCCCCTTATTTTCAATGCAAAACCCCATAATGTTTTATATGTACTGTATTTTCTGTAATATTGATTAAGAGTGCAATTTCTAGCAATCTGGAGTCGTAGTTTTCTCATATTTTTTAAAACGATTATTATTTGGTGAATTAATACCAAAGTCAGTGTTGTTGATTATCATTTCCACCAGATTTTGATATTGTCTAGGTCAATCAATTATCTTTCACATGATTTACCATTTTTTAAATGTTTATCACGTCATCATGTTCAAAAGCGTAAATTACAGTAAATTTCAATATGTTATAGCTCCTCAGAATGAAAAGTGATACTCATGATTAAAACATTTTCTGGAAACTTTTGAATTGTAGTGAATTCATGTAGAAATTTTGCGCACCGGATGTTGGCCAGTTGAATAATAAAAGTTGTATTTATTTTTGCGTCATAGTTCATCACATATAAACAAGCTAGCATCTATATTCTACATATCCACATTTTTTTCAACACTTTAATATGTTGTTTCTCAGATAATCCCCTTCCAAATTTGTTATCTACATGTTTCAATTTGATGACGTCATCATGTTAAATTGCATTGAAAGGCAGGTCTTCAGGTAAACTTGTAGGCGATACCTGGATGAATTATATAATAATCGATCAATACAGGCTGCTTTGCGTATAATGGGTGATGTCGGTCATCCCCTAAATGATCAATTTATTCAATCCCGAAGTGGTGGGCTGTGTGTCCCTAAGACAAGAACAAACCGATCTTGTTACGCCTTTATAGCCAACGTCATACATTTGATAAACTCACGGCAAAAAAGATAGGAAACTGTAGTGTTAACGTATCATTGTGCAATTCTTCCTTTTTAATATTGTATTTTTAATAGTTTTAATAATTTTATGATAAAAGCTTTTAATCTGTATGTATTATACATAACCTAGCTTTTCATGTATTTTGTTGTAATCTTCTGAATTTGTATAGTATATCTTTTTTTCATTTTACATGCCAGTTTCAAATGTATTTCCATTTTATATTACTACTATGGACAATAAAATAATGTCAATATCAGTATTGTCACCTATGGTGCACTGTGTAGTATGTGTACTGTATATAGAGAGCACACTAACAACATTTTATTTCTTCAGGTCACAATGGCATAATCATTTTTCTGTGCACAATATTCTGCACGTGGCATTTGTGCCGCGGATAACCTAACTCGTCCATAGTGACAAGTTCAGGTGGTAGCGGGATGATTCGGCCCCGAAACAATTCGGCCCGGGACTATTCTACACTTAAATTTATCGGCTTTGATATGCATTTTATAAGCATAAACTTTATTTTCAGCGAGACTATGGGGTAGTACTACTAGAGATAAAGATGCAATAAAGCAAACATTTTGAAAACATTGTCGAAAATGATCATTTTTTAGTCACACGAACGATGTAAATAAGTTACGTCCTCTGTTGGCAAATGCACGAAATAAACAAGGTTTTCAAAATAATAAATTGAATATAAAATTACGTTTTTTTAGTAATTTATTATATATTATATCAACATTTTCAATAAATAAAAATACGGATTGTTAAACACCTTTAAAAAAAATGAATTTGATCTAAAGTGAGACATTTCGGCCCAAAAAGTGGGATGTTTCTTTATCTACAAATGTTCCTTAATCCATGGTAAGATAATAGAGGTTAGAAAGGAAGGAAGATGAAATATATTTTGTCCGCCACGACTAAGTTTTGAAGTAATTACTCATCTTTTGACACACTTGGCTCTATTCCATATGAACTTTTTGTAAATTGTTTTACGATTTCATTTGGTAAAATTACTGTAGATGCATTGTTGTTTGTTTGTTGTGTTTGTGCATACCACGATGTTAATGTCTAGTTTATTCATTAGTTATCCGCAACTTATTTTGCAGATAACCAGTTTTTCAAGCACCAACCAAGTTCTTATTTCTTTTGTAAATTTTTTTACTCTAAAATTTGTAAACGGAAGATTTTGTAAATTGTAACTTGTGCATGTAGCTTTTGTTATGATGTAAGAATTGCGCAACATAAGTTACCTAAATTTGAAATAAGGACACAAATGCACATCAAACTTTAAAAATCATCCTCAGGATGAACAGTGATGCCACACTCACCTCCTCCCTCCTCCCACACCCTCCATTTGTTAAATGAGGTGTAAATGCTTTGTATGTAAGCATAATGTATACTGCAAAGCCCTTGCAGACTCCCCATACATGCCGACATCTTAAATTAAGTATTTAGGTCAACAGCGCCCTCTATCTATTATCAAGAGTTAAGGAGTGCATTGTGTGATGTTACAAGCAGTTTCGCACGTTGGCTATGTTATAGGGAATCCCCTTCCATTCGGGAAAAGAAAAATTATGACCGTAGATGGATTACCAATGGACTTTTTATCATAAATAGAGATTGGAATTATAATTTTCATCATGGGATTACACTCTGTGGCCCTGTTTCTGCTGCCAATCCCAAATATACCGTATAAATGTACCGTATAAATAAACCGTATATGAAATTCGTGCACCGTTTCCGCTGCACATACTTCGTGGGTAGGCTGTAAAAAAGTTGGCTTTCATTACCCAAAATGCATTTCGTGAGACAGAAGTATGGATTGACCTAGAGTCTCGTGTAGTGAGGTTACATGACAAAAACAAAACAATGATGGTTTCTCAAAACGTCGTAGCATTGCTTTCTATTTTAAATCTAATGAGCAGAAGTGGCAACCAATTTACACCGCACAAACAATCTAGAAATGTAGAATGGGCATTGACTAGATTTATGCAAAGAAGACGACGGCGTTCGCCGATAACTTTGGCGTTATTAAGTCTACCACAAATTCTGCTTTTATTTTGTTTGAGATACTTTTGTAAATCTCGGTATCTCTTCTGTTACCATGCAGTCTCCCAAACCCCCCCCCCCCCCCCACAACCTTCGCTTCTCCCCACAATTGAATTGCAAAAATAGTTATTTCTTCAGTCCACAGTGATATTTTGATCTGTTGCTTGCTTATACACGTGTGTGTCAATGCAGCAGAAAAACCAAACAAACGCGTCACGCTCTGTTAGTTTTTGACCTCGTGTCATGGGCCGGGTCACATATACGGTATATTTTGAGTGCGGCAGAAACGGGGTACGAAATATACGGTATATTTTGGAATATACCGTATAATATCCACAAACGATGGGGATATTTATGCGGTATATATACCGCATATATATACGGTATATTTTTTATGAGACCCATTTCTGCTGCCAAAAAATATACCGTATATAAAATATACTGTATATATACGGTATATTTTTGGCAGCAGAAACGGGGCCTGTCAGTATACAGTAAATATTTTGTTTATACCCAGCAATATTTATATAACAATCGGCACAAATGGTTATTACTATACTTTGCAGATTATTAAGTTCCTTAATGTAAATCTAGTGCACTGAGCTGAGAATGATTAAATGCTTGGTTAGTTCAATTGTTTACTTAATAATAGTCACCTTTTCTTCGACACTTCATAAATATTTTTGTGACCACATACTGTAAACATAAAGGAAAGATTATGTACACAAATGATTTGGTATTTTGTACATGTCTACTTATCACAGGGAGCATTTTCGCTAGTGTAGAATTCATAAATGCTGCCCAAACTACCTTATTGCTACATATTCATAAAATTGTATAGCAAAAAATGTAATACAGTACAAAACTCTCGCCCGTATTCTTAAACCGGACTTTAGTCGTAGTTCGAGCTAAAACTAAAAAAATGACGTCATTTTAATTCATAAACCGAACTTCAACTAAATCACCGACTAAATCAGGCCAACCTCGACTAAATCGAGACGGATTTTGATCAATTTTTTTAGTCCTGGAGGGGGCAGACTAAATGGTCGACTAAATGGTTTTTAAACGATGTTTATAAAAAACGTAACAGTCATTGAGTTGTTATATTGGCCAGATATTGAAGAATGAAATATCTATATTTATATTAGCTTAATTAAATATACATTGGTATAAATTATAATAATGAAAATCATCTTTATTTACAACTGTATACAAATTACATTATTTTCTTCGCGCAAGTCCGACTTGAGCTACGTCACGCCATAGCGACAATGGGAGATGCGGCAATTCACCACGCGATGGAATGTTTAGGGGGCCTAGCGCTTTCTTGTCACGCTATGAAGTGCGTGGTTCGTGGCGATCATACTTTGTTGGGGGCCTAGAAAATATAAAAGTTACCGTACCGTCATGGTTCCTAAATATATTTTTAAGATTTTATTTGTTGTTAATCAAATATACTTCACTGTTAAATTAATACTGATATTGTTCTAATAATTAACGATTAAAATTATTTTTCATGTATATAGTCCTGATGCGTAAAAAGTGTTGTAAGAAATGGAAAGTGATATCAATGCGCAAAATTTTGTCTGCTCCTCAATACTCTCTTGTCATTGGCCAATGTATAGCCTTTGTTACCCAGACGTGTGCAACTCGACTAAAAGCTCGACTTCATTAAGTCGAACTGTAAACTTCGACTACTTCGTTTTTGAATCGAATTTGAAGTAATAGCTCGAACTACGACTTTTCCAAGTCGAACTTCGAACTACGACTAAAGTCCGGTTTAAGAATACGGGCGTATATTTCAACTACTAATTGATTGTCACACTCACAGGTCAATTATTACCACCGGCAAGGGATTATGTAGTCGATCACGTGTGTGTGTGTTTGTTACTTGGCAATTTTGCCAAGTTTAGTACTCTATTAGCATGAGCATATTAGCATTTTTCAGTGTAGATAGGTATATACTAAACAGACCATGCCTATTTTATTTTAGAAAATTGGTTTATTAATAACTTAACAAATAACAAAAATGTTATTATTTTTGGACCTGCTAGTGTTAAAATAGTCTTAAAGTAACAAGTAAACTAAACTGTATTAATTTCTATGACTGATCATAAATTTAGAACAAAAAAATATTTTTTAATGAAACTTTATAAAATTATAATTCATATCATGGGTCAAATTTATATAGAGTAAAAAAGGCTTGTTCACACGAAATTTCGCATTTAAAAATAAAAAATATGCACAATTAATTTCTAATCAATTTCGTGTACATTTCAGGTCCATTTCAGGTCATTTTGAGAATTTCAAAATTTGTTTGCGTTTTGCACACGCACTTGTGCGCACAGTTCGTACAAAGTGTAGAAAACTGGGTTTTGCAATTGATTTTTGTTTTGCGTACCTTCTGTAGTAGATTTCATTCATTTTGATGAACTTTAATTGAAAAATAACGATGCATGTGCACGTTAAACTTTAATAATAATAAATAAATAATAAAAATTGGTAAAAACAGCACACCTACAGCATCCCTGAATTTATTGAGGAGTGCAATTTGTGGCGCTATACCAAATACGAGATCTAATGGTAACAAGTCCAAGTCACAGAGACCCACTCAAGATTAAGCTGCGTCGTTGACCAGCGAAAGCTAGAGTAACAAACGTAAGTTTTACGATTTGACTTTGGATAATCCAAAAGAAAAGTTACTTGAATACTATACAGAGATCCAGATGAACCTTTTTACTAATCTAAATATTGTTTTGGATGTTTACTGTACAGTATGTTAAAAATATTTTCTGCATCAAATGCAATAAGTTCAAACCGACATTCGCACAATTAACCTTTTTATGCAGATATTTTAGTACAAATTTCTTCTTTTTTTTTTTCAGATATTAACATTGATTGAACAATAAGAGCAAGTAGTGAGAAATTGTAAATCAACACAAAATGTATCGTACAGTGGCAACATTCAAAAATCTATTACTATTACAAAATGTCTTACTATTGACACTTTGTAATGGATATGAGCGATCTTAGAAGACTATAGCTGCCGTAATTACTGCCACAATCAACACATTGATAACTAGTAGACAAATTGTCACAAAATATAATACAGGAATTCAATAAGATATACTGTATATATATTTTAATTAACTCCTCTTGCACTGTAATATTTACAGTAAAATTATGAAATATAAGTAAATTTGAAGAATTTATCCTGTGTACTGTAGTAGTATTTTTTATTTATTGAATGTTATGTTAAAGTCTGTCTAGTTTTCGTTATATATTGTATTTAAATAACCGTCTAGACCTACTTACCGACAAATAAACCGCTAAGCTTTATCATATAGTCATACGATCAGGGAAAACCCCTAGTCGCATCGTTGCATGTTTGTTGTGAGATCAGATCTCAAAAAGATGTTTTAGCTCTACGTGCGCACCGCGTGCATAAGAATTTGCGCGCACTTGGGAATTTTTGACATGCTTAAAATTACATGAAACGCGTAGAAAGTTGATTAGAAATTGATTTTTCGCATTATCAGTTTTTAAATGCGCGTGCGCGCATAACTTTCTGTGAAACATGCAATTTTTAATCCATAGAAAGTTGGCCCTTGATATGACTTAAATTTTCACCAAGTGTCCATACAAAATGACTTTTAGTTTATAATCTATGACCAATCATTGAATTTCATAAAATCGCACGTAACATACGATGCAGATTCTAAAGTCATATAACAAAGCTACAGCTACAGGTCAATCTTATGACAAAGTTATACAATCATATGTTGGCCAGAATTAGAGATACATGTGCATCAAAATTCGTGGAAAGAAAGAAGAAAATAGAAACTAGATTTGAACTCGTCACGTTGACGAGTTAGGCTATCGCCCAACGTATCGTAACACATACATGTTATTTATTATGCTTAGTCTACAATAGGCTGCACTAAAACGATTGTAACTAACAGCTGGAATAGATCAAAATCGTTCAATAAGTGTCAACAGTTGACGGTATTAGCATTGAAAACGGTTTAGTTGATGGTTATTTTTTATTTTACCACTCGCGTTTATTCATTTGTTTGAAAATTGTGACCTCAAATTTTAAAAAAAGTTCATACCGTAAGTCTAAAAAGGAATTGTTTTAGTAATAGAATATTGAAAATTGGAAGAAAATTGATAACGTTTACGCGGTATGCGCTCTATTGAATGTGACGGACTGTGTCGAAAGAGATAAAAATCCAAATTTTAAAATTTAGATGGCCATATGATGATGTCATAACATATTTATGATCTAAATTTCACATAAATTCATATCTACAACTCATTGCGCTTTATAATAAGTTAAAAAAAAATAGGGAGTCACCAGCCATCCTGAAGAGCTATAATCGATTCAAAATAGGCATATTTTTACACAAATTTGCATAAAATTAACCATTTTCAGGCGCACGATTTTTAAAGTTTGACGTGCACGTGTGTCATTATTTTATATTCATTACATTCATCTTAACTTTCAAAGCCCGCGTACGCGCGATTTGACCAAGGTTCAAAATTTTGCTGATGATACAGGAAGATGACCCCTGACATGAAGCATGTCAAGTGGTATTTAAAAATATCTATTGGTTTTCAATTTATAGTCAATCTAAGAATTTCAGAAAATCGCGCATAGTTACGCTACGCGACCATATTTTCCTTAACCCAAAGTTTGTTGCACAACTACATGTGCATCTGCTGGCCAAGTTACAACATAACTGATACCGCCGTTTTTTAGATCTGCTGCGCACAAAAAATGAGCAGAAACAATGAAATTTTTGACAACAACAATAAGCTATTTCTCTACAGAGAACGATAGCCTAAAAAAAGAGGAAAATAAATTTTTTTTCGAGAGAGAAATCTAATGTTGGAGAATTTTACAGTAGGCAGAGGTATGCACTCTCGGAGTGTCGTTGCTAATAGTTGCTAATAACTTTCCAAATTAAAATATTCTCTGACACCATAATAAGTTATTTCTTTTTTGGCCATAACTTTACTATTGTACTGTTACTGTATAATTTGTTTTAATTTCAGAAGTTTGGCAAATATTTTAGCAGAAATGCATAAACAGCAGCGTAGCAGTGGAAGAAGGTACAATGGCCAGGGAGGACGGCAACAGAATACTGGAAATATTCCATCGCTGTTGAACCTTAACCTTAATGCCAAGACTAGCATGAGCCAGACCACCTTAAAAAACCAATCCAACCACTATATGATGAATCAAAGTAGCTTGTTAAGTTCACCCTCTAGCAATCTGGGAGGCAGTCTAGGATTAGGAGGAAACTATGGGAGAAACACTGGAGGTGGAGACTTTGGTGGAAGCAGCTTTAGTAACAGTCTGGGAGGAGGAAACATTGGCAGAAGTAGTGATAGCATGTATAGTAGTGGCAATATGTGGCAATCGGATATTAGAAGTCATCAGTTTATGGGATCATCTCTACTCGGAAATCCTCCCATAATGTCTGGTGGAAACTATACTCGTGGTAGAGATATTACAGAAGATGACTTTGCTGCAAAGGTACGTCTTCAGCAGGCAATGCTTGCTCAAGAGAGTGGAAGTGGAGGAAGACGAACACAGATAGAACTCAATGATAGGCACCAGCAAAGAAGAAGAGGAAGCCGCAAAAGGACAAGTGATGAAATATACGATCCAACAAGACCTACAGATGACTTTGATGATTCCGAGCCAAATTGGAAAAGAGGTGCAAGGGTATGCAACATTTGACTCTCATTTCTGGCTATATTCAAAACATTTTCAACCTTATTACAACTTTTTCTATAAATTTGTTGTCAAACTGCTGGGTGTCCCCTAATATAGGAGCTCTACTGTCACTTTCAGAGAGGGAATTTACTTTTTTGATCCTCCATTACTAACACAGACCCTAAAGGCCCCTCCACAGGGGCGGTGGAAATTAGATTAGACATATTGTACCTCCCAATACAATTCATGTCATGTTAAAACCAATATCACAACTCCCATTTCTCCATGCGGGTGATTCAACTATAAAACCTTTCCAGTACAATTGTGGTCATTTGGATACGACATGAAATACGCTTTTGAAAAATAAATATTTTTGTATTATAGGATAACCAAAATATCTCAGCTACTGGACCATGGCGTTGTAATGTCTGTAATGTTGTCAGTAGTAATCTACAGGTATTTTTATGTATTTATTTTTGTGCACCATTTGAAAATACCCCGATTACAGGATATTTCTGATAATAGGCTTATTCAAGCCTCTTAAATAAGCTCAGTATTAGTTGAAATGTATCCACATGTGTCATTCCGTTTCTATATTGTGTATTGTTGATCATGCCATAGTTTGTGGAAGGTTAAAATGGATATGAAAGGATTTTAAAATTTAAAAAAAGTAACTTTCTATGAATCCTTTTAATATTAATAAACAACACACAAACAATTAGATTCAAATACCTAGTAGAACTTGAGAAATAAACAAATTAAATTTAAGTATAAAACCCCTGCAAAATGGCTGACCAACTAACATGCCTTAATTGTTATGAACATTCTATACGCACGTACACGAGATCAGCAAGTTTAATTTATAACACCCATTCAGTTGCTTGACGGTCATCATCATCAATACATTCGCCAATTTGGTTTGCTAAATTGTAGAAGACGACAAGAAAATAAAAGGTCGCGAAATAGTTAGAAATTTAAAATCGAGAACATTTAAGGAACGCAAACATTTTGGTACAGTTGGGGAATTCCCCTTTAGGATGAGGATTTAATCACCTATTAGTTGGTTCTACGCCGATAGTTTACTGTAGAACCTTTAATGCTGCCGAGGTCTTTTAGTTTCGCTTTACTTCAGTAGAGTTCTGAGTAAGATGGCAGGAAAAAGAAGGTACAACATTTCATTTATTAACTATGGATTGGCGATCACCACCAATCCGTACTCACATCCATGAGCTTGTAAATAAGAAACAAAGCTACCACACTGAGAATACGTTCCGTAGTTCCTTTTTGTTATTGATTGGTGAAAAACTAAAATGTTTTTAAAATAAAAAAGTGTTATCAGTCAAAGTAGACTACGACCGTTTTGCCAATAGCTTGCTATAGGAGTGTCACTCTCGGCCACCTAGAGGTGTCGTTTATTATGAATTTTACGTGTGAGAAAACCATTTCCAGCCATCTAGGGATGGCATCTATTATATTAATGCTACTAAATTTGTTGCATAATTTTACTTATCTCCTCCGAAACCACTGTATGAATAAACACTAATGTTTCTTGTTGGGTCGCACACTATAGGCTATCACTTTCCTGAATTTTAAGGATAAACACTAAAAAAAGGCAAAAAATAACAGTAATTTTATGTGTCAGCAGCCATGTTTCGAGAGTTGTTACGTCACATATCTATACTGTGCAACCTTCTCTGTTGTGTACCACAATGACCGTATTGACTGATCTCATTGTTGGAGTTTTAATTAATTACACGTATTCTTGGAACATAATGTATTTCGTAAATCACTGTTATCTCAGTGAGTAAAACGCCCTGGCCATTGTCAATGCCCAGTACAGTCAAGTTCGAATCAGCGAAATGTGTAAATAATAAGTATCACCCCTTTAAGCAACAAATCAAAACTATAGACCACAATTATAAAATAAAAATAAACACACACAAACAAAATGAATGAATATATATAGTTTGGTATTTTATACTATTGTTAGGGGCCTTGTCAAAATTCTATTACTTTGTGTAATGGGCTCTTTGGTAAAGACTGAGCAGAATTAATTATCTGCTTTTCAGATGTTGTAGGTTTTCTTTTTCATACTCCCTAATAGATCTCAAATTTTCTTGTCTCCTGCCTCATATCTTTATTTTTAACAAAGTTCTGTAAGTCGCACAAATAAAGGCGCTCTCCTGGCCACCACCTTCCAAACCCTCCCGAACAATAAATGTCCGGGGTGTTTATTTTCATAAATATGAATTAATATTGTTTATTTTTAAATATTTGTATTCTCATTTCTAGGATTATAAATTCCACATGGATAGTCAGAGCCATAGAAACGCCATTAATCAAATCAAGATGGTTGCCAACTTCCAAACCGATCAAGCAAAAGCTCGTATCCAGGCTCAACAACATCTACGCATGATTGAGGGAAAGTATGTTAATTTTTATATTAAACAATATCATATTGGCAATTGCCAAACCATTTTTTGATTGGCTTAATGAACATGTTAATATCAACAAAAGTATTTTCTGATTTAATTGAAATTTATTAGTTATTTTGTCCACAGTGTAAGTTTCAATGACTGTATAGAAAGTCAAATTTGTACCAAGCTAATTTAATTTATAAAATGATACTAAAGTCTATATATACAGTCTATTTCAGTGATGTTACTAACACAGTGTTACTGTAACACATAACTTTTTTTTTAATTGATGACGTATTATTTAAGGTCAGCACATTTTTTTTTATCCAATTATTTTTAATTATTACAATCTTTACTTAGAGTAAATTAAATACAAATTAATAGTTGAGGAATAGCTACTTACCAAAATATAGTTTCCAGAGTTCACATCTTGACATGTTAAAAATAACAGGATTTTTTCTTTGACAAAACAGCACTATCACTCATACAAATTATTTGGAAAATAGGCCTACTGTATAATTTTGTATTTCATCTGATTGGTTTAAATTAATGCAATTTTTTTTGACATGGCATTTTAAGTAGTATTGGTTAAATAATTGTGTTTGTAAGTAAATAATAGATTTTATTTATGTATTAGATGTTTAATATAAATCAAACACAGGCAATTGTACACATGTGCAGCAGCGTTTAAGTTGACACGCCCTCATCTTTCAGTATATTTATTCACAAAGTGGGATATCCCAAGATATACTTTTACAAAATAAATAAACTAATGTAAATGTGCATTTACCAGGGGTAAAGGAGGCACCATTGGCAGTAAGAATAGGGCAGTTCGTAAATTTAGCAGTGAAACAGGAGATAGAAGCAACACAGCAGCTCGTGGTGATCGTCATTTCTGTCGGGAATGCCAGATATTTTTTACTGGATCAACAATCAATCATCGTGAAACATCCAGCCATCAGGTATTTCATTCTAAAGTTAAAATTATTGTTTATTTTAAAAAAGATGTAATTATGTTTAATATAATTATATTTAATTATTTTTTCATAATTAGGGAGCATTTATTTGGTTATACATGTTACCATATTACATTAAAAAAATAAACACCAAACAAAAATAATTCCCCCTAAAAACACCAAACAATAAATGCCCTTTGGTGTTTTTTCGAATTAATATGGTCGCACCAAAGACCATTAGTGAATTTTAAAAACATTAATGGAAAAAGATTTGAAATGATCCTCTATGGTGTGACACACATTTAGGTAATTAAAATGTACTTTATTACCTTGCTGATCTATATTATTGGCAAAAACATTGTGCAATAAGTAATAATCATGTGGAAATATATTTCACATTGACATTACGCCTGGCAAAGAAGCACACACTATGCTCCCTCAAACCTCATGTTATTAGGAAATTGAGACCCATCTGGAAAATGTGTATTGAGCTCTAGTTCTGTCTATATTTCCATTAAAATTACAATACATTTTGAGACTTTTATTTATCTACATTACTTTATCTGTTCATATTTTGGATTTTGCTATGAGTTTTTACTAGGTTGATGACGAATTAAACAAACTTTAATTATTCTTCAATGTTCTTTAGCATTCAGACCTTCATTTTCTAAGCTCCTGAAAACGATCTAAGGAGAGCAAAAAATGTCACTCCTTAATTAAAAAGTACATTAATAGATATTTTCTACGACGATGAAAGAGGCACCAGTGAACTAGCAAACTTCTAATTATAGTAACAATGTTCGGTTGATTGACTAAAGATGCCGACAAAAAAAAACAAATATGTAAATATCAAGCTCCTTGAAAATTTAAGGAGTTTTTGAGTGCTCTCCTCTTATTTCTTGAAATGAAGGTCTGCATTGCCTAATATACCATTTGGTACCAATACTTTACCCTGTCAATTTGTTCCATTTTCTTTCTTTTCACTTTGACCTTTATTCAAACACGTATTTGAATAACAGACAAAAAAACAAACAGTAATATTGCCTGTTGTAGCATGTAGCTTGTGAAAAGTACATTTTATTTATTAAAGTAATTTATAGTACTGATTAAATGAACAGAAAAAAAACCAACTAGATTTGAAATCGTCACTACGGACGAGTTAGGTTATCCGCAGCTCAAACGCCACGTGCACTTCATACGTTACAATATTGCGCGCAGAAAAACGATTATGCCATTGAAAAAATGTTAGTGCGCTCTCTATTTTGCATCATGTCAAAGTATATACGGTATACACTATATTCTGTATACGTACTACATACAGTGCAGAATAGGTGAAAATAAGGGACCCTAGTTATTGACGCTTTTGGACATGATGACGTTATCACAATTTAAAAAATGGTAGATCATGCAAAAGATAATTGATTGGCCTAGACAATATAACAAAATTGGGGGAAATGGAATACGGATAAGTGGAGATGCGCTCTATTAAATGTGATGAGCTATGCGAAAGAGACAAAAATCCTATATTTTATATTCGAATATATATTTTTATTTTCACGAATTTTTGAACTTTTTCATCAAAAACGCGCGCAAATTGTTCAATTCGACATGCTCGTATGACGTAATTTTAAGTCGAAATTGATTGAAAATTGGTAAATTTACTAGAAAAGGCTGGAAAAACAAAAATCAAACAAAGAAAAGATGTTTTTGCGCTACGTGCGCACGCGCGCGTAAAAAAATGAAACGCGTAGAAAATTGATTAGAAATTAATTTTTCGCATTTTGAAATTTAAAACGCGCGTGCACGCGTAACTTTTTGTGAAACATGCCATTTTTAATCCATAGGAAGTTTGCGCATTATATGACTTAAACTTTCACCAAGTTTCAATACAAAGCGACTTTTAGTTTTTATTCTATGATCAATCATTGAAATTCACAAAATCGCGCGTAACTTACGCTGCGCGACTCGAAATTTGAAAAAAAAAGTTTCTTGCACATCTACAGCTACAGGGCAATCTTTTGACAAAGTTATACAATCATATGTTGGCCAGAATTAGAGATACGCTGCGAACAAAAATCGTGGAAAGAAAGAAGAACATAGAAAAAAAAAGATCCTGACAATAACAAGGGGTTATCCGCCAAGTGCGGATAACCAATAATTCATTATTGGATAAATGTAACTTTTCTATATCAATCAAAATGATTAAAATACCCGGATTTAGAGTTTTATTTTAATGATTGTCACTAATATAATAACAATTTTTTTAACCCTTGCAAGATAGCTGTCAATTTGATTCTCTCCACTTGAAATCAAAATGAGTCAACTTGGATTTAGTAAAGAGTTACGACAGATTAAAGTCACGTGATATGCAGATCAAATTGTGTCAAACATGTCTCCATTAATGCATGTAAAGTATAGGAGCAACAAAATATTTTCAACTTTTTCTAATATTTAAACAAATGTAATTGCAAATTTTACGGTGTTATTTCTATGTGCACAGCGTACAGAAGTACTTGCGGTAAAGAATATTGGGCGCGCGTGTGCTAGTACATTATAAAGTTCGATTGATTTTGGAACGAAACATCTCATAACTACGTCCTTATTAATAACAATTATGTAATATTTTCTATTCATAATGCATGCTTTGATGACTAAATGAAATAATAAAGTGTCATGGATATATTTGTTGATATGCTGAAAAGGGTATGAACAATATAAAAATAATCAAGGCAAATTATTACAAATGAAATGATGAACTAGTCTCTGAAATTTAATAACGTTGGTGGCGCAGTTTGTGTCAAAAACACACAGAGAGCCATATACGGTATAAAAAGAGAGGTGAATTTGTGTGTTTTTTGTATTGGTTCATGCTTTGATGTATCCTAACTTGCATGTAGGCCCTAGCATTTATTTATTTTTTTATTATAAAAAAAAATATATACGCTATATGTTACCAAGAATACCAATAAAATTAATTACTAAAATAAAAACGGAATCTAAGCGTTATTTCATAGACAACAAAATCTAAAAATAATTCATGAATTACAGGAGAATGCTATACAAAATAAACGCGCGCGCCTTCAGCGTGCAAATTCTTTGACACTAAAATGGCTTCTAATCTTCAAAGTCGAAACTCTTTATATATATGGCTCTGGATTTAGTCTTGTTACATTTTAAAGGATTGTGTAAATATTATATTTGATCTTTAAAACCACTTGTAAGATTTCTGTAAACAGATACTATATTTCACGAGCCACCAGTTGCACTCTTTACAATCTTCCTGTAGGATGCTAAGAGGCGTGTACAGCAGAGTCAAAGATATTGTAAGATATGTAATACTACATTCAAGGACAACGAAAAGTGCCAAGCTCATTGCAATTCTGAACGCCATAAGAAGGTATTTCCGTTAACCTCAACCTATTGATTTTTGTCTGCCTCTTCACAATTGATTACTTATATGTGATATAAGCACAGTAACTATAATATGTTTCAATCATTGACAAGTTAAGGTATAGTTGAGCTGTTTAGCTGTTCCCTTTTTTGGCCTAATATTAATAATAGTGTGCATTCACTTTTACTCCTGTGTTTATTTCTTTAAAATTATAACCTGATGATGTCATCCATCATCCATTATTACTGCTTATATTTTACCTGTAGAATCAAAACAAATTCTGCCATGTCAAGCTACAATGTTTATTATGTACCTATGTTCATTATTATCTATTATAATTTATAAAGATATTTCGATATTAAAATGTTAATCCTATTATCTGGATCTTTCAAGTTATGGCCTTTTTTATGTTCATCAATATTTTGTTTCTATATTGTCAATTCTAATTAGGAATGTGCGGAAAGGAAGCAGAATAGGGGCTCAGCAAAGTCTGAGGATTATGTCACCGTAGATGCCATTGGAATATTTGAAGAAGAGGTTGATGAGGGCTGTGTAAGATTATTTTTCTTCTGATTGGTCAGCTTTGCAAATATGATTGATCTTCACATCATTTTTTTGGCAGTAATTTCTTGGCAATAGGTCATATTGGGTGGAAATGTTTGCTCTTAATGGTCAGAAAAAAAGACGATGAGAATGGCGGTCAACTGTCTTTCACTTTATTTGGTATATCTATATATACAGTCAGTATTGTGGGAGCAAGTTTAGATGACCTTACATCACATGACCTTATTTTACACAAATTATGTTGAAAGAAGTTATTCAACATTTCACAAAAAGAATCAAACCAATTTTCTTTTGAATAATTGTTGGCAATTCTTTTAAATTTGTTAAGAACAAGTCTGAAATAGATAATTTCTTTATTCTTGTTAAACCCTGAACTTTGTTTGAACCACCATCCGGTTTTCTACAAATATTATTTTACTATATCTTTACTAATTGCACCAGTATTAGTACAATTAATGGGGTTTCTGTAATTTGTTTTGTATGTGTTATTTTCTAATGTAGACACATTCATTCTTCTTTGTTCAGGAGACCTCTGAAGATACAACAAAACAACAAGAATTGGGCAAAGATAAGCCAAATGGCACTAAAATAAACCCTAGCCCAGCAGAAGAGGTTTCTCAAAATGAGGTCAAATGTCCTACTGAAACCCCAGAGAAGCCTTCTGAGGAAACCAGTAATGATGCACCAACTGATATTGATACTGATATTCCATCTGAAGTTTCCCATACCGTTGTCTCCAAAATTGAAAAGATTGTTGACCAAGATGAGCCTCTTGATCCAGAAAGTGTTGATAGTGTCAATGAATGTAGCCAGGATTCTCTGAAATCTCCTGAACCAGAGCCATCTGTAGAACCTGAACCGTTGCCATCTAAGGCACCAGTGCCATCTGATGAACCTAAACCATTAACATCTGAAGCTACCAAACCAGAAGCTCCTTCAGAATTAAATAATTCTTCAGAAATAAATTCTTCTACTGCCTCTAAGATCCCTAAATCTATGTTTCCAGCATCCACAGCTTTGTGTAAACAAGAAACTGTCTCAACCACGGAGTCTGTGACTACTCCAGTATCAGCCCCTAAACCCCATCAAATCAAACGCCTTAAACAGACTCGAGAATCCATAAATGAAAGTCCTATTTGCTCTGAACCTGAGGATGAAGAATTAAGCGAGTATGACCCCAATACACCTGTTGGTAGGTTTCTTTACCTTCAACGTCTTTATTTCATTTCTAGTAATTGGTACTGTTGGTTACCTTTGTCAACTTCAAACCTACTCTTTAATTCTAAGTATTTTGGGTTTTTTTCAGTAACACTCAAATGTAGTTAATATTATTAATGTATGGGATTCTCTACATACTAATTTGCATATTTATTTAAGTTTCAAGTTTATTAAAAAAAAATAATCACAACTGGCAGTAGTAAAACTGAATTGCATGTGATGTAAAATTGATAAAATATTTAAAAAGGTGTATATAGATACAAAAAAATTAAAATTACAAGTGAAAAACACCAAAATACATAAGAAAAAAGTTGATTTTAAGACTGGTAAATAGGTTAATCACATTTTTTTTCTTCAGATTTCTTTCTTCTTGGAAACATTTTGTAGAATTGTTTATAATTGTTTGTACATTTAACAAATTTTTTACTTTTCAGTTGTTTACTTTACAAATTGTGTTAACATTCATTAATGAGTGCCCAGGGACAATCTGTAGTTTCATTCTCGCCCTACATTTTGGTTTATGTATGACTAAAGCTTGCCCAAGGTCTAGGGTTCAATCCTGATCTAGTACCAGGGTGGTAACTCTCAACTCTTTCAACTCGACTCCCTAAGCCTGAAATAAGACTTACTTAGTAAGCACGATATTATATACGAAAATATATATGTATACGAAATATTCCCTCAAGAAACATCAAGTGAGCTTGTACAATTCAACAATATTGGAGGAGATAATAATAATTTGCAACAAATTTAGTAGCATTAATATACAGATGATGGTCTATGACAAATATTTATATACATATTTTTTTTTTCATTTATTTTGTTTGTAAATAATTACCTTTTCTATTTTTGGTCTTTATCATTATCTTTTTTACTGTTAAACTTATTATCTTGTAGACCAATGTTTAAATTATTTGTCAGAGTAAGGTCAATCTAAGGCCTCATTTCACTAATTTATCATTTTCTTAAATCCTTGTGCATACTGTATTATTATTAGTTATGGAAAGATACGGATTTGCTCATTATTATACAATGGAAATGTGACCCATCTTCTGCTTTTTACTTTTTTGATAATCCAGTACTGTATTTTATAATATAATATAAAGTTATTACTTTTACATGATACAAACACAAAACTTAACATCTTTGAGATGGATCCAGAAGTTTGTTTACCTTATACTGCTTGAATCTAGTAAAGGGTTTCTTCATTGTATTTACAATTTCATTCTATTTGTTTCAGGCCAATGTTTTGTTGTGCCAGTATCTGGCTATTTTTGCAAGTTGTGCCACAAATTCTATCTCAAGAAGGCTGTTGCGAAGGTGACACACTGCAGTAGCCAGCCACATTTCAATGCTTTAAAAGTAAGACAGTATTGCTTGCACACATAACTTTTTTCTTTCAAAAACAGAACCAATTGTATTAGAATTCAGAATGTTTTTGTTGTAACACCATTACACACTGGTTCCCCAAGTAGTAAATTGATATACTATTGATCTGTGAAGTGAATCATTTCAAATAGTTAAATTTGTTGATGATATATGATGATGTATGAAGTTCATAATTTTAGTAAATTGGTATGATAGAAATTGCCTTATGTTTTTAATAAAAATAAAACATAAATGAAATGAATCTGAATCTTGGTATCAATATAAACAAAATTAAGAAAATTGTGTTTGACTTTCAGAAGTAAAAGATAGTACTGTAATGTCTGTACCACTAGTGAAAATCAAAAAAAATTGTTATGGAATTATGCTAAAGTGCAAAAGCAAACCAAGGATTGTACTTTTTGAGAAAATTCAAAAACTTTAAGATTATCTTACCTTTGTGATATAAGGAGGCTTTAGAGTATTTTTTTAGTCGTTGAGACTAACTCCTCTCAAATAATATATGTAATTGTTATAGGTATTCTTGAATGTATAAGGTGTTGTGCATAAAACAACGTGTGAGGGTAGTTTGTTCCAGAGCTTTATCACTCTGGATGGGAGATATTGAAAAAAAACCGCCTCGAGTTCTGCCTTTAAGTGAGAGCAAATCGAGAGTAGTAGTAGAGTAGCAGAGCAGAGATTCCATCAGGTAATGAGGGGACCTAACTTGAACAGCATATTCCATTAAAGGCCTCACAAAAGTTTTATAAAGCATCATTTTTATACTGTTAAAGTGCAGCTTCACCCAGAAAATTTCCATTTTTCTTAATTTTAACTTTTATTTAAAAATATCCTTCATACTTCATATTAATTGTTTTCAGCATGTACGATTTTCTTGAAAATCACGCCTTTTCGCAATTTGGGGGGATACCTTGTAGTAGGCGTGTTAAGGTGCTTATTTGAGGCAAATCCTTCAGATTGTGATAAGATGAACTTGGTATAGTTATTCATTGGTGTATCAAAAACACACAATGGAAGAGTTGCACAAAATTTGGTCAAGGGAAAGTCGAAAACAATCCTCACTAAACATGGGTATTCATGGTGTCATTGGAAAGAAAAATTAATACTGATCGTTTTATTCCATTATTACACCCCTATACAAAATTCATAGTTACATAGTTATTTAGCAATAAAACAAGTCACGTGACCAATAAAGGTAAAAAAGTCAACATCTAATTTGACCAAATACGTCCATACTGTTTGGTATCGTTGGATAGCTTTTTTTTGTTCTAAATACAGTTTTAACAATATCTGTCCAATTTTGTTAGTACTTTATTGGTCACGTGACTTGTTTTAATGCTAAATAACTGTAACTATGAATTTTTATATGGGTTTAATGGAATAAATTGATCAGTATCAAATTCTCTTTCCAATGAAACCACCGATCGATGGATGTTTCAGTGTGCAATGTTTCGGCCATTTTGAAATCCAAAATAGCTGCTTTTTTTTCTTTTTTTTTTTGCTTTTTTTTTTGGTGCAACCCTTCCATTCTATGTTTTTGATACCCTAATGAACAACTGTACCAAGTTTCAGAACGTTATCACAATTTGAAGGATTGGTTCATGAATTTCGTTGAGATACTCGGTCAGAGGCCTAAAAAATATGAAAGTTACCATACCATCATGGTTCCTATATACATAATTGTAGTTTCTGTTTGTTATTAATTAAAAATACTTTACTTAAATTGATACTGATCTTATTCCAATAATAAGCGTAAAATGCGAAAAAAGTTTTATTGTAACAAAATGGAAAGTGATATTAATGCGCAAAATTTTGTCTGCTCTTCAAATACTTTCTCATCATTGGCCAATTAGTAGCCTTTGTTACCTAGACTTGTGAAACTTGACTAAAAGCTGGACTGCAAACTTTGAACCATCCTATAACATGACCCCATACAATCCAATGTGATTAGTAAAGATGCACTATCTTTTTTTCACCAGGCTATGATATTTTTTGTATTATGTGGTTTAATAGCTTATCTAAAATTAAAAACAAATAAATTGCAGAGAATAATAAAAAAAATAGCTAAAAAGGTGGAGACGTCCCATCTGTTCAGCGTTTTTGTGAAAAGGCTATAGCGAAAAAACTAAAATGTATTTAATTAATGTCCCACCTCCCTTAAACTTTTTAAAAGTAAATCTAGTAGATTAATCCTTTCAATTAAGGGTATGTTCAGCAGGCCTTGTCTTTTAAGGCAAGCGAGTGCGATCACTCACCTAACACACTCCTAAACTGCCATTGAGGAGTGCCATTTACAACACGCCTAAATTTGGTAAAGTTCTGCACACCAAAATACAAACAGCACACCTACAGCACCTCTGAATGTATTGAGGAGTGCAAATTGTAGCACACCTATACGAAAGGCATACGGTAATCCGTGGCATTAAAATCCAAGGTGTTCAGACGCAACATTCCAATGCCTTGCGTTTAAAACACTCTGATCAGGTTAAAACAGAACTATATGTATACATTCTTGACAATGAATGAAAGTTTACATTTTAATATTGGTTTTTGTTATTTCTATTTATATAATGTTACTTTTAAATATACTGATTTGTTCTTATTACTTGTAGAATTTATTTTAATTCAAAATAATTTAAAACATAATTATTACATGGAAAATTATCTGATTAATTGATTTGATTTATGAAAATATTCTATCACTGACGCCAACTTGACTGTTCTTTAAAATTGAAAACCTAAAAATACATTTGACATAGCTATTTCACTGTCGTATACTAGAGTACAGGTATGTAGTTTCTGTCTGCTAATCGTGGTCGTGTCTTTTCATTGGTTAAGGTTAAAATCACTGATGCATCACTGGATTAGCGTTATTAAATCTACCCTCTCCTGCTTGGGTTAACACCACTGGCGCGATGTAACAGCTCCCTAACGCTAATCCGCGACTTGGTTCAGACACAAAAATATGTACGCCGCTTACATAACGCCACCGTAACGCCGTGAGTCTGAGTCCTAAGAAGACTGAGCGCCATGTGCAATTAGACTATTCAATAAGCAATTTAAATGATAAATGACAATAAATTTGAACTTGGCACATTCAATAAGAGTTATCAATTTCAAGTTATCAATATCATCATTTTGTTTTAAATTATTTTTTGAAGATAAAATGTTGGTGGTAATAATATTGATAACTTACTGTAACCCAGGCCTGCCAAAAAGTGGTAAGATTGAAACCTCACCAACTGTACTGGTGGCTACAACTCTGTATTAGCTGGAGTTTTCACGGGTCCTCCTAAATACCAAGCCCAACCAAGTCCTATCAATTAAAACCAAGCCCTTCCAAGTTCAATCAATTATAACCTACCAGTAGGATATATTTAGAGTGTTAATTGCATTTTCATCAATAAAATTATACTTTTAGAGCAATTTTGGCATAAAAAAAAATTATAGATAATTGATCAGCCTTTATTATTGACAATGCGTCAATAATGTGAACTAATAGACGTGGAGATATGACGGCGAATTTAATGTTGAATTGAGATGGGCTTGGTGGTTAGGAGGACCATGGAGAAAATGGAGAAATATTATTTCTCCATGGGAGGACCCAGTTTTATATTAGCAGTTGTAACAAGCCTTTATGTGTTTCACTATTATATCTACCATTACAAGTTATTAATAAAATAACATAGAAATTAAACTACCACAATCTTGACAAAACCCACATAACTGCATTACGTTTACCAGAATAGATGAACTGCAGATGAAATGTTTTGTCTGAAATGTAATAATAGGAAATGTATGCGAACTATAAACTAATTGATTAATTATCAGTATGTTCAATAATGTCTAAATATATTAACATTTTTAGATACATATTAATCAAAAGAAAAAAGAAAATAACCCAGTTGAAGTTAAGGAAGAAGTTTAAGCACAAACAAGTGATGGTAAAACAACTTTTTTAAACAACTTATAGTTTTTCGCTGGATTTATTTTGTAAATATTTGTTTGCAACTATATTATTTTGCATATTATTGGTATAGATAGGCTTACATTTTTTAACTTTTGAGCTGCATTTTGCTTTTTATAAACCAGAAAAAATAGAAAAATAATATACAAATATGCTTTGTCTAAACCCATGGGAAGTGGTGCCTTCTATTCACGGAGGTGTTTCAGCTCTGATGGCCTTGCTAATTCTGAGGCAAAGTCTAATGGCCCATATAGTTGTAACCAGAAACTTGACATAGGCAAAGTTTATTTCTTTTATATTATAGATGAACCACCTACTGTTCTAAATTCTTAATAATTTATCTGCCACTACCATCCTAAATTGAATATTGAAACACCAGCCATGCCATGTAAAAAGACGGTGCTTTGGAATGCCTATTATTTACATGGTCTAGGGTCTTGTACTTGCTGGAACAACATTTAAATGTCATTATTTTTAGGTTGCATTATACAGAAGGAAAAAGGTACTTCTAATTTCACAGACTTAAAAATATTCTAATCGGTAATCTGGCATTTTTTAACTTTATTATAAGTTTATTTCAAACAGAACACCATTTTGCTAAACGATGTATGAAATTAAAGCCACTAATTTGTTTTTATCTGTAGGAACACAGAAGGTAGATGTCTTACAAGATATACGGGTGTGTGTTTTGTGTTGTTGCTACTCAAGAAATGTGTATTGGAATCCATTTGAAAAATAACAAAATTAATGTTATTGGATTGTTTAGGTCTATCTAATAAGATTTAAAAACAATATTATAATAATTGTATTAATTTTCTATTGCTATAATTGAATGGTGTTATTTTTGACACAGCAAACTTGATCACGCTAATATTATTGAAGATAGACTACTGATTTAAATACCACATGACCAATGAATACAGACATTTTTATGTACTGTATTTTGATTTTTACAAACTTTTATTGTTGCATTTTAATTAAGTTTGTGCCTATGGCTTTTAACTCTATTTGTTGATTTGTTGCTATAGTACAATGCTTTTTTTAATAGTTTCTAATTGAATAAAAATTTAAATTGTAACCCTATTTCTGGTGCCGAAAAACTTTTTTTGTTAAAGATGATTGTATACTAGAAATATTTTTCCCAGTGGAGTTAAGGTTGGTATTCTCGCAAGTGGGCTAATTATTCCACAACTAAAATTAGATTTATATTACCGTATTTATTCGAATAAATATTCAGCTTTGAACAAACACCCCAACGCCAAAAACAATTAAAATAAACACTCACAGACGTTCATTTTATTCTTCAAATAAACGACTCGCCACACAAAATTTTATTATAACACATTTCAATTTAGTAGAATTTATAGACTTTACCAAGCAAAGCGTAATTTTCTCACTACTTACTTGGGTTGTATTTTTTCATATGTGTCTGTTTGTTGGTTTCATTTGATTTTTTCTCATTTCATTTTTCTTCATTTCATTTTTTTTTTTCATTTCATTTATATCGTTTTTTATAAATAATAAAAATCACAAGGTACAGAGCACTTTAGTGGGCAGACGTGATTGTCAAAAAGTGAAACAAAACACTATCAAGTGACTCGCCGATCCCCTAAAATGTAAAAATGAAATAAACTAAAACAGAAAAAGAACACAAATATATACAACAGTTTAAAATAACATTTCACATTTCAGTGAGTTGAGACAGGTATTTGAAGCAGGTTTTTCTTACGTGAATATATAAATGATGACAGGAAAAAAACTAGACTATCTTAAACATTTGGAGGCAAGTTATTGAACAGCCGTGGAAATGAATAAAAAATATTATAATGAGCAGAAATACTATGGACAAATACTACAGAATTTTAAAAAGTGTCACAAATTTTGAGTAATGTGCCCCTCTATTGAAATTTCAATTTTCTTGTATAAAATCTTAGGGATAAAAGTAATTCCCAAAACAACAAGGCCAACAGCCATTAAGTCGCGTGCTACAATGCATAGTGATACCGGACAAACAGACCGACCGACAGACAGACAGACCGACCGACATAGTGAACTATACTGACCGAAATTACTGAACATGTTTAAAAATGTTGAAATGTTTAAAAACATTTATATTTTTTTAATTTACACGTGCGTAGCCTATCACTTTCGACGTGCTCGTATAACGTAATTTCGAGTTGAAAAGTAAGTCAAGAAAACAGAAATCGGGCAAAAAGAATGAGCAATAATATTTAACGCGCAGTGCGCGCGCAAAAATATGCGCACTCATGGCAATTTTGTAAACGCTTAAAATTGCCTGAAATGTACTCTTATTTCATCGAAAATAAATTTTGAAAATTTTAAGCGCGCGTACGCATGCGTTACACACGTAATTGTATTGCCATATGATGATTTATGCCCTGAAATTTATTAGTACCAAATTTTATTTAATTGTGATTCATGGTTGTCGTTAAATCGTGCGTAGACGTACCGCGTAATTTTTTATTGCGCACCGTGAAAACATAACCACATCGATTCCTGGCCATAAGGAATATTCTGTGAAAAATTGACTTAGCTAGATTAAACTGATATCAAGATAAGGTCAGAAAGCGATAAAACGCATAGTGATACCGGACCGACAGACAGACAGACCAACCGACCGACCGACATAGTGAACTATAGAGTCGCTTCCACGCGACTAAAAATCTATTTGAAAGACACTGAAGACGGATTTCATAAGGAACAGTTAAATAATTATTTTGTAACGTGGGCCTAGGAAAACATAATCTGGTGACCCTACGCTGGTTTGTAAGGTCCTTCACATATTGCATGGATAAAAACACACATGCAGGAACTCTGTATTCCAGAACTGGACGAACCAGGGGCGCAGCCAGTGGGGGGGTCACGGGGGTCCTGACCCCCCCCCCCCCTTTTTTTTAGAAAAAATAAATAAAAACATGAGACAACAATACAGATCAAATCATCCTGGAGATACTGTGGAAGATTACTACCGAGCAGTATTACCAAATCAACTTCTTGATTACAAACCGAGTTAAAAACCCGTTTTTCTGCCGATAACAGGCCATGCTTTAAAATATTTGGCGTAGCACCCGAGTCTATAGTGAAGTGGTGTGAAGTGTAATGTTGAAGAAGTCTTCAAGGAACTTGAATTTGGTACGATGATCTGCCAAGACACGAACATCTTCATTCCGAGCTTCAGTGATGGAAGCGACTGTGTAAAAATAGCGGATCCAGATGTGTTCCCGAATGTGCGTGCACTTCTTCTAATCGCGTAGGCCTATGCCCGTAACGTCTGCTGAAGCTGAGCGGAGTTTTTCGACTTTATGGAGAACGAAAACCTTTTTGGGAAATCACATGTCTTATGAGCAGCTTTCGGGATTGTGCCTCATGAACATACACTTTAACATGAACATTAATACAGAGAATGTCATTCGCGAATTCTGTCTCCAAGCCAAGAAGAATGTTCCAAACTTATGTTTAAAGATGCATCACGCGATGTCAAGAGCGCCGTTATAGTAACTAACGTAAAATGTATGATAATAATTTAGAAGTTAGTTATTACAATTATGTATAAGCTATCACCTATACTATACATTCGAACAAAATAGGTATATTTTTAAACAAAATATTGATGTACTGGGTATGATAAGCGTCTCACATACATATACTTGCACAGTGTATGAACTCTAACCTTACGGTTCTCATTTAATAATATCACTCCCTCCATGCTATCATTCTAATTTCTTTTTTCAAACTTTTGCATCTCTACGTTCATTTCATGCAACTTTTGTATTGGAAAGGGAGGAATTCAAATAATTCCTCCTCTGAGTTTACAGCCTCTCTCTACACAAATCAACAAACAAGCAAGAAAAAAAGTGTTTGTCTGTGGCAGCCTGGAATATAAAAATATTCTGTAATGAAAATGAGAGTTGTTTTTTGTTTTCTTTGTTTCAGTTTATTAGTGTTAACATTGTCATACTTGTGTGTGCGTAAACCGATTCAAATGATCTAGATTGCCCTAGACCGCCAAAGCTTCCAGGGGGCTTCGCCCCCTGGACCCCAACCGGGGGCCCTTGGCGGCCCCCTGGCCCCCAGCCCATGGTTGCTCGCTTCGCTCGCAAAATACTCACATATTGGTTGACCCCCCCTTTAATACTTTGCTGGCTGCGCCCCTGCGAACGAGACTATTATGAAACCTATCTTCTTCGATGCTTTATTACTAGTTCGAAATACATGAAACCCTTGAACCCACAAATGTGAAAATAACCACAAATGTAAAAACGTATCACCCACAAATGTGAAAACAACCACAAATGTAAAAACGTATCACCCATAATGTGGAACAACCACAAATGTGAAAACGCATCACCTACAAATGTGAAAACAGCGCCCACATTAATGTGAAAACGATCATCGCCCACAAAGGTAAAAAAAAAAGACTTTCGCCCACAAATGTAAAAAAAAATCCAAATCAAATTTATTGCCAAACAATTTTGATCGAGTTAATGTTAATGTATTATTACGGGATTTATATACATTGTATTGAGTTGTTTCAATAATTGTGTGCTCACGATACGTCTGGGGTTTGATCATTGGTATGTCCATGTCATACGTAATAATCTCCTTCGTTTTCTGCGAAATGTCCCAGAACGATGTAAGGCATGTCTAATGAAAATTTGGACGAATAATACGTGTTGCTCCGTTTAATGTTGATTCAACAATTATCTGAATGTAAAATAATTCAGAAATAACTAGTAGTGTTAATTTCTCACCAAATGTAGGCCCTACCATTTCGTGACATGCGAGTAAGATAATTGTCGGGTGTTTCAGTTAAAAATTCGACCATTTATTGGAATTTCCAAGATGTGAAACACTTTCTAAGTAATGCACTACCTCACTTCTGAGTGTTTTGTGAGACATGAATAATCCCAGGTTTTGTAATTGATAACATTGAATTGGCATTTGCCATCTCCCGCTGGGTCGTAGTCAACGTTTAACCCAAATTCGTTGGGAATTTCATCAATTTTATTGTCGTGGATGATTATCTGATAAAATTTCTTTCGGAGCATTTTCCGGTTTTTTTTTCTCTCTCTCGCTCGCTCTCTCGTTGCCTATGAGTGCACAATGTATCTAAAGTTATATTGGACACTGATTTCCATTTTTAGTCGCGTGCAACGCGACTCTACAGCTCACGATGTCGGTCGGTTGGTAAACACTATCTTAAGCACGCGACTGTAGCCATGTATATGGCATTGTTTAACATTAGCTGCCGTAACAGGATGACAGAACTCCACCTTGTACATGTACGCTTTCAGTTTCCTTCCAATAATCTTTCCTGGACATATGGTCAATTTGTGTGTTACTCTAGACTTTTTAATTTTTTAATCGTAAAAGAATAGTGTCCCCACCTTTTGTAAATTGGTACTTTAAGTTTTCGCTCTTGATATTTACTTACTTACTTAAGTGTGGTTCTATCTGTCATGGTTGTTGAAAGCTCTTCTTATTTAAGTCCAGTGTCCTTAATTAGAGTGTCTAGGTTGTAGGACGCCCTGGGTTCCAATGTCCATGTTGTGGTCTCCATAGAATGAGGTTTGAGATGATTTCCTCTCTGCTTCGGAACCCCAGACCCCCCCCCCCCCAACCCAATCAAGGTGACTCCAAAATACTTGAATTCAAAAGTATCCGAGCCAATATTATACTCCTAGTTACCCCTCATTGTGCTCAAATTTAATACACAATCCAAGTCTTTTTGAAGAATACATACATCGTTAGGCAATCTAATTGCATGATATAAGAGGGTGTCATCAGCATACATTTTAACTGAAGAAGATAATAAAGCATTTAGGTCAATAACAAACAAATTATAAAGTATGGGTCCCAGCACCGAACCCTGTGGAACGGCAGATAGTAGAGGGGAGGAAGATGAAAACGCCCTTCTGAATACAAACTTTTGAGAAAGACCCAGAAGGAAAGAAGAAATCCATTGCAAAGTAGTCCCGCAGACACCGAAACTTTTGTTTTCAAAGCAATAATGTATGAGGTCAAACGCCTTACTCGAATCAAGGAAAACTGCGTCAATACGTGGATTATTTCGGAAGGGATTGTTGTACATGAACTGTAATTACGAAACCATGTTGATTGTCTATTTGGTTAGAATAACTAGACTTATATACAGGTATAATATTCGCACTTTTCCAGTTACTTGGAAGGGTTCCACATGCAAGTGAGGGAATAAACAGCTTGGCCAACGGCTCACTAATGTAGTAGGCAGCTGAACAAGCAAGCATTAAAGATGTAATGCCGTCCGGCCCAGGGGCTTTTCCAAATTTGAGCCCATTAATAAGCTGCAGAACCTCTTCTGCAGTGGTAGTCACCCCAGATATAAGCAAGGCCCCCAACATGCTCATTATATTCACAATTATTATCATCCGAACGCAATTCATGATCATTTTGTGAAAAATTGGAAATAAACAATTTTAAAAATCATTAAAAGAATTAGCAATACTTTTGGGGTTTAATATATTTAATTATATATTGTCCCCAAAATACATGACAAATGGAAATAATAAATCAGACTTTGAATAAGACCATTTTGCAATTTTAACCAAATATCCATTGTCTGACAGACAATTTTTAAATTAAAAGTATTTTTTGCTTTAAATTACATTTTTTTTCAGGTAAATAATCTTTTTTTTTTATCCAGTTTTGGTCAAAGTTAAAATTGAAATGGCATATTCAACAAAAAATTGAAAAAAAAAATTTAGGGTGACAATATAATTATCTTTAAATTACGTTTTTCGTGTAATTAATTTTTGTTAGGATCAAATTTCCAACTTGGTCAAAGAGAATAACAATTGGGCCTAGGCGCGGCTAAATGACATTTAATTTAAAATCAGTGGGAAATAGGCCTATATACTAACTAATTAATAATACCCATTTAACTCAATTCTTAAATGAGCCACTAAAGCATGCCTGTTCTTATTACGTTATGAACTAGGCTTATATGAATCTATCATAGCCTATATGATATGCTGTTTGTTATTGAAAAGCCTAATTATTAAATAGGTTTGGCCTACTTTGGTGTAGGCCTGACATATTCAATAAAAATTAAAATATTAAAAGTAATTACCTGTGATAAGAAATAATATTACCAGTTTTACGTTCATAAAGCGTTATCGTTTGGGTTTTTTTTTTTTTTAGTCGACTCTACAGCTCAATATGTCGGTCGGTCGGTCGGTAAACACTAATTTTTGAGCACGCGACTTCATCCATCCATCTAAATTATATGGCCTTTGGTTGGCTAGTCAGAGCCATATATAAAGAGTTACGATATTGGATTAAAGTCACGTCATATGGAGATCAAATTGTGTCAAACTTGTCTCCGTTAATGCATGTAAAGTATAGGAGCAACAACATTCTTTCAACTTTTTTTCTTATATTAAAAAAAATGTGATTGCACATTTTACGGTGAAATTTCTATGTGCACAGCGTACAGAAGTACTTGCGGTAAAGAATATTGCGCGCGCGTGCGCTAATACAGTTCGATTCATTGATTTTGGAAGGAAAATCCCATAATTACTAATAATTGAGTGGAGTTGTGGCTTGGTGGTTATGATGCTTGCCTACCACTCCAAGGGTCCTGGGTTCAAGTCCCGTCACATGTCAGGATTTTTTCTAAGGACCAAATTACTCCATTCCCAAGCTGGATGGATCACCCTCATTAAATATGGTTAAAAAAAAAAAATAACAATTATGTAATATTTTCAATTCATAATGCATGCTATGATGACTAAATAAAATAATATGATAAAGTATCGGGGATATATTAGTTAATATACTGAAAAGTGAACAATATTAAAATAATAATGGCAAATTATTATACAGAATTTTAAGATAGCTGATCTACTTCCTAAATATACTAAACCTAACCCTCTAAAATCTCTCTCAACTATTAAAAAAAACATGTTCTTGATAGACCTCTCCAGTGCAATAGGTTAAAGCCTTTACCATGACTAGACTAAACATTTCGGTTGGCAAACACTGTTTACACAAATTATTTAATCTCTCTCCATGATTATATAGCGCCATCTATAAGTCCCATATTATTTCATAATTATTCTAATGAATTATTCATGATTTCTGCCTTAGTCTCATAGAAAAAAAATAATGCGTATTCAACAACTCGGCTATCGGGGTTTCACTCAAAACAAAATACTCCGGTCCGAAAATAAACAAAATCTAAAACGGCTATCGACACCAACGGCCAACTTGAAACCAGGAAGTTGCAAGGTAAACCCGTAAACTCACCATGAACCCGGAAATTACTTCTACCGCGCACAGTTGAAAAACTAAAAATACACTCACCAAACATCAAACATGGTTTTCGTACTAATCGTTCTTGTTTAACACAATTGCTTGAATTTTTCCGCGATGTAGAAAATGCTCTCGCCGACAGACATCCCGTTGATGTTATATACCTGGACTGCCGTAAGGCCTTCGATACAGTTCCGCACATTAGGCTGAAAATTAAATTGCGAGCTTATGGCATTCAAGGTAATATTCTAAGTTGATAAGTGGATTTTTAGAAAATAGACGTCAATGTGTTTCAATCAAAGGTTCGGTTTCAAGTTGGTTACCTGTGTTCAGTGGCGTGCCTCAAGGCACAGTTATTGGTCCAGCTTTATTTTTAGTCTACATCAACGATCTACTTGATAATATTGAATCAGATGGTAAACTATTTGCAGACGATGCTAAGATTTATTGTAAGATTGATTCAGTTAACGACCGAGATGCCCTGCAGAATGATTTGAGTAAACTTGAGCAGTGGAGTAAGAAGTGGCTACTGGAGTTTAGTAAATCTAAATGTAAAGTAATGCACATTGGAAATCGCAATCCAAAACAAACTTATTCAATCGATGGTACAGTTCTTGATACAACCTCTGCTGAGAAAGACCTCGGAGTCTATGTAACGTCTGACTTTAAAGTGTCGACACAAGTTTCTAAAGTTGCAGCCAAAGCCAATTCAATTGTAGGCCGAATACGGAAATCCTTTACATATATGGATAAACAGATGTTCATGTCGCTTTATACTTCTCTTGTGCGTCCGGTTATGGAGTATGCAGTTCAAGCCTGGTCACCATATCTACAACAAGACATCAATAAACTTGAGAAAATCCAACAACGAGCAACAAAACTTGTACCAGAACTCAGAAACTTGCCCTATGAAGAGCGCAGGATACAGCTAGGTTTACCAACTTTACTGGAAAGAAGGGAACGCGGAGACCTCATCGAAGTTTTTAAATTTTTGAATGGTTACGAAAATATAGATCGCCACTCCTTTTTTAAATTAGCATCTGAAGTTGGTCCAAATATCACTCGAGGCTCAACTTTTAAATTAAAGAAACCTAGATGGAACTCAACTAAACGGAATAATTGTTTTGATACTAGAGTAATTAACAAGTGGAACTCGCTGCCCGAATCTGTTGTCAATAGCAAGAGTGTAAATTCATTCAAAAACAAACTTGACAAATACACACACATACACACATATGAGAGAAGAGGCTCCCTACGAGTTTAAAAAAACTCATTGCCTCTTAACTTTACTAAAGGTAAGAATTACTAAAGGTAAGAATAGGTATTAATTGATCTTTAATTTTTAGTTTGAAAGTACTGGTATTTAGTGGTATTTGTGAATTTTTGAACATCATACAACAGCACTTCTTTAGATTTATGTATAATAAAAATAATAGAGGCCCAATCAGGGAACCTTGAGGGACTCCACAAATAATAGGAAGAACATCAGAAAGGGTGTGTTTAAATTTAGTGCATTGCTTGCGGTTTGAAAGGTAGCTTTTGAATAAATTATATACAGGGCCACGTATTCCATAATTACGTAACTTATATAATAAAATATCGTGATCAATGTAGCACTGATATAGGACGGTAATTACTGGAATCAGATTTGTCACCAGTTTTAAAAATAGGAGTTACTTTAGCTAGTTTAAGGGTGTCAGGAAAGGTGCCATTTACAAAACAAAGATTGAAAATGTAGCAGAGGGGTTCAGAAATAAAAGGGATAAGTTGTTTAATAATAGACGGGTTAATATCATCAATGCCAGGTGCTTTACTATTTTTGAGGCCCATAACAATATCCATAATCTCAAAAACAGTCACAGGATTGAGAAATAAAGAATTTATGGAAGGCGGAGGGAGGTAATCCTTAAAATTTGCATTAGATGTGTCTATATTTTTGGCGAGGGTTGGTCCAATATTAACACAAAAATTATTAAAATGATTTGAAATTATGTTGGGATCATCCGTTAAGTTTCCTTCGCAATTTATATTTTTTAGACTATTTATAATTGTCCATGTTCTTTCTGCTGCTTAAACTTTTTTTCATAATAATCGCGTTTTGTTAATTTTATTAAAGAGTTAAGGGAGTTACGGAATTGCTTATATTCATTAATGTTTTTGTCATTCGGATAGCGGAAGGATTTGGAATACAGTTTTTGTTAAATTTTCTGTAGGTATGATTAGGGCTTACATAGTTTTTTTTTAGGACGGTTTGGTATATTTGATAAGGGTGTAATGTTAAAAATGGGCAAATGATCACTAATGTCACTATAGAAAAGTCCAGATAGACTTGATGATTCAATTTGATTAGATAATATGTTGTCAATGAATGTTGTTGACGTTCGGGTAATACGAGTTAGTCTATTGATTAAGGATAAAAGGCCACTGTACTAACTTGGATTCGTTAAAATAATTATTATTATTAAATTACCTATTTTAGCACACGATTTTAACGTGCAGGTGCGTCGTTATTTTGCATTTAAAGTTCATCAAAATGAATGAAATCTACTACAGAAGATATTGAAAACCCAAATAAATCGCAAAATAACATTTTTCTACGCTTTGTAAGACCTGTGCGCACAAGTACGTGCGCAAAACGCCAAAATATTTGAAATGTTCAAAATAACCTGTAATGTATGTAATCAATTTTGTGCATTTTAAAATTTTAAATACGCGTAATTTGTAGCATGCTATGCGTGTAGCCAAGTGCGGATAATCAACTAGATTTGAACTCGTTACTTTGACTATCCGCGCAAAGGCAAAATGCGTGTACGTTAAAATATGAAATAAATGTTTACAGTGATGAATTGCCTATTTTTGTGTCACACAGTAGTTAACTTTCGCCAATGAGCTATGCTCGACGCGATTATGAGATCATGTTCCGAATATGAGCACTGTTTCTATAATTTACAGTATGATTTATATATAATTTACACAGTGCTATACGCAACACAATTGATTTACATATATAAATATATATACAGTATTCCAGAATACACTGAATAAATTATACAGTGTAGCATAGAATCTTTTATTCTATTTTTTAACATGATGACGCCATCAAAATGAAACATGAAGATAACAATTTTAGAACATAATTATCTAAATAATTTAAATCATACAATTTTAAAAATTTTGGTCATGTAAAAGCAAGATGCGCCCTATTTTTAAACACGACAAACATTTAGGAAAGAGATGAAAATCTGACTTTTTTAATTCTAATTTTTAATTCAACTGACCATATATTTGTATATGAATTCATATCTACAATTCAACAGCTTTCATAATAAGATTTAATCATGTTGGTTACTTTTCATTCTGAGGAGCTATAACAGATTGAAATATAGGCCTACTGTGTCGATGAAATTAAGTAACTCACGTTTATTCAACATTTTTTATATTATGACGAAATTATGACTCATGTGAAAGAAAATTGATTGAGAAAGTAATATAAAAATCTATAGAATGGGGTACGCATTAGTATGAACCACAAGAAAGAATTACACGTGTTTTCAACGCTTTGTAACGAGCTGTGTGCGCAAGACGTGAAAAATGACTTGAAATATACGCGTAATTTTGAAATTTGAAATGCGTAATTTTTTACGTAGCATGCTTTTTTTTTTTAATCACATCACAAATTGCTTCATATCATGAAGTAGGCCTACACTTTTGTTTCAATGAAAAAATATTTTTAGTTCAGAAGTCATGATCAACATAAAATTTCATAAACATAAGCTGCGCGACTCTGACGTCATACCCCTATAACGAAGTTTCTTGCAAATCTACAGGTCAAGTCTTCTTCTTCTTCAAAGTTATACAATCTTATGTTGCCAAAAATTTGAGATACATATGCAACAGAATTCGTAGAAAGAAAGAAGAATAACAAAGAAGAAGATGAAAACAAAATCCTGACAATAACAAGGGTTATCCGCCAAGTGCGGATAACCCAAAAATAAACGCCTCCCTCTAATAAACGTCCCTTAAAAACTCTCCGAACATTAAACGCCCGGGCGTTTATTCGAATCAATACGGTATAATGTCATACCTTATTTTATTTCTGAGTGGCGGATCAATGAATTAAAAAAATGAATATTGTAAAGTAAAAGTAAGTGTTAATGAATCGTGTTGGTAATGTTTGGGCGAAATTTCTTGTCGGCTAAATTGTCTTGGCCAATTGTCTGTCGGCGAAATGGTTTTCAACGAAATGTCCTGTCCGAGTAATATCCTGACAAGCCTTCGTACCGTGACTGAGAAGAAGAGAAAAGGGGGAGAGAGAGAGAGAGAGTGGGGGAAAGACATATAGAAGAAAGACAAGGAAATCAAAAAATGGTTTATTGTATCAATACTTGACGTACCAAATAGCATTGAATGAAGACAACGTAGAATAGATTACATTAAAAAAACAATACACAGTGGTTGGGCGACATATCATTTTCGATAAATTCTGTACATGGACAACGTTATAAGTGTTTTGTGTGTGCATTTTTAACATGTCATTTAGTGTGATGATAAGTACAGAATTCTTTGTCCGTACACTAATTGATATGCCCATTGGTATGAATGTTGGTTGCATTTATTGTTTGTTATTGTATTGATTTGGCATGGTAAGGCGGATGTACGTGGATATCACAAAAGCACAACATTTATTGCACGTGCGTAGTGACTCTGGTGCCTGCAGTCACATTAGCCTACATTCGTGTCGTCAATAATGGCAAAAAGTATACATACAGGTATTATAATTGTAATAATTATTTTATTCAGATAAATGTTAGATCATTCGACTCTCTTTATAGATGAAAATTACAATAACGGTAATATATTTGCACTTTTATCTACGGTTTTAACACATTTTGATATTTTATTTATTATTTTGATTTGACTTGACTCATGTTATCCATTATAATATAATGCCAATTAATACTGACTAAAGTTTATTTATATTATTGTAATAAATTCCAAATTGAAAGCTATTTCACGTTTCATAATGCGTTCAGTACTGAAACTTGTGACGTCGTCGTCACAACTTGTGAACACGTTCGTTTCAACATCAGGGAGTTGCTAATTAACAACTCTGGTTTCAACGTTAAAAGTAGTATATTCTACATCGATAATATTCCTATCTTCGTGGACACAAAATGTTCTTTATAATTATCTTCTTTTTTTTAAAACTATTTACGCAACCGTCTTAGGTCCACGAGCATGCTTCTTGTGAGCATAAGCAAAATGTTGAGCGCCCATTGCTGAAATCAATGATAGTTCTCCTCCCATGACAACACCCAATATCACTTCGGCAAATGCTGGCATCGTTCCGATTCCATGAGTGCCTATTATTTCTAAACATGTCTGGAAAAGGAATGAAGTAGATGAAATTTGTAATGATTAATAACAATAATCATTATTTGTCTATTTCTGAGAGTCACAAGCACCGTTTTTCAATACTACAAACAATATAATATACTGTATATAAAATGTTACCTTCTGACTAGGTAGGGAAGTTCCACCTCCAATGGTACCGATCATAAGTGATGGTAGTGTACAGACCATTTTTAGATCACCATCAATTGTTTTCTTGTATTGTGTATATGCTTGGTGTGATTCGGCAACGCATGCTGGATCCTGTCCAGTAGCAATGAAAATGGCTGCTAGAGCGTTAGATGCTTGACAATTTAAAGCTGTAAAATAAAAAAAGGACAAATGATTTTCGTTGACATAAGATTAAGGGTCATCTATGGTAAAATATTAGAGTTATGTTAAAACAATTACCTTGTGATCCGGCGAATATATTGTCAATTTGATGCCAATTCAAATCCTGAATGATTTCCACTGTAAGAAAAAACTATAATATTAAAATTGTTTAATTCATATTACTCAAAATTAAACATGACAATAACAAGACTGAATTACTGTAACTTATTAATTTCTTTAAAAAAAAATGTTTTCCATGTAAAAACTGAAAGAGATCCTCTATCGTCATGATGACACAACTCGTTTCCTTGGACTATACAATATACTTTCGTCGTGCATTGTCTTACCAGATGTATGCATCCTCTTCTCAATTAGCTCTCTTGGAATCACTACCTCCCCAGTGACATATGATCCACGACCGTCTATTACGTTGGCCGAACCAGCTCGCTTGTCCAAGGAAAATCCACTGTCGATGTACCAAGCCGTCGGAGTAATTGGAGAGTTCTTCTGTATCCATTTACAGACAGGTTCTGTAGCAAACGTTACGATGTTTTGTCCAGATGCATCTCCACTTGAGTAACTCATTCGTGTGTGTACCGTACTTCCGTGGACATGACAGGTTGTTTTGTGCAGTTTACCATGACGTGTTGTCTTCTCTGCTATTTCTTTCATTCGCTTAAACGTGTCTGACTGGCTGTAAAATTCCTGGAACTTTGATGCATCATCAACACTGTTAAATTCATATAATGGTGCTCTGACAATTCTTTGACGAATAAAAGCAGCATTGATTCCACCTGCTTCATTGATAACTTTAGTGCCTCTATTGTATGATGCCACTAGTGCCCCTTCTGTCGTTGCCATGGGAACAGTATACGTGCCATTTGCGTGTTTTCCGTTGACTTTGATAGATACCACTCCTGTAGGTATTTTGACAGTACCGATGAAGTTTTCACAATTCTTTTCATATACTTCAGGACCGTAGTTATCTACAAGCTCATTGAGAGATGTTGATGTGCGTTTATGTTCATGCAATATACGAAACCCTTCATCCTTCCGACTTCCTTGAGTTGAATCCCTATAGAGTAAAATACATTACTTACGGTACTCATAGTAAAACTAATAAAACAGTACAAATAAACAAACTATATTTTATAAACTCAAAAACATTCAATCTTCACCCACTCCCCGAGATAAACATGCAAATTATCTCCTTATTTTCAAAATACGGCTGCATCATAAACAGCCAATCATTTTGTCAATAGTTTTTGTGACTCTAATAGTAACCCTGTTGAGCCGTGAAATGTGCAAAAAGTCACATTTGTGCAAACAACCACATTTGTGCAAACATGGCACCCTCAAATGTGCAAATCTGTAAAAATGTATAATCCACTAATGTGCATATATCCCGCCGTTAAATGTAAAAACGATTAGTTTTGACGTTGAATGTGCAAATGTCTAAAAATGTGCAAATGAAATTCTACAAATTTGCAAATCATTTTTTCTCAAACAAAATCGTTTATTAAAAATTATAACCTAATTCTAACAATGTTTTCAAGATATGGCATTACATATATTGTAGTACAGGCTGAAATAATCTGTTTTTGAAGAAAGAAAAAACACAATCCGAATGTCCGAATATGTCCGAGAATGTCCGTGGTCGCTGCTTCTCTGGAAATGATAACTTCCATACCGTTGAAATTTAAGTCCCTTGTAGTTGTTCTCTTATTTTAAACGAAATTTACAAAACATAATTGAGTTCATTAGATTTTATATTATTTTATTAATGTATTTCTGTTATGAGCGATAATTGAAATTTATGCAATTTGAAATTCATTGACGATTTTCTTGAGCACTATTCAAATTGCGCATGGTATTTTCAGCATTTGATAAAACCAAAGCTCATTAAAATATGTATACATTTATAAAAAATGCAGGTAAAAGAATAAAATTGCGCAAATATTTCTTGCGCAAATTCAAATGCGCAACGAAATCTTTGAGCTATTTTAAATCATGCATAACATTTACATTCGTTTAAGGATTATACCATATTCATATACCTACTTCATCTACATTATTTTCCTGTTAATTAATTTTGTTAAAGAAAATGATTTGCGTAAGAAAATCCTCACAATTAAAAATTACATAAACTGCGCATAACAGAAATACATTTTAAATAAATAATATAAAAAAGTTGTCTGTATTTTAAAGGAAATCTCCAGCAAGCAGCGAACACGTGTTACACATTTGCACATTTTAACGTCAAAACTAATCGTTTTTACATTTAACGGCGTGATTTTTGCACATTACTGGATTATACATTTTTACAAATTTGCACATTTGAGGGTGCATGTTTGGTGGTTGCACAAATGTGACTTTTTGCACACATTCACGGCTCAACAAACCCCTATGGGTTTATATTATAGTAGTGGGTTATTATTATAGATTGACTTATAAGGTGGTTACTAATAGAAAGGGGGGTTACTATTAGAGTGTGGGTTACTATTAGAAGATTTACGGTATAGGCCCTATACAGTTTCCCAAAAAAATGTATTATAACGTTTCATCCATTATCATATTAAACCAGAGGTAAAAATTAATATATCCCGAGACGCATTAGTTTTAGGTTATACATTTTGTTTGTGGCTACGGACGGAGGCCTACCTTGTTTGTGTTCCTTTCTCTTGAACTAGGGTCGACCTTGTTCTACTCTGTGTTGCAACTCCATTTCTAACAAGGATATCGAATAAGTCGAAGTTCATAAAGTTTATCAAAGAGTCAAAAAAATGAAAAATCTGGTATATATGATCTTCTCAACATATTGAATTTTTTTTCAAATTTCATATTTCATGGTATCAAAAACAAAACAAAAACCGGACCGGTAAGACACACCCACAAGCAAATTCTGCAACATATTGATTTGGCAACTTATAACATTATTGTTTAGCTTATAGTGACCAACTATATACATATCTATAAATAAACACAAGGTATAGATAACGTGCAAATCATTCCCTGTGAGCGTGACCATACGGTACCTGATTTGCCTTTAATAAAAAATACATTATCTAAAATAACGTTTACGGTATTTTATTTATTTATTGCTTAACTAATATAAATATTTTATGTGATTGAAAAATCAGTGACTGGAAGTACAGTATCTGTTTTAGAAGTAAAACCACTTTGTTGCCCAATTCGTTTCAAACAACTTTTACAAACTCTATACTTATTAAATAGACATACTTTAGGCCTATAATACCTTGTATTTGAAGTAGTGTTACTGACAGCTCGTTTGAATTGACACTTTACCACATCTTTGGTTTTCTGTAGCAGTCTTGTGCTGTAACGGATTGAGCTCATTCTGCTTGAAGAAACGTGACAACGCAACACTATCAAAGCTGATTTATTGCCGTAAATTGCCGAATGGGTATCGAAGAGCTAAAATGTTACTTATATAGCGTGTTCCTACAAAGCTCTACCTCAAATAAGATTGTTTTGTTTATTATTCAAGTTTGTATGCCCTATATAACGGCGTCCGTTATTGACGAATTAGGATTCTTCGACCAATCAGCTATTTATTCGCTGTCGGGACTCCGCCTATCCGAAAATGGTCGATCGTGTGGAGTTTCAATGCCACTTTCCGTTGGACATTTCTGATGAAAATGTGGGTTTCACTGTCGTCCCCTTTTTATTCATATACTTTTGGAACACCACTCCAGGTCAAATCACTTTATTGGGGAACCTTATGTGTTATGAAATAGGCCTATATTAACCGTTTTTAAAAAAAACATTTAAATAACTCCACTTGGCACTCTGCGTTACAATCGTAATAGCGTAGATATAGGCATAACAACATTATTACAGAAGAGAACACACACAAAAACAAGAAAAGAAATACAATATTAAAATAGATAATAAATGCTGTACATAATCAAATCAAATAATCAGAATCATAATAGTTACCCAGTTAATGATAGGCCATTGGAAATCGGTAAATTCGTGTATTCATGTCCTGTAGTATGCCATTTTTGTAATGACCTCATATCACAACGCTCGTCCTGCTTCAAATGAGATTTTTATTTTTTTTTCTTAAATTTTAATATTTTGTAATGAAGAGATAGGCATTGTAAAAATGGAGCTACTCTTGAATGAACTCGGAATTTGATTGGAATGATCTTTCTCTCTTTATAGCATACAGTACTATTGTAATATTTACTTAATATTTTATCCAATACAAAAATATGTTATTTTTCTAGTCATGTGATTGATTTTCTGTAGGCTACTAAGCTTTACCTTTTAAATATGAAATGAAAATCTGCTGTTAGAAAGATCAGTCTGACGGAAACTTGGTAAAATGTTAATGGTAAATTTGTTATAGGCCTAAATAAGGTATATAACTTTCATTTAAAATGTTCTTTTACAGTATACAATTGCTGTTTTTTTTATCATGCCTTCCAGTTTCAAATGTGTATTTTCTATAGTGTATTTCCATATGAACAACAAAGAGTATCATTAGGTCTATCAATCGGTCATTGGTAGTGGTAGCCGTTAGATTTCGAGAAATTAACTGCAGTAGGCCTTGGAACCATGGAGAAATCCATCCTATAACCAACTATACACATTTAATCGTCGTTTGGGTAATTATAAAAACATAGTATTGGCATAGAGTATCGTGATGATCAGTTCGATATAAATAACCACACGATTGATTAACAGTAATTTACTTAACAAGATAAAATATCGTAGGCCTATAGCTCTAAAATTAGATGAAATGCTATTGGTTACACATATTGGATATAGCAACAATGTAAATAACGGTTTCTAATTATAGACCACAGTATCGGTCACTGAGGTTAGTCATTTATATATTAATGGTCCAGTTTATCAACAAGGAGATAACACAGAGGGGTCATCAGCTGTTCAGAATACTGTCTAAATATGGGAGTGGGGTGATGGGTGTATAGATAACGGTGTAGGTATTTCATCACCTAAAACTACGGACTTTCGAACTTCCGACGATTCCGTTGCTCACGAGAAATGTATTGGTATAGTTGGAAAACAACTACGACGAACGTTTTTTTAGATAGTTGGTAGCCTCGGCTACATTATGTACCATTTTGATGTGATTTCCAATGGCTCAGTAGGTATAGGCCTACACACAATGCATTTGCATCTCAAATTCTGAATGCCTTGAATATATGTATATATTTTTTAATGTTAGGAACATGATTACAACGCATTTTGGTGGCTGCATGTGGAAGTCTCCTATAGTACAAAACATAATGAACTGAGTTTATTTGATTTCATATTATTTTAATTAATTAAATTTATTTCTGTTATGCGAGGAGGATTTTCTGCGCAAATTCAATCAATATTCAAATTGCGCAGAAAATTTGGAACATCGCATGTTATTTTCCGTATTTGATAAAACCAAAGCTCATATAAATCCGTATGCATTTACAAAAAAATACAGGTAAAAGAATAAAATGTTATTAAAATTGCGCAAAGATTTCCTTGCGCAATTTCAAATTAAACAATGTTGTGCAGATTCCATTGAGCAATGAAAATCTTTGCGCTATTTTAAATCACGCATTACATACATTCGCCTAATGAGTATACCATATGCATTATTTTCTTGTTAATTAATTAATGTTGTTAGAGAACATGATTTGCGCAAGAAAATCCTTAAAATTTCAAATTGCATTAAAATAAATTAAAAAGTTTAAATACAATAATATAAAATCAATTTTACTACAACCATGTGTATGTGAATTTGGTGTAATGGTTATGTAACCAGCCTTTCAACTAACAATGTTTCAGTTGACTCACAATAGAACAGCAACGACAACGCCACGTAACGGGTTAATTTGAATTGAAATAGGCCTAGGGTTTTAAAAATTACTCGTATAAAAAAACCTGTGCGTTAAATCAAATCAGCGTTACAACTCCCTGATCAAATTATGTTTTAAAATTACAAATCAAAAATTATAACTCTTGCCTCTTGTGCAAAAATGAAGTTGTTTGGACAAGTAGTTCTCGAGAATATGCAATTTCAGTTTACTTGTTACTTTAAGACTGCTCGCCGGCTTTTGAAAATTCTCTATCTTTTAACACTAGCAGGTCTGAAAATGTACTAACAAGGCCATATACATGGCTGCAGTCGGGTGCTCAAGTTAGGATAGTGTTTACCGACCAGAACCGACCGATCCAATTTAATGGAGTGGTCCTTCACCACATATCTATCTATATTTTCATTTTGGTAAAGATCGTGCAATAATTATTTGAGTATTTGAGACACACGATCGACTACATATAGCTTCTTGGCGGAGGTAAATAAGAGGATAACTATTAAGGGACTTCAATTTCAACGGTATGAAAGTTACCATCTCCAGCAAGCAGGGACCATGTGTCAGTCCTGCATCATTCGGACGCATTATTTTTTTCCTATTAGGTTAAGGCAGAAACTATAGACGACGTACATATCACATAACCATTAATGATGCATGTCTGAGCTCATGACGTCATACTTGCAAAACACACTGTCGATCTGAATATGCACGTTCGCAGTAGGTCACAGTTACTATGGAGAAATAACTTGTTTCTCTATGCAGTTACTGTACTCTTTTTTTCTCGATGTTGTTAAAAAAGACACTAGACCTGTAATTTTTGATGTTTTGTAAAAATAATGCATATAGTCCTATATAACTTTAACAACATTAAACCAGGTCATTTCTCGTCTTAAATGTGCGTTCTATTAATTATGACAAAAGAGAAAAACAATGTTTTCTGATTTTTTAAATGTTTTTTTTTGGGGGACAAAACAGATAAAGCCTTTTCTTGAAGTATTTGGTTACTTTAAAAACAGGGATTTATATTTAATTGTGATTTTGAATATTCATACTAATGTTTAAATAATTTATTTAAAATACTTTTAAAATTATTAATACAAATTCAGATGCAATTTTACCAGAGCATTCCTTTGAATAAAGGCCAACTAATTAGCTTTCTAATTAGCTATTCAGAAAGGATCGATCTGAATAGTGTAGCAATTTATAATTTTATTTTTGGTTATCCGCACTTGGCGCAGGGGTGGCGCCAGGATCTTTCCGACGCGGGGGCTAAATTCCCCGAGGGGGGGGGGGGATATGCTAAATTCCCCGACGGGGAGGGGGAGGATATGCTAAATTCCCCGACGGGGGGGGGGGGAATGCGAGTGAAGTGAGCATCACTTGGCTGGGGGTCAGGGGGCCGCCAAGGGCCCCTGGTGGGGGTACAGGGGGGGGGGGAGTCCCCGGAAGCAACACGTTATAGCGTAATTTGAGGCCGTTTTAATCAGATTTAGGGTAGCCAATTTTTTCAATTTTGTATGGTACATAAATAAAATACTGTGTGAAAAACACATTGCAAAAGGTCCGGTACGATGACTGTGTAAATCCATTCTTTCAAATTTAAAAATGAAGTTTTTAAAGTTCAATATACCTATCATAGAAAATATACGCGAACGTAAAACCTACCCACGGGCCAAGAGGTATATCGCTATAATCGCAGAGACGTAGGCAGGTTGCTGTCTGGGGGTGCGAAAATTGTAAATGCGCGAGATATCCATGGTCTGATCTGTAAGAAAATTTTGAAAAATAGAGCTGCTAGGTCCCCGGAAATTGCAATTATACATTGATATATAAAACGAAATTACAAGTCTATCCGAGAACAAGCCCACTGAGGTTGAGATGGAGCTAAGGACATACTGGATTATAGTATTTCGAAAAAAATAAACAAAATATATAAGGCCCTACCACTAGGGTGGAGCTGCTAAGAAAATTGTGAAAAATAGACCTGCTAGGTACCTGGAAATTTCACTTATATAGGCCCATATTGATAAATGAAACGAAATTATAAGTCTACAGAACCAGAGCTAAGAAAATTGTCAAAAGATAGAGCTGCTAGGTCCCTGCAAAACATTGAAATATGAAACGAAATTATAGGTCCAGCCCACCATGGTTGGGGTGGAGCTAAGAACATTCTGAAAAATAGAGTTGCTAGTTCCCGGAAATTTAACTTATTATACTTCGAAGCATAAAACAAGATATATACCGGTACGTCTCCAGAACCAGCCCTACCATGGATATAAAAAAAAATAGAAAAAAATAGAGCTCTCTAGCTTCAATGCACTGACTGTATATTGTACATCGAAATATGAAACAAAATGTACGGTAAGTATACATGACCAGCTCTATAATTGGGGACGGTTGAGCTAAGACAATTTTGAAAACTAGAAATGCAGGTCTTCAAAAATTACACCTATACTTTAAAAAAATTCAGACATAGAGGCCTAAACAAGTTACCCTTTTTACCTTTTATTTGGAGGGGAATGCGTCCACAAGCGTAGACCATTTTCCGTCGGGAAAATAAGTTTATTTCCCAGACGTGAATCTGGAATTTCGATGTACGAGCAGTTCATGACATACAGGACATTGGAAATGTAATAACTTAGCTATAATAAGATGTTGGCTAAACGAAAATGGCATGTTTTTTGTTTAGTAATGTAGGCCGAGCCTACAGTGAAAAACGTCTATTTCAGGTTCAGGTACCCCACGGTAATCGTAAATTAAACAAGGCCATATAGATGGCTGCAGTCGCGTGCTTAGTGTTTACCGACCGACCGACCGACCTACCAACTGACCGAAATTACTGAACATGTTTAAAAATGTTGAAATGTTTAAAAACAGTTATATTTTTTAATTTACACGTGCGTAGCCTGTCACTTTTGACGTGCTCGTATAACGTAATTTCGAGTTGAAAAGTAAGTCAAGAAAACAGAAATCGGGCAAAAAGAGTGCGCACGCAAAAATCTGCGCACTCATGGCAATTTTGTAAACGCTTAAAATTGCCTGAAACGTACTCTTATTTCGTTGAAAATAAATTTTGAAAATTTTAAGCACGCGTACGCATGCGTTACATGCGCTACGCACGTCATTGTATTGTCATATGATGATTTATGCCCTGAAATTTATGAGTACCAAATTTTATTTAATTGTGATTCATGGTTGTGAAGATATGATTACAAACGTGATTTCGTTAAATCGTGCGTAGACCGCGTAATTTTTTATTGCGCACCGTGAAAACATAACCACATCGATTCCTGGCCATATGGAATATACTGTGAAAAATTGACTTAGCTAGATTAAACTGATATCAAGATAAGGTCAGAAAGCGATAAAACGCATAGTGATACCGGACCGACAGACCGACATAGTGAACTATAGAGTTGCTTCCACGCGACTAAAAATTGAACATACGAACAATAAAATAGATCGCGAAGATAATTCGTACCCTTTTGCTGTCGATACACAGTACACGACGTAACGCGTCAGTAAACTTGAAACCTGGAAAGTAAACTACAGTACACATTCTGGTCCCTGGGTGGAACATGATATCACGCGTAAACCGCAATGGGCCGGGCCCAATGTTAAACGATTCGTACAAAGGGACACCGCCAGACAAGTGCATACCTATTGTTTACTAGCAATTATACCCGCCCCAGGGCGGGTTTCAAAATGAGTTTAAAGCCTTCTCAGTACATAACACCCGACGCCAGTATCTCCGTATACGCACCAACCTCCACCCCTTAATAACACCCCACACTCTTTCAGGGAACATTTTCGCCAGTGTAGCATTGCAAAAAGCTATACAAAACAACCTTATTGCTACACATTTTTAAAATTGTGTAGCAAAAAATACAATACAAAACTATGTTTCTCGACTGAAAAATCAGTTTGATTAGCAATATTGCTAAACAAAATTTTTAAATGAAATTTTTCCCTGTCTTTACAGTGAAGGACAAATTCAATTAAACTTTAGCTTCAAATTGAGAGGGCATACATAGCTATGATAGGCCTATGGCTTAAGTACGTTGTAAACTGTGTAAATGAGTAGGTGTCATATTGGCTGATAATTAAAATATATAATGTTGATACTGCGGTCCCCCGGCCTTCTTTCTCCTCTCACCAGTACAAATTATGTTAGCCATCACTTCCAACCCATAATCCCTCAGTGGCAGTTTTCAAATGTAGTTTTAAACATTCCCAGTTTCAGTCATGTATCTAATTTAGATACTGCGGTCCCCCAGCCTTCTTTCTCCTCTCACCACCAGCCACAATCAACAAACCTTAACTCCTCCCCTAGACAGTTAAAATATAGTAACTTTTCCTAGTACAATTCCAAGCATATAGGCTACTTCATTACGCCAGTATTTTCGCTCTTCCTCCTCCCCCTACAAACACACCCCAGATACACTGGGTGATGTGTTGAAGACTGTTCCAGTACAAATTATGTTTTTATCACTCCCAACCCATAATCCCTCAGTGGCAGTTTTCAAATGTAGTTTAAAACATTCCAAATACAGTTTCGGTCATGGTGATAGGCCTACATCCCCACCCCAAACTCCCAGCCGCTTTCCCAGGGATAATTAAATACTTTAACATTTCCAAACACAATTCTGGTCTAAGCAAAATCCCCACTATCCCCTGAACCCCAACTCCCAACCCCACTCTCCCACAATGGACGTTTTTTCCTTGGAGGCATGGTGTGTAGTTGTACACAGTAACAGTAAACAACGTGTGTATGTTCACACAGGAATGGATGTCTGTAATGAGACAATCCAAGAGACCGATACATAGCTGGATATGGTTAAAGTAGTTTGCTAAATGTGTAATTGAATAGGTGTCATATTGGTTAATGATTGAAATATGTATATTATCTATATCTATATTTCCCCAAACACTTTCCTGAGGATAATTGAAATACTGTAAAACCTTTGTAGTATAATTTACAATTCGATAGCCTACAACCCCGAGCCCTAGCAAATATGACATCACAAACCACCACACAACCACCCCCCCACCCCTCCAACAAAAACCCCAGGAGTTGGGGTAATTTTTTTAAATGTAGTTTAAAACCTTCCGGGTACAATTGCCATCATTTTGATACCCCATACGTATGGTTACGTGCAGAAACAGACATTTGTATAACGAACAAACATCGAAAGTGGGGGTTTTGACCACATTTTGGTCCCTAACTTGGATCCTAGGTGGCGGATGATGTTGAAATATAGCTTAGAACATTCTCGGTACAATTGCGGTCATTTTGATACCCCATATGTAAGATTATGTGCAGTAACAAAAATTTGTATAACGAACAAACAAACAGACAAACTCTCTCACTTATAATATAGATTAGATCGCTGGCAATAATGCATGCATAATAAAGTGTAATAGCCCTCCGACGTACTTAACAAAAATGGAACTTCGCGGTTTTCTAGTCGCTGAAGCTACGAAGTGAACGCGAATGATTTTTACTTTATATTATATTCCCCGACGAAAAGTACTCGCGTTCCCCGACGTGGGGGCTAGGCTCCCCGACGAGGGGGCTACAGCCCCCGTAGCCCCCCCCCCCACTGGCGCCACCACTGACTTGGCGGATAACCCCTTGTTATTGTCAGGATCTTTTTTTTTTCTATGATATTAGTTATTCGCTACAAGCGGATAACTCATTGTAATTCTCTTGTTTTTTTTTCTATGTTTTTCTTATTTCTTTCTTTCACTTTTTTGGCTTATGTATCTCTAAAATGTGATAACATAACATTTCATAACTTTGCCAACATATTATGAACATTTATTTTTTGACTCTGTAATCTATGGTCATAATTTATACCAGTGCAATACTCAAGTGACATGCAATGTCCATATCGTTGTCGGCATCACAAAGTGACACTAACCTAAAAATCTGGTATTTTTGAAAATTTTTTTTCTTCCATATTTTGATTATGTATATCAAACTATGTTTTCACAAAATCTAAACATTCAAATATCATTAATTAACTAATTACATTAATTAGACAATATAAAAAAAATATATTAGTCCAGATCCCTATGTATTTTCGTGTGCAGATCATGGGGAAAGTGTAAACATTGTGTTTTATGAATATTTGAATCATGCTGGTTGTAAAAACCCATGTTGTCAAATTTCTAAAATTCATCTTTGACCTCTGACCTCAACTTGAATTTTTTGACCCATTGAAAACAAAATCGTCATATCTTTGTAACGCTCAGATTAAATGAAATAATTTTAGTGTCAAATTATTTGGGAGACGCATATTAATATTCGTTCTAATGGAAAAGTTTGTCCAAAAATGGACTCCGTAACTAACAGTTGGACAAACTTTAAATAGGGCTCAAATTATTCTGAAGGTGTATGTTTCTATTCAGTCTAATAAGAACTTTTTCACGAAAATGACCCAAAATGTTCTTATTGACCTTTGACCTGTACAGGTAATACACATTCCTACAATCTCAAAAACTATTGGCCGTAAAAGGGTTAATGTGACATTAAAATGACACATTCAAAAGCAAATTTGAAGAGAGAGGGAGACAATATATTTTCAAAACTGTTACATCAACAAGCGAGCATTGATTTTGTAAGAAATATTTCTTGTTATGTATAAATCTATTTAAACATTATAATTAATCAAGTGATATCATATGCACACAAAAAAACAAAGCAGCACAGTTTAGCAATGACATCCGGAAGATCATTGATATAAAATAATGAAAAGAAGGTCTCAAAATAGATCCCTGAAGTTCATAACTCAGGAATGTTCGATTAGTAGTAATTTGCATCTATAACAAATTTTTCAAGTGACTCTTATTTTCTCATTTCCAGACAAGATATTTGAAAATTTTCAGACAATACTATCTGCTTAATAAATTTCAAATATTATTACTGGTATAGCAATGTCCATGTGTTATACCTACAAGGCCGCCTTCTCCAATGGGGGTGTACGTTTGTTTGACAACTGTAGGTGTATTATTGTCATAACAGTTCAACATTGACAGATAAGAGGGAATCCACAACCCAAGAAGGGTAGTTACTTGATGGGAACATCTTGCTCATAAATTGTTGAATAAATTCTGGAAAGGTGTCTTCTAAAATATTTCTCTGTATTGATTTCATCAAACGCATCTAAAAAAATAAAATTAATAATTTCAATAAAAGATGTCCCCCAAAAAATGAAAACTGAAGAATAATAAAAAAGACTTTGAATAGTATAATAGCAGTTTTAATAAAGTTATCACTTCTGTAGAAAAATAAAATCATGTGAAGTACTGAAGAACTGACCTGATATGCAATATTATGAACAGTAATAAGATGACATGCTACAGTTTCTTTGTTATTTATAGAGTAAAGGTAGGCTCTTGTGTGACGTTTACATGTTGAACATGAACATGTTTCATCGATTGGTCTCAAATCATTTGAAAATGTCTTGCTGCGAAGATTTAAACTTCCAGTATCAATTAAGGCAGATCCAAATCTCTGCCAATAAAAATAAAATATAGACATTTTGTGGATGATGTATATAAATGAACAGGCACAAAATAAAATTCTGAACTGGCCAGTGATATAGTGAACCTTTCATACCCTATAATTATGTAGGAAGATCGTAGGTCATTGTTTTGAAAGTTGCCTACTAATTATTGTTTGTAGGATTCATTGGTCATACGGTGGATTATAAGGTTAATTAACACAATTGTCATAACTTTTAGAAGCTTGGAAAATGTTGCAAATTCCACATAAACATTGTACTGTTCGCTAAGTAAAATCCTACCAGGCTAGTTCTCAATTGTCTGATGGGCAACAGAGATAAAATTGACGCACCCTCATCTTTCAGTAACTTATTATTATCTCAAAAGGCTCGGATTTACGGAATAAATAATAAATCGCTCAGTGATACTAAAATAATTTGAAACGATAAACATACGGAAATCTGTAAGAATGAGAAAAAGCTCCTAACTTGATATGGTATGGCATCATAGTAGTAGTTTTAAATTGTATGCATTGAGATCAAATTGATACGCCCTCATCTTTCAGTATAGTAATTCATGAAACAGATACATTTATATATATAAACATTTACAGACATTAGAAATTTTTTTTTCAAAATCTGGAAACTAGACCCCCAAGACCAGAGACCAAAAACCCAATACAAAAAGGGAGACCCCACTATACGAAAAGGGAGACCCTACACTATAAAAAAGGAGACCCAACTATACGAAAAGGGAGACTAAATATACGAAAAGGGAGACCCCACTATACGAAAAGGGAGACCCTACACTATAAAAAAGGAGACTTAAATATATGAAAAGGAAGACCCAACTATACGAAAAGGGAGACCCTACAAATAAAAAAGGAGACCCAACTATACGAAAAGGGAGACTAAATATACGAAAAGGGAGACCCAACTATATGAAAAAGGAGACTAAATATACAAAAAGGGAGACCCAACTATATGAAAAAGGAGACTAAATATACGAAAAGGGAGACCCAACTATATGAAAAAGGAGACTAAATATACGAAAAGGGAGACCCAACTATATGAAAAAGGAGACTAAATATACGAAAAGGAGACCCAACTATATGAAAAAGGAGACTAAATATACGAAAAGGGAGACCTAACTATATGAAAAAGGAGACTAAATATACGAAAAGGGAGACCCAACTATATGAAAAAGGAGACTAAATATACGAAAAGGGAGACCCAACTATATGAAAAAGGAGACTAAATATACGAAAAGGGAGACCCAACTATATGAAAAAGGAGACCTAAAACTATGAAAAGGGAGACCCAACTATACGGTATCAGTGTAGCTCTACACGGTGAATATGTGATACTGTTAACATACTTCACCCCCACTTTGTGCCACCCTTTGCATTATATGCCGATGTGCTCGCAATCCACTGGAAAAACATGCTTTTCAATTAAAAACAAAGATCAGACAAACAACTTATACAAAATATATAAGTCTCCAGAACCATCCCAACATGGTTGGAACTGAGCTAAGAAAATTGTGAAAAATAAAGTAGAGCTGTTACTAGGTCCACGGAAAATGCACTTATTATACTTCGAAATATGAAAGAAAATTTATAAGACCTCTATGGCAGGTCTTCATAAATTGCATTTGTACTTTGAAAATGTCAGGCCCAGAGGCCTGAAAAAGTGGACATTTTTGCAACAGGTGTGTATGCATACTGTATATAATATACCGCATGACCACACACACTGCATTTGAGTGTTTGATGGCGCGCCACACACAAACAAAGTGAACAACATAAACTTCATCCATCAGCAACCTACCAACAATAGCTGGTCTGTCTAGGCATAGTTCCGTAGGCTAGTCAATACTCATTATTTATTACAATTATTGTTATTATAGGTCAAAAAGAACAAAATGAAAGGAAAAGAAAGGCAGCTACTAAAAAATGTAAGTCTTTGGATTAGTGGATGATTAAGACTAACCGAGCTGAAATGGTGAATCGAATGAGTCACAAAAAGAAACACAGGCAGTGGAAGATGAGGAGCATGGCACTATGGCTAATAGTAGTACTAGCCCAGCTAGCATAGATCGTAGAGTAGAATGACAACAAGAGTACTGTATTCATAAATAATATTGGTGTAATAATAAATGATAATGTTACTATTGAAGAATTGAGCATTGCAATTGATGACCTCTATTCACTTTATTGTGAAATAACATGGCAAAGATATACGCAACAAAGCACGATACACTACATGTTATGCTCAAAATCCTTAATAAATTATGTAAATAAACTAATTATTGATGAGCATAGACAATTTAGTTTTGGGAGTGACCATTGTGTGTTATAACACTAAATAATCTTAACATAGTAATCAAGTAATCAAAAGTAATCACAATAAACCAATTTGGGACCAAGAACCAAGATTATTCCTTGTATCAAAAAAAAGTTGAAGAATAATTTAACGACTGGAATGTTAGTAATGAAACGAATATCAATACTACATGGGATTTGTGGAAGAAAAAAATTATCGAGGCAGCCACTGAAGGTATCGGAATTAGACATGTAAATAGTAAAAACAAACCATGGTTTGACAAAGAGATAGACGATGCCATCAAAAAAAGGAAAATTGCGTCGCGAGAACACAGAACATGGGTTAAAAATAATAAAATTACTACAGTATTAGGAACTGCACTGATAATAACAACACAAATAATACTTTGAATTATGATAATGGTGTTACATTATGGGAGCATTATACAGAGACACAGAAACATGTTAAGCAACTTGTTGCTCACAAAATCATAGAAAAACATGTTAACAAATCTATTGAAATTGCAAACAAAGGTGGTAAATTTACAGTAATTCAATGTAATCAAGAAACTTTGGTGAAAACATTGTCGAAAAAGAGAAATGAATGAGGTTTTAAAAGATTACTGGAACAATCTTGCAAAGCCAATATGAATCTTAATGATTGCTGTACTTACCTTTACAATTGTTTTGTTAATAATATTAGAAATCAAACAAAAACAAATTGTAAATATGATAAAGATGTTGACAAAAATTGTTTGTATGATGTTAAGATAGATTATGATATTCTAAACAAGGCTATCCTAATGGCAAAGAATAATAAGCCACCAGATCTAGATAATATAACAAATGAATTAATTAAGAATGGTGGCGACAAATTAATCAGATTTATATTAGACCTATTTTTACAAATAAAACTAGAACAAATGCCAAGTGAGTTGAACATTAGTGTAATTTTTTCTATTTACAAAAAAGGGGATCGCAATGATTTCAATAATTATCGAGGGATATCATTAACTTCTTGTATATCCAACATTTTTAATAGGATAGTTGCCAAAAAGATCTTTCTCTATCTTGAAGACAATGCTATTCTTTCGGAAGTCCAGGGAGGCTTTCGACCTTCGTATAGATGCAAAGATCATATCTTTGTTCTAAAGAGTATAGCAACTTGTTGCTTACAACAGGGTAAGCATACATACATGGCCTTCTTAAGACTTCCGAAAACCATTTTATAGTGTATGGAGAGCTGATGACATTGTATTATTAGCTAACAATGAACTGGAAATGAAAAGAATGGTAGACCTTGCAGGAAATTTGCTAAGGTATGGAAATTATGTTTTAACTTTGAAAAGTCAAATATACTGATAACTGGTAAACATGTTGATAAATGGAAATTAGGTAATAGCTTTATATCTGAAACTGAATCATATATATATATATATATATAATATCTCGGTGTACATATTTCTCGTAAATTAAATGACCACATACAAATTGAGAATGTTGTAAAAAAAAGATTATTAGCGTACGTTAAATCAATTATTTTTATTTTATTTTTTTAATTTTTATTTTATTCAGTCAAAACCAACAGCGATAAATACTGCCACTAACAGGTTTGAAACAAAAAACAATACAACATAAAAAACGGTTAACAATAAAATATAGATAAAAAAAAATATATATATATATAACATAGATCAGCATGCCATAAACAATTTCAATTTAAAATTTATATTAATCAAACAGGTTATGCAGGCTGTTCAAGAAGTGAACACATAATCGTCCTCTTAAAATAAGTCTATCATTAAAAATATCAATATGATTGCTATTTAGATTATTAAATGTATATGGTAGTCTATGAAAAATTCCCCTCTTAGTACAGTCGACATGGCTAAAAGGAATATGCAATAAATGTCTATTTCGTGTACGACCAGGGACATTTAAACTAAATAGTGAAATTACTGAACAGTCATATTTAGAATTTAAAATATTATATAAAAAAACCATATCAGATATCGTTCGACGATTGCTGACAGAATCAATGGAAAAGGCAAAATTAACACAGTTATAAGACAGGAATCGTACAAACTTCCGTTGAACAGTGTCGATTCGACGGGCCTGACATGGAGAAATTGAATTGAAAATTACGGAACAATATTCAAGGTGAGGACGTATAATAGATTTGTATAAAGATAAAAGTGCCCTGCCGTCGTTCATAAACCTACAATTTCTCCATATCAAGCCCATCATTCTATTAGCTTTTGACAACACATGATTAATATGTGAACAAAAATTTAATTTACTATCGATAAAAATACCTAAATCTTTCTGTACATAAACCATCTCAAGATCATGTCTATTCAAATTATAATTGAAGAGCACAGGCCTTTTTTTAAGTGTTATAGATAAATATTTGCATTTATTAGCATTAAGTTTTAGCCCCCACATCTCCGTCCATTCCACGAGACCCTCCAGATCCTCCTGAAGTGAAAAAGCATCCTGTGGAGTGGTAATCACTTTAAACAATTTCAGATCGTCAGCAAATAAAAGAGACTCGGAATGATTAAATTTTAAAGGAAGATCGTTGATAAATAAATTAAACAAAAGCGGGCCCAGGATCGAGCCCTGCGGAACGCCCGATAACACAGGGAGCCAATCAGATGTCTCTCCCCCAATGACAACACGCTGTTGTCTATTAGTTAAATAGCTTTTAAACCAACTTAAAAGTGAACCGGATAATCCAAATTTTGAAAGTTTAAAAATAAGCAAATCATGGGAAACGGAATCAAAAGCCTTACAGAAATCAATGTAAATCACATCGCACTGCTTCTTGCTGTTAATTGCATCGTATGATGTAGCAAGAAGCAGTGCAAGGTTGGTTTGACATGATCTGCCCGAGACAAATCCATGCTGCCTAGGACTTAAAGCATTAGCAACATGTGATGACAAACCATCATCCACAATGCGCTCAAAAATCTTAGACATAGTAGGCAATAACGAAATAGGACGATAGTTTTTTGGGACCACTCTTGTGAATTGGGACAATATTAGCGTGTTTCCAAGATGAAGGAAAAACACCAGAATTAATAGATAGCTAAAACAATTTGCAAAGCGGATGAGAGTGAGGAGGAGGCACCCTTTAAGACAACGTTACTAATCTGATCAATGCCAGTAGCTTTATTGATATCAATGTTACTAAGTGTCTTTTCCACAGAATGCTGATTCACAGACAGAGAACTCAAGTTATCCACCGCATAGTCAGGAAGACCTAGATAGTCCCGGGGAACGTCCGGAGAAGGCTCACTGAAAAAAGAATGAAAATAAGAATTAAATGTGGTAGCTTTATCATAATTAGACTGGAATGAAATGTTATCGTGACTCATGACAGAAGGAAGATTATTTGACTTGTATTTAGTTTTCATCCAGCTGTTAGTGACAATTTGCTTAGCCAAAGAGTACAAGTAATCTTTGTACTTTTTATTGCACATTTTTTTAAAGGACGCGCGAGCACATTTGAAATTACTTTGGGCTAACCGATTATTATGTTTTTTTCAGATATCTATAATACTTTTCTTTGAGTTGAAGCACACTTCTCAACTCATTGTCAAACATCGGAGGAAGCTTTCTGCGCTTTCTAATTTTAGAAAATCATTGACGGCAGCATTTAACAAATTATAAAACATATCCAAAGCCTCATTTAAATCACCTTCAAAATCAATTAAGACACTCCATGTACTCTAGTAGCTAGATCAACTTTCGTATGCACTTTGAGGTCCAGAGAATTTGACTTCAGAAATTGGTTTAGGGTGGTCAAACAATCATTTTTGGCTTGGTTACACATTTTGAAAATGTGGCGAAAGGTCAAAAGGTCAGGGTGAAAGGTCATAAGACCAAACACCAATATCTCCTTAAATCTCAACAACCACTGGTCACAGCGAAGTAATTTTGGTCTCAAATTGATCAGAAGGTATACATTTATATTCCGTCTAATGGAATATTTTAGTTAAAAATGACAGGAAAGGCCGTTTCTGACCTTTGACCCACAACCCAGGGCATGTATTTATCTCCGTAACTACTGGTCGTAGACACTTGAATTTGGTTTTAAATTGTTCAAAATATATATTTTGTTATTTGTTACACATTTTGAAAAAATGTTACAAAAGGTCAAAGGGTCAGGGTCAAGGGTTACATGAACAAATAAATAAAGGTACTTGTATCTCAGCAACCACAGGTCAGCAGCAAGTCAATTTTTGTCTCAAAATGTTCAGAAGGAATGCATTTATATTCCGTCTAATGGGGCATTTTAGTAAAATATGATCAGAAATGCCATTTCTGACCTTTGACCCACATACCAGGGCATCTTCATATCTCTGTAAGTACTGGTCGTAGAAACTTAAATTTGGTATCAAATTGTTCGAAATATACATATTTACATTCATTGTAATAGAAAATGTGGTTAAAAGATGAACAGAAAATACTATTACTAATGTTTCAAACAAAAAACATATCTCTACACAACTTATCCTTAGACAGTAATGTTATGCAATAAATTGTTTCAATTTCAAGTACTAGTTATTGGTGTCCACGAGAACATTTTGATATAAACGTCAAGCTCAACAGTTCTTTTCAGAATGCTAGAAGTAACTTGCCATGTGTATCAGATTAAACGCCCCGGGCATTTATTGTTCAAAAGGGTTTTTAGGGGGAGGGAGGCATCTTTATTTGAGGTATAATATGGTAATCTATAACTATGGTTGTTCAGTATGGTGCTCTTTAATAGATAGATAGCGTCTCCAGCTCCAAATGGTGCTTATATCTTAAAAACCCTTCGAAATACACCTTGTGCCGCCTTATATGGAGAGCTTGGTTATTCTCCAATTAACGAGATCCATAACGCTCTTCGTATGAAATACTTCCATAAAATTATAAAGATGGAAAACTATCGATGGCCAAAAATGAAATTTATTGGAATGCTACAACGTACATTGATAAAGCACGCATTTGCATTCCACCAAGCAGGTACGTCGACATCCTTTGTGTACTATTAATCTTTAGCGTTACTAACGATCACAGTTGAGTGTAAAAAGAGCAGGCCTAGTGGTGAGCTTGGTCACGTTCCACTAAGCAGGTCGGCATTGTTACTCTCGTATTGTAGAGTATTCGACGATCAATCGCAGTAAAAAAGAGTTGATAAAGCCGGTTTTCCGGTGTGCTACTATACTACGTGCCCATTTATTAAGTACAATAAAAACAAACGCTAGCCTCATTAATATTGAAATATTTGGTTTAAAAATAATTGTCGTCATTTTTAGACTTACTTAAACAAATTGTCATGACAAAAGAGTTGCAGCTTGTTATTTTTTGAGTTGAGAATAAATAACAGTAATGATCGAGCTGGACCTCTAATTTTTAAACGATTGTTTAAATCAGGCCGGTCACACACACGCAGCCGCGTCTCGGCGTGTAAGAAAATAATACCGAAAGTAATACTGAAAAAACATCGTCACGTTAACTAATTAAATTCAAAGTACAGGCAAGTTGTTAGCTTGCTTTGGTATAGCTGCATGTTCCACATGTCGTAATTTACGAGCTTTAGAGTGTGGAAAATGACAGTATAAGGTGTTTGTACATCGTTTTAAACAACTTAAAATGTGCTAAGAAGTCAAAAATTTCTGGACCTCGACCAGGGGCTCTTGGCGGCCCCTTGGCCTTCAGCCAATGTTTGCTCGCCCCCTATTTCAAAATCCTACATCCCCTCCTGATTGGAGAACATTGCCCATGGTATGAACGGCGAATCATGTGGAGTAGAGTTTTGAGAAGCCAGATGGGACCCAAAGAGTCACAGAGATGCGCCATCTTTATTGGTAAGTATCACATCTTTCGACTTCATCCTTCCAATCCTTACAATCTATCATTTTCTATCACATCTTGCTGGAATAACAATCAAACTACAAGGGCGTTTAGTTGATATTATTAAGGCATACAGTGAGGTTTCTGAAGCGAAATCTGTATACAGACAATTTCGGAATTGCGCATTGTATTTTCAGTATTTGAAAGCTCATGTATGTATATGTTACGCATACATTTATAAAAAATGCAAGTAAAAGAATAAAATATAAAATTACACAAAGTTGTGCTGTTTCAAAATGCGCATCGAAATCTTTGCGCTATTTTAAATCGCGCATAACATTTAATTTTGCCTAAGGATTATATCAATATCCATTCCTATCCATGTCTATATATTATTTTCTTGTAATATACTGATTTTTCTTTAAGAAAATGATTTGTACATTTTATTTTGCACAATAACGTCAAAACTGGTCGTTTTTGTGATGTTTGCACATTAGTGGATAATGAATTTTTACAGATTTCCACATTTGAGGAAGCCATCTTTGCACAAATATGGTTGTTTGCACATTTGAGGGCAACATGTTTGCACAAATGTGAATTTTTGCATATTTCATAGCTCAACATGGCCCCAACCTTATTTTAAAAAGTATAGTGAGTGAGTGGCCGAGCGGTTAAGACAGTGGAACCGTAATTACGTAGCCATAACATCGGCAGGGGTTCGAGGCTCACTCACTCCATGGTTCTGGTGGTAGAACGAGTCTTCGGTCCAGTGTACACATCTAGCTCGTGTGCACTTTAAAGAACCTAGTACATCTTTCGAGACGTGTAGGGGGTTACCCCAGTGTATTAGTACATCACAGTCACTGATCACCAACTGGGCCCTCTGGGAGACCAGTCTTTGACTGAAGAGGTTACCCAGTATAAATATATATTTCAATCAATTTTAATAATGTTAGTATGACAAATCCACTGAGAAAACCTTGACCTGCTTGGTATGGACCAGTCTAAATATACATATTAATATTATAATATTACTGTATACTGTAATGCATAAGGACAATTTCTCATGTTATTATTTACTTATACTCACAGCTGTTCTTGTTGGAAAGACACAGTCATACATATCTACTCCAAGGGCACAGCATACTACTAGGTCTACTGCATATCTAAGATGCAAAAATATTTAACATTTGCATATTACTGTATATAATTATTATATTATTGTAATGTAATTATACAGAACATAAAATATTCAACCAACTTATGAAGTTGTTTCAACGTTGATAAATTAAATGTTAAAACAACATTAATATTTCCAATGTTCAATCAACGTTGAAATTTATGCAAACTTTCATATTCAACTAAATTATTATGTTAATTGAATTGAATCAATGTTGATAATTTCAACATTAAAAATTATGCTGATGCAAACTTTCATATTTCAACGTTACTTATTTTACGTTGTTTCAACATTGACAATTTTTACGTTCAATCAACGTTTTTTTTATGTAAACTTTAATTTTTAACACTTTCGCAACGAAAGAATCGACTTTAAAATACATCAATGTAAATGATAATCATTTGTATAATTTTATGATTGGATTCAGTTTTCCGTCTGTTGCTGATAGATCAATCAATATTAATCAATAAAAGATTTTCAATGTCAGTGATAACTTTATAATAAATATTAAAGATCAAATGACTAATCTGTCAGTGTGAGGTGTTTGCCTAATGATTAAAATCAAAATGATACTGGATATTATCAAATAGTCTTCTTGTCACCAACTAGTCATCCATTCATAGAATTACTATAGTAGTGTGTACCTATATCTCTCTAATAGAACAGTGTATATTTACCCAACTCCCATCAAGTATCTTGGTTTGTTTTTAGGAAGGATATTTGTTGACACATTAACCATCTTCCAAAACTCATCTTTACTTTCTCCTCCACTCAATCCACCAATAGCAAAACCTGGTGTTCCACGCTTGATCATCTCTAAAAAATAACAAAACTAGGAAATAATTAGTTTTCACCTATGTATTGATACTATTCCCTTATAGTCAGGTCGCTTAGCACTTTTTTGTACACTATGTGACAAAAGCACCAAACTTGGCAGAAACCTTCTTTAACAATTCTAGAAGGGGTGCCCAAAAATTCGAACAATTTAATGGCATCATTTTGACCACGGCCATTTTAAATATATTATGTAGCTATGTAAAAATATAAAAAAAACTCTAAATTACATAAACTAGATTGTACGCTCGCGTACCATCTAGGTCGTGTCCACAGATGGTTCTCGAATACACAGTAATTTCAGCGTAAAAAATGTACCGTGTACCGCAGGACTATAGTACATTGTCGTTTACAGAAACGAATAAATAGACACGATGATTTATGCCTTGTCTTAAAAATGAGTCTAATTTTTTTATTTAAACTCATTTAAACAAACCCAATTTGTGTTTTGTATATAACATTAGAGTTGAGGGATGGGGAAGAGGATGGGAAGAACAATTTTTAAATATATTCTCTATCCACTCAGTAACGAAATATTGTTTTAAATGTTTTACAGGCCTATCAATAATATACCACTAAACACAGTAACACATTTACGATTTATACTACTTTTTTTAAAACTGTCCCTGTTATAGTCGATTGAAATAGTAAAGTACATGTAACGATACACCACTACGACGTTTATATTTTTTATAATTATTAATACAAACGTTAAGAAGCAACTGTCAGTAACCTACCCACAGTCACAGTAATACAAAAATGGTTAATACGTACAGTATTTACAATATTGTCAAAGTATTGCAATACTATATATAAGTTTTATTCTCCAAGGGCCCATAAATTTACCTACTTGTGTTAAACCAACTAAATTTACCTACAAACTGGGAGTCAGAGAGATTGGAATGTTCCATTTATCGCAAATCAATACATTTGTATAAACGTATACTAAATCTAGTATCAAAATAGTATATTTTTTAAAGAAAATCGGCCTGTCTTCAACATTATGATACTGTACTCGAGCTGTTCAACCGGTTTTCAGCCATTAAAAACAATTATCATAGGAGTAGATAGGAAAATGTGAAGCATCCTCGTATTATTGTGTGCAGGTATTTTTCAAGACGGACATCCATTAGACAGTGTATACCACGATCGCAAAACACCCCTATTTGGGGCAAATCGTTGAACCTAAATTCGTTTTAATCGTCAATAACTAATTATCTAACTAAATTTAATTAGTAAACAGGGTTACATAAGGTGGTTAAAATCAGTACCGAGATTCTAACCAACTGTATATACCATCAAGTTTGGTATCAAATTATAGCTTATGACAATCATGTACAACACCACTAAAATGAGAAAAATATAATTTCACAATATAATGACAAACTTATTTAATACCAGAGTATTTATTGTTGTGGCTTAAATGATGCTATTAAATTGTTCAAAATATATTTCACATATGCTTTTGTCGTTATACATGTCATAAGCTTTAATTTGAAACCAAACTTGACATGTTTATTGTAACTGCGGCCTCATTTGGCAACTTCTTTGAGTTGAGATAATACGTAAGAAAGAACACGGAAGGCTTGTAAATGGCCTAACCTATCCATTTTAAAATTTAAATAAAACACTATACTATAGAGAGCACCCTGCACATGTTTGTTAAAAGAACCAAAGATTGATTGCAAACTTTAAAAAAGCTAGCTACAATGACAATACCATAAATTTAGTTTGGTTTGTGCATGTTTTTACGATATAAAAAAACACATGACTCTTATTTATAACATTTTAAAATTTGTTGTCAGTCGCCTCATTTTTCTGGGAATTTAACTTGCTGTCGTCCACACCAGATTTTAGTAGCTTTTAAAATGTAAAATATATGCGGTCCAGAACGGATTTGATATTATTACTTCAAGAACAGGTTCGTAAATTACAGTTTGTATCAAAATATGCAATAATAAAAAGAAAACGATAGAATTTTGGTACAGAAAATGAGTGTAACAAAAAGCAGAAATATCTTTTTGGCAGTCAAAGTGTTAATTGACATGTTAAATTTAATTGTTTTATACTGTATTTTTAATATTGTTTGTTTCTTCTTACACAGTAAGTTATACATAGGGCCTTTGTTTGGGCATGTTTTTACCACTGATTTTAATAGAGGGTGCATTTTTCCAAACCTTCTCATTTACAAACTTTTTCATTTACAAACAGAAAAGAAGATATATATTATACAAATATCTGGGGCGGTCACAGGAATATTTTAAGGGGGTTGCCCAAGAGTACAGGGCTGTAGAAACCGATTATTTGCGACACAGGCCTGGACTACAACATTAATGGTTAATATATATGATGAAATGGGTTCTTAATTTTAATTTAGTGACAGAAAAAACATTTAGTATGAAATTAAGTGTGTTGTCGGGCAACTGGGACAACACCCCTGCATCCGCCACTGAATATGAAAGTTTTTGTGTTGAATAGGGAGAATATTTTCTCAGTCAAATATGACCAATAATATATGATGTTGAGTACAATGGTACAAATAATTTCAAGATAAAACAAATTTCGGAATAAAATTACTTGTTCCATTTTACGAATATAGAACTTATACAAAAAAATTTCAATATAAACATAAAGTCAACCTTCTCATTTACGAACCCCTTGGTCTGAGAGGAGTTCGTAAATGAGAAGGCCGACTGTATGTTTATATCAAAGATATTATAGCCGAAGGCTATATGGCAATCTTTTAATGTTATCGCAGTTCAAAAGTGATTCTCCATGGAGAGGGAACCAACAAGATGAAGTCATCATTAATTGCATATTAAATTTAAAAAAAATAATTTCGACAATCAAACAAATTATGACATTTTCTTAAGCCAAAATAACAAACTTAACATTAACTTTCTTCCTTCAAAAGTTCATATATTAAAGTTAAAAGTATATAGTTTGACAGTGCATCATTTGTTTACATTTTAAAGATGTCATCATAGTAAAAAATTATAATTCATTGCGGTATGTAATAATCTATTTGCACCAAAGTGGTTACTGCATAGTAAATACACGGAGGAATTTTTCTACAACTTTTAGTCAGTTGTGTATGGCTCGATGGTCTGTGCTCGTGTCTATGGCATTCAAGGTACCGAGATCGAGTCTCACCTTGGGAAATGAAATAAGATTTTTTTTTATTATCTGTATTGTTTGTTCAAATTTATTTCTTAGTGTATAGATTATACACATGATTTATAATGAAATCTAGATAAAAATTAACTTATGTCTTTATTATTATGTAACAACAAATGTGGTTTATGACATTATAAGCATATGGATCTTTGATCGGATTGTGATACCGGCTATGGTGTTCGCGTTAGCAAGGTCCTATCATATATTATAAATAACTAAAGATTCTGAGAAAATCAATCAATCAATATATCTTTTAAAAATCAATTATCTTTATTTAAATCAATGCATATAACCTATAGTGACGAATTAAATCTAGTTATATTTAATTATATAAAAACTTCACTGTGCTTTGAGTTGACAAGAATATGTGTTGTAATTTATGTGGTCTTAATGTATTATATTAGATTATAATTTTTTATATTAAATAATGTTTTTGAACAAATTTACCGCCGCCATCTTGTTGGTTCCCCTCCTGTTGGAATCACTTTTCAGTCTGGAGTGCGCCCTCTAGCCTTCGGCTTAATATCTTGATGGTTTATATTAACACTTTTTTTTGGCTCAAATGTCACAAAATGGAAATTCTGGTCATGTTTCAACAAAATGTTCAAAAAGGGTAAATATAAACATATGTGTGTACATTTTGAACATGTTGACCCATCAAGACTCTGTGATTTGCAGTTACATAGATATATATACACTGCATTGCACTGATGAAAGGCTAGTGTTGCCCGAAAGCTCTGCTAACTTTTCTGGCTGTTTTACTTTATCGTTTTGATTTAGCTTTTCGCTTTTTTTTTTGTATCTCCATTGAGATCCAGCCACTGATACCCACAGCATTGTCATTTTTTCAGTAATTTGCCTTTGGATTTATATATAAACATCATGCCATTTATGTTAAAGGTCACAAAATGGATTTTTTTTTTTTCAACAAAATGTTCAAAAAGGGTAAACATAAACGTATGTGTGTACATTTTGACACTAATATCAAGACTCTGTGATTTGCAATTACGTAGATATAAACGTCATGCCATTTATGTCAAAGGTCACAAAATGGAATTTCCGGTCATGTTTCAACAAAATGTTAAAAAAGTATCAATATAAACAATTTGACACCAAATACAGCTCTCTACGAAGTGGTTACAGATTTTCAAAACTTGTCGGCCATTTTTTTTAACATCAAATTTTGAACCTTTGCAGTATTCCGATTTGAGTAAACTTTTGATTTATGTTTTTTGAGACCATCTTTTTTATAATACATTAAAAACCCTTTCTTGCAATTTTGTTGTTGTTAGGCCAAATATTTTCATATTTTGACTAATTAAGAATATTACAAAATATACCTCTTGCACATTGCTTTCTCATTTTAATATCTAGACCACCTTGTACTATTGCAAACAAAGCTTGCTCTGATGGTCTCTTGTGAGCTGCGATACATCGGTCCAACCATCGTATAGACCTGAAAAGAAGATACTGTATATTATACAAATATCTGGGGCGGTCACAGGAATATTTTAAGGGGGTTGCCCAAGAGTACAGGGCTGTAGAAACCGATTATTTGCGCCACAGGCCTGGACTATAACATTAATGGTTAATATATATGATGAAATGGGATCTAAATTTTAATTTAGTGGCAGAAAAAACATTTAGTATGAAATTAAGGGTGTTGTCGGGCAACTGGGACAACACCCCTGCATCCGCCCCTGAATATGAAAGTTTTTGTGTTGAATGGGGCGAATATTTTCTCAGTCAAATATGATCAATAATATATGTTTTTGAGTACAATGGTACAAATAATTTCATGATAAAACAAATTTCATTCTTAACTGAATAAAATTACTTCCATTTTACGAATATAGAACTTATACAAATATTTTTGTCTGCACCTTTTGTGAACTTACATATATACTGAAATCAATGACTAGTACTGTTCTGCCTTACCACACTTAGAGTCAAATTTAAACAATACCATGAAAGACCCAGTGCATATCAAACAAAAGGTTCTGTTTTTTTTAATCTTTTCTGTGAGACTTTTTCTCATTCTCACAGATTTCCGTTTCAAAAAAAATTAATTTTTAATATATTACAAGGTGGTTTAGCTATTTCTGTGCCTGATTTATATATAAAAGACATGTTCGCCCGTGAGCTCAGCAGACTAGTTAAAAACCAATGGAACTTGAAACGTGTCCCACAACATTTGACTTTTGACAAACCTATGCATAGCTTCCTCTACCCGTGGGCCAGTAGTCAAAACATGAACTACATCATCTAGCTGCATCATAATATCTGCTCCTATACTATTCTGAATTTCCATTGATTTTTCTGGTGTAAGAAGCAATTCTTCATTTGTGTAAGGTGATCGAAACTTGACTCCTTCCTCTGTAATCACAGCAAGATCTAATAAGGACACCATTTGAAAGCCACCACTGTCCTGCAATGTCAAATCATAAAGTTAAAAACAATAAATTTATGAAACTGCAATCTGTGTCTGCTATATCGTGACTACTGTATGCAATACTATACAATTAGTTAAAAGTGTTAATTTTACTGTTTAATTAATTAATCATTTTCCTTTAAAGGCCAGGTGCGGGCTTAACATTTTTATTGATCATACATTCAAATAATTACCGATCTATAGCTTCCCCTATGTTTCATAATTTTTGGGATTTTATTTGTGTTACACAAGCTTGTTGAAAATAAGCTGTTTCTTATCAGTTCAAAGGCATTTCAAAAAGCAGATGACTAAATATAGGTAATATGTATAACTTGAATTTTAGTTTTTTGCTGTTTTTATTCAATTTCAGATTTTTATTTTCATGCTATAGCATTATCCCCCGTATATCCACCATCTTTTTTCACCTTCTAGGGAGTCACCAGACATGTCATTACATTAGGTTAAACTACATAATTACTGAAAAAAAAAAAGTCTTAAAAAGGTTTTTATGGCAGAACTTTGCCAAATTTTTTATTTGACCATTTTATGGGAAATTCATGTTTTTTCATCTTGATTTCTATTACAAATATTTGATTTATGTACAATTAACCAGATATCATATTTAAAATTCATGCCTGTACCGAGCTTTAAAAAAGTGTGTTCTATTCAATATAATACACAAAGTTTGAGAAAAACAATCTAAAATGTAAAAAATTGATTTCAAAAAGATTAAGACAGAAAGTAGAGTATAAATAGATAGATTATAAACTCACAGTTAAAAGTGCCCATTTCCAGTTCATAAAATTATGAAGACCATTTGCTTTATCCAGTAGTTTTGGACCCTGAAGAAACAAATGTTACAAATTAAAACACACTTGTAAGTGTATCTTTGCTATTTGATTTTGTATGACATTCCTTGCATTAATTCCCCTCATACAAGTCGTAAACATAGCCTCAAAAACTATTATTATCCTTACTAGACGCTTGCTTACACTCTCGTGCTCATGGATGGTTCTTATATATAGGCACTCCACACACAATACAGACATGATAGAATGTATGTAGTTGAATAATTATAATTTCACCGGGAGGGTTATAGAAAGTTACAAATGGGCAATTCCACGATTTTTTTTTGATTTTTTTAAATTTTCAAATTTTAGCAATCTTAACATGTTTGATATCAAACTAAAGCTAATGGGATATATTTTCAGGATAATTAAGCGGTAAAAAAAAATTATGAGATATATACGGACATATTTCCATTTAAAATAATGATATTTAGAAAACTTAAAAAATAAAACAATATGAGGTTTACTTAAATCCTATAAAACAGACAACTAAATCCCAATTTATACATGTCATTTCTTTTTAGAATTAAAGAATTAAATATATTATTTGAGATTTTGTTAACAAAAATTGAATTAATCAACGTAGAAATATTAAAGAGGGGCTAACATAATCATTAATAATTTTGTCGGGTTGTTACCAAAAAACAAATTTTTTTAAATTTAAGAACCATGTACCTTCTTGACAATTATAATATTTTCCAAACTATTAAAAATTATAGCTTTACATACACTCATAAGGTTATTTTTTTTAAAAACCTTATTTTTACATTTTTATATGATATTAAAAAGTGTCTGGTTGTTACTGAGCTGGTCACAGACTGACATGTCAATCTGTGACCAGTGTTATTACAGTAAGCTAAACTAGCATTTTTATAGTAAAATTTATTTCAATATGCTTTAAAATCAATAATCAAAATATATAGTATATAGTTTTAAAAAATGTAATCAATCAACATAGAAATATGTTGAGGAGACAACATAATCATTAATAATTTTGTCGGGTTGTTACCAAAAAACGACATTTTTTAAAATTTAAAAACCATGTACCTTCTTGACAATTATAATATTTTTCAAACTATTAAAAATTATAGCTTTACATACACTCATAAGGTTATTTTTTTTAAAAACCTTTTTTGTTACCGAGTTGGTCACAGACTGACATGTCAGTCTGTGACCAGTGTTATTACAGTACATTTTTATAGTAAAGTTTATTTCAATATGCTTTATAATCAATAATCAAAATATATAACAAAAGACAAGCTTCCTTGGAATGGTTTCTAATGATTTACTGCAAATACCCAACAAACATAATAAGACAATTACTATAGATTTTGACGACGCCTTATAGGTCAGTTTGTTACTATCGGTCTGTTACCAGACCCAAGTTTGTAAATTTTGATCCACCAACACCAAGAAGCAATTTAAAATAATTTTTTTTTAATCATTAATTCCTGATACATTATTTCACGTGATGAAAAAGTTTGATAATGCACCCTCTGTAGTATGTAAAAGGATCTATTTTTAGAAGTTTAACTAGAGATCGTTATGTCACCTCATAATGCTCTTTGATTGGCCAGCACATCGTCGGAAATTTCTATTTTCGTTTTTGCCGTATGTGTAGCCTACTCAGTCTGTGTACACTAACATACACACAAATGTCACACGATTAAAATATATTGAACCTCTAAAAAAAAGGGCACATTTAAAATTTAGGGGGGGCCCGGACCCTGTGGACCACCCCCTTGGATCCACCCTTGAGATGTGCAGTTATACTTTAGCATCAACATCCATTAGCCACCACGATTAGAAAGCACCCTATTAGGGGAAAACTCAACTTAATTAGTAAAAACAATGATTAAAATCAGTACCAACAAACTTTATATACCATAGAGTAAGTAACGCATGATTTACAGAATTTTTCGTACGTAAATTTACATATAGTCATCTCTCGAGCATCCAAAGGGGGACACCAGCAGAAAGCTGAACATCAGACGAGAGATGGCGTAATTCACCGAACCATGACGAATGACAGAACATCATGTCAACATCATTTGCGTGACCAAGGCTACTGAAAATAGCCGAAACGTAGCAAGTAAGTACTTGACAATTGGTTTAACAAAAAAGTTAACATTATTATTATTATTTTTTAAATATTAAGAATTATATATATTTTTTCAATAAAGTATATCAAAATATATATTTTTGTTATTGTATATTAATTATTCAGTAAAGTAACTAGTAGTGTTCACCATCATAATTTGTTAACTTCTTTCTAATTTATTTAACATTTATGTTATACCTTGCCTTCAGATATATAAATCAATTCAAAATGAGTTTTAAATACTAAAATAATAATAACATGGTAATTAATTACGCGAATTTCTGCTAATAACTTGACTGGCTGACTCAATTAGTGCTGTAGAAGGTGCGCGTTCCTCTGGCGTATTCGTCCCCACATTGCTTTATTGAAAACACAAACAATGTATTACAATGGAATAACACATAATGTATAACACACCCTATTACTAATAATAAAAACCAAGATTCGATAGTACTGTATGTAAATAATATATAAAGATTCGACAATACCGTACGTAAATTATTAATGCAATACTGTATAACGATTCGATAATATGTAAATAATATATAAAGATTCGACAATACCGTACATGAATTATTAATTCAATACTGTATGAAGATTCGATAGTACTGTATGTAAATAATATATAAAGATTCGACAGTACTGTCCGTAAATTATTAATGCATACTGAATATAGATTTGAGGAGATTATAGGAGAGTGCTCGAGAAACGTGGGTCAGTTCAAAGTTATTTTTTCCCTTTACTAGCAATATAAAGTATGTAAATAAGATATAAAAGTATGTATATTATGATGTAAACGTAAATTATTAATGATTCGATAGTATGTAAATATTAATAGAATATAAGATTCGATAGCATGTAAGTTAATATTAAAATACAAATAAAATATACATTGATTTATCGGCAGGCAAACTTAATTATTTAATATTAGGCCTATTAGTAGAAATATAAAGATTTGATAGTACTCAAATGATTTTTGGCTTTTATATTTATTGGTTTGACAGTACCCCTTAGCTGTAACTCAACTCGCCATAGGCCATGGCGTTGACAACAACAATCAAAGATTAAAGCGCACACAGCGTTCCATACAAATGACGATATTAAACTGGCGGCCGCTTCGATTATACTCCCCCTGCCTGGCCTAGGCCTATAATAACTGCAAGAAAATTCGTATTAGGACTAAATAATAAAACAAACAGACTAAAAAATTATCAACATCACAAAACTTTCGTGTGATATTTGATTGCACTGCAATAACATTGAAATGATCTATGCCCAGGCCTAAAACCACAATTACTTTAATTTTCACACACCTAGGTTTATCTGTGAAAAAATTTAAAAGAAGCTAATTTCAACTGATTTTGGTAAGTATGGGTATGGACAACTACCAAGAAAAAAGAATGGAAGATAGGGGCTGGGGAAAATTTTTTATCGGAGGTCAAAGTTCATTGACCGTTGCCAAATAGCTATAATTCTTGTATGAATCATATTTCGTCACCAGAATATGGTATCTAATTAAAATTGGTGTCAAAATGTGCAGAATTAAAAAAGGAATAACACTTAAAATAGAAGTCATATCTTTGGATCAAATCTTGACCACTAAAAATGAGGTCAAAGGTCAAAAAGTCAAATTTTCTACATAAAATGGCATATGATTGATATTTCAGCAACATATAATGGTATATTGATGTTAAAATATGCAGAAAAAAAAACAAACTTAAAAAATGAGGTCAAAGGTCAAAAGTATTTATTCTATCATGAACATGCTATTATTAGTGATTGTTTTTTTTAAATTAACAAAAATCCCCAAAACATTAACTTTGACTTATTGAGGCGTACATGGTGTCAAAACCCACAGAATAAATGACCCTAAACCAAGTCTTGACCACCAAATACAAGGTCAAGATAATGCTGATAATAACTTACAGTAACTATCACCAAAACAAAATAAATTAATAATTATAGTGCTTCCTCTTCATCGCTGTCAATTAGTTCTTCTGCATCTGTGTTATCCTTTCCATTCTCGCAATGTCCACTGCACACACCACATGCAGATACACACAACATGCCAGCGTTCATGCAGCTGCATCTCATGGTTTGGCATTGCCTTTCGCCTTTCTTGCAATTGCAGCAGATTCCTTTGAGAAGGTTGTCTGGCGCAATACCACAAGAAAGCATCTTAGGTTTAAGTTTTCTGTTGGAGTCTAATTCCCATCCTCTTCCCTTGGGTTCAAGGACCGAGGTGTTCAGATGCCTCCATATTCCAACTTGAAGATGAACACGCAGGCCATCAAAGTCTGCTTAAAGATACAAGTTAGTACAGTCGATAGGTCTATGATAGCAGAGCAAAATCAAAATATTAGTGTCCTGGGCGACAACAACAACTGGGGAATTAACACCTACGACCAAATCCATTGCAGATCTAACAATCAGTGTGTCACCATCATCCTTTGCTTGGCGTACAGTGATATGCTGTCTTGCCATCTCTGTAGATATCATCGTGATCAAGGCTCCTTTGTTCTTCTCATTTGCCAGGAATACCTCTCTATCACATGACACAGTCAGGTCCAGTGTGACACTCAAGTCCGGAGAAACCTTCTTTCCAGCCATCCGGCGTATATGCTCATGGTCTTTCATTGATGATTCTTCCCCGTAGCCATCAAACACGACGGTAGCACTATTGAATTTGTTGGCATTGCCTTTCGCCTTTCTTGCAATTGCAGCAGATTCCTTTGAGAAGGTTGTCTGGCGCAATACCACAAGAAAGCATCATCACGATGATATTGTAACGAAAATCCGCTCTCGGGTTTGTTCCCTTTTGGGGGGAAGGGTCTGCGGTACCGCGGCACACTCGAATGAAACAAAAAAAATCAATTACAATTTCTGGAGTGACCTCCTTTATTCTTCTTTGATTCCAAATTATTGGTAACAACCGATTATAATAATTAATTTAATTAGTTCTGCTATTACGCCGGATTTGAAACAACAGCGTAACCACCAGTAATGACGTAACCTCCAATAGTAGCGTAACCACCAACAACGGCGTAACCTCCAACATGCACGTAACCACCAACAATGGTGTAACCTCCAACAGCACGTAACAACCAACAATGGTGTAACCTCCACAGCAACGTAACCACCAACAATGGGTAACCTCCAACAGCACGTAACCACCAACAATGGTGTAACCTCCACAGCAACGTAACCACCAACAATGGTGTAACCTCCACAGCAACGTAACCACCAACAATGGTGTAACCTCCAACAGTGGTGTAACCTCCACAGCAACGTAACCACCAACAATGGTGTAACCTCCACAGCACGTAACCACCAACAATGGTGTAACCTCCAACCAGCAACGTACCCACCAACACAATGGTGTAACCTCCTACAGCACGTAACCACCAACAATGGCGTAACCACGTACCGGCTAACAGGGTAACCACCAGTAGTCTTAACCACTGGCTAATAGGTGTACCCACCAGCAAAGCAGTATCACAACCACAGGGTGTACCACGGGCTAACTGTATCTCAAGCAGTAACACAACCAGTAGGTGCAACCTCCGGCTCAGCTATCTCAAATAGTGATACAACCAGTACAGTAGGCGCAACCTTCGGCTCAATATGTCTCAAATAGTGATACAACCAGTACAGTAGGCGCAACCTCCGGCTCACTATGTCTCAAACAGCAGCTCAAGCGGTATGCTGTACCCTCCGGCTAACTTACTTGCTGTGTCTTAACTCTCCTTTTACTATTCAACTCCAATTTTCTCTTTCTTTCTAATCTTCTATACACTTTGTTTTTCAATTTCTCTAATGTCTCTACTTATTTTACACGTCTTCTCCCTGCTTCTCCGCTTTTCCAGCTCCAATCTCTCCCTCCTTTTTAACGCAGCTCGAGGTAACCCTCCATTGCCTTCCTTCTCAAATCCCTCTCAGCCCTTTTTCTCACGTCCGTTCTCTGCTTCTCCTCCTGCCTACTCTGCCTCCATCTGCCGCCCTCTATCTTTTCCTTCTACCCCAAAATCATTACATTATCTACAGAGATGGCAAGACAGCATATCACTGTACGCCAAGCAAAGGATGATGGTGACACACTGCTTGTTAGATCTGCAATGAATTTGGTCGTAGGTGCAGGCCTCGAATTTGGGGATTTTAGGGGCAAGGCCATTTGGCCTCCAGTTTTCATTGATTTTAGGGGCACCAAGGCCAAATGGGAGGGCACCAAGGCCATTTGTTTTAAATCGAAGGGGCACCAAGGCCAAAATTAAAAAATAACTAGGCCAAAATTAAAAAATAGCTTGTTTCCGGTTGAGGGTGGAATTAAAAAAAAAAAAAAAATTCTACCCGCAAAATGTTTTGGGGATTTCCCCCTATTCATCAGATTGCGTAGTAGTAGTAGGACTGTCTACAATACATCTTTTTGTATTTTATATAAATATTACGTGTATTTACGATCCATATAAATAATAAATAGGTACGATGGTCAGCGTTTATAGTTTACCGTCCTGTGTTGAATGTTTCGTTTAGTTTCAAATAATGCGATAAAAAGGCACGTGAAGCCAACCAAGGAACCCCAGAACAGGTATAAAGACCCTTACAACAGCAAGCTACTCAGCCTTACTTAGCTAGCAGTCGACGGAGAAAACATGATACCAAAACAATTTGTTTGTAGGCCTTACCTACAACTATTCATACACAGAGTGTTAACCACGGTAAAAATTAAGCCAATGACATTATGTAGTAGAATATAAATTATAGTTATTTTCCGAGTTTCGATTTCTGAAGCTTTTTTGTTAGTATAATCCATATTTATAAGAATTCAAAACACGGACGGACGTGCCGACCCCTTTCTCGCTCTTTGTGTTTAGCCGGCCTTCTGCACATGTATTGTGGACTATACCATTTCCTTGAGTTCGGTAAAAACGCGTTTGGTAATTTAGTGTACGACGTTGTTAAACAAGATTTTTTGATGATCTGTCTGCTGGATTATTGAGGTGGGTGCGATAAAATATAAATATGATATACCTCCAACGATCTTCGAGTTGAGGTGCAGGTTTAACTTTGGTGCTAAAAGTAAACACCCCTAATTTTACACGTATAATGGACTACACCATGCAGGAACGCACATGGTATTTTCTTATCAGAGGGTGCGTGTACGTCAACAGGAATTGCAGGGGTGAGGGAATTTCAATTTCTTTCACTTGTCCCCGGACAAGTACCTGCACGGAATTCACTTGTCCGAGAAAAAATTTTACTTGTCCCTCTTTATTGCGCAATAGGCAAAAAATTACACAAGTGTCGACAAATGTCACGCAAGTGTTTATTGTCGATTTAAAATTCAGCAGTTTATAGGCCTAGCCTAGACTTTTTTAGCCTGCTCAATATTTTGATAAAAATAACGGTCATTTTTAGGTTTTATTTTATTAACACAACAGTGTGTAGAGTACTGTAGGCCTAATTAATAAATAGTAGTTAGTAAATAAAAAATAAAAGAATTGAATTACCAAAAAAACTGTGGTGTCTATTATATACAAACGTATCATAGCCTAGTCATACATGTGAACTGATCTTTGCCTACTGTAGCTATGCCGGCTAGCTAGATAGTAGGTATATTTAAATTATTTTTTAAAATAATTTTTATTTTGTCCAGGCATAATTAAAATTATTTTTTTAAATAATTGTTATTTTGTCCAGGCATAATTAGTTAACAAATAATACCGAATTAATGTAGGTCTGGCTAGGCCCAATACTAATTAAAGCTTGCCATCCAGACACTAGGCCTTAGACAGTCACCATGGAGAGAGAGAAAAATACCTCCAGGCTCCAGGCCATCCTTACTCTAGAAGTTAGGCCTCCTACTCTACAACAGACAGAGAGAGGATGTTTTTGTTATTATCCAATTCACTAAATAAAATAGCTTGTTGCATTTCACAGGTAAATTTATAAAAAACATTCTTTTCCCTATGAAACCACTTTATCAATTGTCCGTTCCATGCACGATGTACAGAGAAAAATTAAAATACTGGGCCTACCACATCCTCGCGTGTATACAGCATGGTATTTTTGATCAACAATACCTGGTAGAGTCCATTAATTACGGGGGTTCTTTTTAACTGGGCATTTTTTTAATTACCCAGTTAACCTATGTCTCAACCACTGCATGGTCCAAAAATGTTTTAATTACCTCCCCAAATAGAAAATCGTGTAATCTATAATGATGTGACTCAGGTCATTGACCAATCAGTGATGTATTAAATGCACTGGGTTTAATGTGCTTTGAAGAAGCCTGCTATTTTTATTAATGCACATGGCTAACTGTGTTGGCACATGGTTTTCTGTGCTCTTAGTTTAATTTCCTGAATTTCAAAAGTGCTTGTCCTCGGACAAGAGGATACGTCAAATGTGGTTGTCCGACCGTAAAAAACACTTGTCCCGGGCGTCGGGCAAGTGGGTTCGCTCAGCCCTGAATTGTTTTTCCAACGATCCGATCCTTCGCGTATTACCAAAGAATATAAATAGGTAAAGAATCAACAGTACGCGCTGTTATACATAGAAGGATAGACGCTTATTCATGGACGCGTAAGAATCCAGCAGCCGAACGACGGCGGGCTCTAGATATGGTTCCCGTCTAATCCCACGTTTCGATGGATCGTGATGATCTGATGTGTTCTCGCGTCTGTGCTCTACTAATTTTGATATTATTAATATTTTGATAATCATTTTGATAAATAATCATCGTTTGCATTTTTATAGATATTTACAATAAAAGTTTTACCTTACCCACGCCTGAAGGTGGCGCACTTTTTCTAGCGAAAAAGAAATGCGCCACCTTCAGGCGTAGGCAAATAGTAACCCGGATGTGGTTTACACCGCCAACGGAACTGTTGTATCTTCTCCTTTTATTATCTTTGGTATTACGTACGGACGTCGTGTGTGAAATTTCTTATCAGAGGGTGCGTGTGCGTCAAATAGAATTGTTTTCCCAATGAATTGAAGAATTGCGTGTGTTTGACCGGATCGGCGGCGGGAGGATAGGCTAGGCTAGCTAGGAGTGCGTGTAATCGAAGGCGGCTAGCTCAATAAGGTTTATCGCAAATAGCGTGTGCGATGCATGATGGGAAGGATTTGGGAGCAAACGTCACAACGCGTACGTACGTGATTTGTTGTTTGCACGTACGCGTTGTGACGTTTGCTCCCAAACCCTTCCCATCATGCATTGTGCAAGCTATTTGCGATAAACAAAGAACTTATATAACACAAGAATTTCCTGTTCGTCCGAAGCGATTGCTATTCATTTTCGAGGGCATTGAGGCCAACTGGGAGGGCACCGACGGCACTGGCCGCGGTAAAATTTGAGGCCTGTAGGTGTCAATTCCCCAGTTGTTGTTGTCGCCCAGGACACTGATATTTTGATTTTGCTCTGCTATCATAGACCTATCGACTATCTTATATCTTAAAGCAGACTTTGATGGTCTTTACGACATCTCTACCATAGACATCTGTGACCGCGAGGAGTTCCTCTTCAAGTATGGCTGGTCTGGAAATGACACTGTTTCATGCATTCATGGACATACCAAATGTGCTATTTACAAATCCAAATTTCCTGCCAGTGTCATCACAACATTTACATGTACCACTTCACCTGTCTCACAAATTCGAACAGCCGAATCAAAGGCAATGCAGATCACATATGGCTGTGGGGATACTCCTCTTGAAAAGCCTCGCTATCTTAAGTTCAAGAAGCAAGCAGCCAAAGGAAAGATCGATCCTGACCGTCTACCACCAACGGAATATGCAACCGCTCAACATTCCCTGCGTGTTCATCTTCAAGTTAAGATATGGAGGCATCTGAACACCTCGGTTCTTGAACCCAAAGGAAGAGGATGGGAATTAGACTTCAACAGAAAACTTAAACCTAAGATGCTCTCTTGTGGTATTGCACCAGACAACCTTCTGCTGCAATTGCAAGGAAGGCGAAAGGCAATACCAAACCATGAGATGCAGTTGCATGAAAGCTGGCATGTCGTGTGTGTCTGCATGTGGTGTGTGCAGTGGACATTGCGAGAATGGAAAGGATAACACAGATGCAGAAGAACTAATTGACAGCGATGAAGAGGAAGCACTATAATTATTAATTAGTTATCCGCTTGGTAGAGCGTAAGCTGCGCACGGAGCATGAAAATCATGTGTTTTTCTCTTGAATTATGATTTTACAGCCTTTCCTAGTCAGTTTACAAAAGATTAACATCATTTCAAATTAAAATGACGTCATACGAACACGTTGATTTAGACCATTTGCGCGCATTTTAGTTGAAAAAGTAATAAAATATTGTCAAAATAATGCCAATTTTGAATCTATTATAGCTCTTCGGGATCATAGGTTACCCAAATTTTTTTAACATATTATGTAAGATGATAAATTGTAGATATGAATTCATGCAGAATTTTTACCTCTCGGATGTTATGACGTCATCGTATGGCCACACGAATGTAAAATATAGGATTTTTGTCTGTTTCGTTATTGCTCATCATATTCAACAGAGCGCATCGCGCTTATACGTATTCCATTTCCCCCAAGATTTTAATATTGTCTACGTTAATCAACTATCTTCCGTATGAGTTAAAAATATTTTAATTTTTATGACGTCATCATGTCTAAAAATGTAAATAACGTGGGTCACTTATTTTCATTTTTACAGTAAATTTCAATCTGTTATAGCTCGTCAGAATAAAAAGTGATAATCATGATTAAAACGTTTTCTGGACGCTATTGGAGTGTAGATACGAATTCATGTAAACATTTTGCCAATCAGATGTTGTGACGTCATCATATGGCCAGTTGAATAAAAAAAGTCGTATTTTCATATTTAAAAGGGTGCGCATCTATATTTTACGTATTCAAATTTCTTCTACACGTATGTTGTTCCTGAGATAATTTCCTTCTGAAATTGCTATCTAAGTGTTTCATTTTGATACCGTCGCCATGTTAAAAATTGGAATAAATGGCGGGTCCCGTAATTTCACCTATTCTACACTGTATGTAATATGTATACAGATTATACTGTTTGCACTGTATATACTATGACACAAAATTGACAGAATTCAGCACTAACAGCATATGATATTCTTCAGTTCTTGTCATAATGCCATAATCTTTATCTGTGTGCAATATTCCAACGTATGACGTGCATGTGGCGTTTGTCGTGGTGCGGATAACTAACTCGTCAAAGTGACGAGTTTCATGTCTAGTTAGTTATCCGCTTAGTAGCGGATAACTCCTTGTAATCGTCCTGTTTCATCATATTTTTTTTTTTTTTCCTGTATTATACTTCTTTCCTTCTGTCATTTTTGTGCGTCGCGTTTCTCTAAAACGTGTAAACAGAACATATCGTAACTTTGTCAACATATCGACATTTACGTGAACTTGTGCACCTCCTATTTTTGAATGACGTCAGAGTTGCTCAACGTGACTTACGCGCGATTTTATGAATTTCAATGATTGATCATAGACTAAAAACCAAACATAATTTTGTTTTGACACTTTGTGAAAATTTAAGTCACATCAAGCGCAAACTTTCTATGGATTAAAAATAGCATCTTTCAAAAAAAGTTACGCGAGCACGCGCGTTTAAAATTTTAGAGTGCGAAAAATCAACTTCTAATCAACTTTCTATGCGTTTCATGTCATTTTGAGCATGTCAAAAATTCCCACGCGCGCGAAACTTTTTACGCACGCGGTGCACAATGACTGCCTCTTTGTGATGGTTCTTAACCTCTTCAACAATTCTCCTCAGTGCAAGAATGTGCGTAGTTGTTGATCGTGCCTGACGAAAGCCATTCTGGTTGGGGCGTAAAACTTCATTAATCACAGGACGTATCCTATTTAAAATCAGGCGATTGTAGATCTTTGCAGCCAATTGTGATAATGAAATACCCCTGTAGTTATCTGGTTTTGAAAGATCACCTTTTTTCGGGATATGAACGAAATTCCCCATTCTGATGGCCTGTTTCCATCAAGAATTTGATTGCAGAAAGAAGTGAGAGCTTTCTGGGTGCCAGGTAATTTCCATATTTCGATGGGAAGACCGTCAGGTGCTTTGCCAGATTTCATCTGTTTGCACGCAATTGACACCTCAGCCTCGGAGAACCTCTCGGAGCTTATCTGGTGGTTAAGTTGAAGATTTTGCCGATATCCATGTCATCTACCACTGAAGTCTCCACCGATAGTAGTTTGTGGAAGTGAGTTTTCCATGCTAGAAGACGATCCTCTCCCATGATGCAGGCACTTTGAGATCTCTTCCCTGAGAGTTGTTTGACAAGTTGCCATGCAGATCTTAAGCTGTTGGTCGATGCTGGTTGATCGAAAAAAAATGACCAAAAAAACACATTTTCTGGTTAAATTATTCTTTAAAATGTCAATGGACACACTGTATGGTATAAAATGGAAGCATATACAATATGCTACCCATTGCTACCCAACTTGTATTGAAATTTTTAATTAGGAATATAACTTTATGGAAAATGTGCATAATTGACTTCAGTATTTAGAATTATTATTAATTTATCTTTATCAACTGGTACGACCTTTCCTGATGATTTGAAGTTGGGTCTAGTTACATTTATTTTAAAGAAACCTTTACTGGATCATACTTGCATGGCAAATTTTCGATCTATTTCTAATGTCGCTTTTTTATCTAATTGATCCTTGAGAACTGCGTTGCTTTAGATCTCATACATTTTCTTGACGACAATAATCTGTTCGACCCTCTTCAATCAGCATATAGAAAGCACCACAGTACAGAGTCAGCCATTCTCAAGGTGCATAATGATATTATTTTAGCTCTGAATAAAGGTAATTGTCTTTTTTCTGTGTACCTCGACCTGTCGGCAGCTTCTGATACCATGGACTATTCCATTCTTATTGCAAGACTTTCGTCTATTGGTATCTGTGGATCTGCTCTAAATTGGTTCAAGTCATTTGTCTTCTAGGAAGCAGCAGGTCCGGATTGGTAATGTCAAATCCACCTCTATCGACCTGAAATGCGGTGTTCCTCAAGGATCAATACTGGGTCCAGTATTGTTTTTAGTTTACATCTCGCCCATGAGTGATATCATTAAGAGACATTGTGTCCAATATCATGTGTACGCAGATGATACACAACTGTACATCAGCTTTAATCCAGCAGAGTTTAATGAGGCGAAATCGGTTATCGAAGCTTGTGTTGTTGATGTTCAGGATTGGCTAACTAAAAACATGCTCTTTTTAATCCTGGTAAAACCGAAATCTTATTTCTTCATTCAAAACACTTCAAGAAATTGGCCATTGCTAGAAACATCAATCACATCATCGTTGGAGGTTAGATATATCGGAGTTGTATTTGACTCGGCAACGATTATGTCCATACATATCAACAACATTAGTAAATCTGAAACCTACAGTACCACCTTCGTAACATAAGATCAATTCGCAAACACACTCCTCGCTTATTAAACTTGTCCATGCACTAATAACATCACGGTTAGACTACTGCAATGCCATTTTGTTTGGTCTACCAAATAAAGAACTTAATAAACTACAACTAAGTTTTTTCTTTTTTATACCAAATATTTCATTACAACGCTAGAATTATTTCACCTAAAATAAACTTACATTAATTTATACTCATTTTTGTCTAAATTTAATAAAATATGCATATTTTCCAAAAATAACATCACATAATTAAATACAAGTTGGGTAGCAATGGGTAGCATATTGTATATGCTTTCATTTGATACCATACAGTGTGTCCATTGACATTTTAAATATTTAACCCGAAAATGTGTTTTTTGGTCAAAGGTCAGTAAAAGCATTTCCGGTCATTTTTTTGGGTAAAAGTTGTGTTAGACCGAATATAAATATGTATATTCTGAACAATTTGACACCAAAAGCAAATCTGTATGACAAGTGGTTTTCGAGATATAAGAACCACACATTTCTAACCTTTGACCCCGATTTTGGGCATGTCCGCCCTAGATAACGAATTTGACACATATCCCATGTTGTTCCTTGGGGTCAAATTATCCTATAACAGTTGAGATATTCTCTCCTAAATTGAATGCATACAAATCTTACTCAGGTCCTACACTAGCAGTAGTTATTAATGAATAAAGGTCAATGACCTTTGACCCGACTATCTGACCAATGGCACAAGTAACCCAAAATTTGCAAAAACTTTATTTTGTTGTTTGACCACTAAAACATAGATGTACAAACCACATTTGTCTTTTTAAACCCAGGAGTTGAGGAGTTATGAGCCATCAAATGCCACAAAAAGGTGACTGACCTTTGACCCTCAATATCTCACTAACGCAGCAACTAGAAGGCTGCAAAAATTTTTTGGTAATTATTGACACCTAAAGCTACAAGAAAATACCAAAAGACCTTTTATTAGAATTTTTTCAAGGTCAAACCATATATAGCCTCTACTTAATTATATGAATCAAAATAATAGAAATTCATATTCTTCAGTTCAGGTCATAATGCCATAATCTTTTTCTGTGTGCAATATTCTAACATATGACGTGCACGTGGCGTTTGTCGTGCGGATAACTAACTCGTCAAAGTGACGAGTTACATGTCTAGTTTTTTTTCTGTATTCTTCTTTCTTTCTGTCATTTTTGTGTCTCGCGTAACTCAAAAACGTGTAAACATAACATTTCATAACTTTGTCAACATGTGGGCATTTACGTGAAATTGTGCACCTCCTATTTTGAATGACCTCAGAGTTGCGCAACATGACTTACGCGCGTTTTTACGAATTTCGCGTATTTAACATAGATCGAAAACCATATAACAATTTAGTATGAAACTTAACAAAAGTTTAAGTTATATCTTGCGCTAACTGACTATGGGGAAAAAATGGCATGTTTCACACGAAGTTACGCGGGCACGCGCGTTTAAAATTTCAAAATGCGAAAAATCAATTTCTAATCAACTTTCTACGCATTTCATGTCATTTTGAGCATGTAAAAAATTCCCACGCGCGCGCATTTTTTTACGCGCATGGTGCGAACGTAGTGTTGAAAACAATTTTTTTTGCGTGATTTATGTTTTTTCAGCCTTTTCTAGTAATTTTACCAACTTTTAAACAATTTCGACTTAAAATTACGTCATACGGGCACGTTGAATTGGATAATTTACGTGCGTTTTTGATGAAAAAGTTAAAAAATTTGTCAAAATTCGTCAAAATTATGCCTTTTTTTAAACAGTCATAGATTCTAAAGAACGAGGTGAACTTTTTTTTAATTACATATTCTGGAAGTTGATGAGTTGTAGATATCGTATCATGAATCAATATGGCTAACCGGACATTGTGACATCATCGTATGGCCACATGAATGTAAAATATAGGATTTTTGTCTCTTTTGTTATTGCTCATCATATTCAATGGAGCGCATCACACCTATCTGTATTCCGTTTTCTCCGAGATTTTAATATTGTCTAGGTCAATCACCTATCTTACGCATGAGTTAAAAATATTTTAATTTTTATGACGTCATCATGCCTAAAAATTATAATTAACAGGGTCATTAATTTCATTCTTACAGTAAATTTTAATCTGTTATAGCTTGTAAGAACAAAAAGTGATAATTATGATTAAAACGTTTTCTGGAAGCTATTGGACTGTAGATACGAATTAATGTGAACATTTTGCCAATCGGATGTTGTGAAGTCATCATATGGCCAGTTGAATAAAAAAAGTCGTATTTTCATATTTTGCGTCATAGTTCATCACATTTAAACGAGCACGCATCCATATTCTACGTATTCAAATTTCTTCTACACGTTAATATGTTGTTGGTGAGATAATGTCCTTCCGAAATTGCTATCTTAGTGTTTAATTTGAATACCGTCGCCATGTTAAAAATTGGAATAAACGGTGGGTCCCGTAATTCCACCTATTCTACACTGTATTTAATATGTATACAGATTATACTGTATATACTATATGACACAAAATAGACAGAATTCAGCACTAACAATACATGATATTCTTCAGTTCAGGTCATAATGCCATAATCTTTTTCTGTGTGCAATATTCCAACGTATGACGTGCACGTGGCGTTTCTCGTGCGGATAACTAACTCGTCAAAGTGACGAGTTTCATGTCTAGTTAGTTATCCGCACTTGGCGGATAACTCCTTGTGATTGTATAGGATCATCATTTTTTTTCTTTTTGGTTATCCGCAACTTTTTAAGTTGCGAATAACCCTTGTTATTGTAAATATCCTTTTTTTTTTCATCTTTATTAGTTATCCGCTTAGTAGCGGATAACTCCTTGTAATCGTCCTGTTTCAATTTTATATTATTCTTCTGTCTTTCTCCCTCACTTTTTGTGCAGAGCGTATCTCTAAAATGGGTAAACATAACATTTCATAAATTTGTCAACATATGGGCATTTACGTGAAGTTGTGCACCTCCTATTTTTGAATGACGTCAGAGTTGCGCAACGTGACTTACGCGCGATTTTATGATTTTTTATGATTGCTCATAGACTAAAAACCAAGCATAATTTTGTTTTGACACTTTGTGAAATTTTAAGTCATATCAAGCGCAAACTTTTTGTGGATTAAAAATGGCATGTTTTACAAGAAGTTACGCGCGCACGCGCATTTAAAATTTCAAAATGCGCAAAATTAATTTATAATCAACTTTCTACGCGTTTCATGTTGTTTTAAGCATGTCAAAAATTCCCACGCGTGCGCACATTTTTACGTGTGCGGTTGGCACGTAGCATTGAAAACGTATTTTTTCACGTGATTTATGTTTTTCCAGCCTTTTCTAGTAATTTTACCAAATTTTAAACAATTTCGACTTAAAGATACGTCATACGAGCACGTCGAATTGGACAATTTGCGCGCGTTTTTTATGAAAAGGTTAAAAAATTCGTTTAAAATATGCCTTTTTTTAAACAGTCGTAATTTCTAAACTAGACGGTCAAATTTTTGTGGATGACATATTCTAGAAGTAGATGAGTTGTAGATATCGGATCATGCATTAATATGGCTAACCGGACATTGTGACGTCATCGTATGGCCACGCGAATATGAAATTTAGGATTTTTGTATCTTTCGTCATAACTCCTCACATTTAATAGAGCGCATCTCCACTTATCCGTTTTCTATTTTCACCCCGATTTTGATATTGTCTAGGTCAATCAACTATCTTTAGCATGAGTTAAAAATATTTTAATTTTTATGACGTCATCATGCCTAAAAATTTAAATTACGAGTGGCATTAATTTCATCTTTACAGTAAATTTCAATCTGTTATAGCTCGTAAGAATAAAATGTGATAATCACGATTAAAACGTTTTCTTGAAGCTATTGGATTGTAGATACAAAATCATGTGAAAATTTTGACAATCAGATGTGGTGACGTCATCATATGGCCAGTTAAATAAAAAAAGTCGTATTTTCATATTTTGCGTCATAGTTCATTACATTTAAAAGATCGCGCATTAATATTTCACCTATTCAAATTTCTTCTACACGTTAATATGTTGTTGCTGAGATAATTTCCTTCCAAAATTGCTACCTTCGCGTTTCATTTTAAAACCATCAACATGTTAAAAATAGCGGGTCCCGTAATTTCCCCTATTCTACACTGTATGTGATATGTATACAGATTACACTGTGTATACTACCGTATATTTCGGTGTATAAGTCGCACCTGTGTATAAGACGCACCCCCAACTGAGAGTAAAATATCGGTATTTTTTATATCGTCGATGTATAAGACGCACCTTATATTTCATCAAAACAATGTTTTTTTAAATTGTAATCAATATTATTGTAATTATATATTTTGTTATATCTACAACGGCGTCCTTTATTTAGGTTTTTTCTTACCTAGGCTCGGCCGCGCCCAGCCTCAACAAGTTCTTTCTAACTTGTTATTCATGAGTTTCGCCGCAACATCGAGTGCATGACCGTGTGTGTAACACGCACGTGTGTGGGCTAGCCTCGCTCGATCATTTCGAGAGGGCGCACGTTTTCACGGACAATCGTATTCGATTAGTATCTATGTATCCGAGAAGTGTGTACGCTAGGTCCATGCTATAATCACCTGGAGAATATACTAGTCGAATACCGTACACCATGTGCCACCAAAAGAAGGGCTTGCGCTTGGGGTACGGCGATCGTGCGTATAACTACTGTATAAATAAATACTATTCCAATCGTACGACGTAAACGTTTACAAATGAAATTTTATCGGAGCGCCATAATGAACAAATCTTTTCATCATATTTAGTATAACATCATGCTAAAATGACTTGAAAACTAGGCCTAGGCAGAAGCAGGTTGCCGTTACGTTAGTTAGTTACTGTAGCTAGGCCTAGCCTACTCAGGCCTAGCAAACGAGGTGACGATAGCCTAGGCCTATGTACAATTTGTGTGGTGAGGCATTTATGTTCGGTGTATAAGACGCACCCTTAATTTAGAGGTCAAATTTGCGTGTCAAAAGTGCGACTTATACACCGAAATATACGGTATATATGAATCAAAATAATAGAATTCAGCAATAACAACATATCATAGTCTTCAGTTCAGGTCATAATGCCATAATCTTTTTCCGTGTGCAATATTCCAACGTATGACGTGCTCGTGGCGTTTGTCGTGCGGATAACTAACTCGTCAAAGTGACGAGTTTCATGTCTAGTTCTTCTTTCTTTCCCGGATTTTTGTGCGCAGCATATCCCCTATTGCTTGTTACTATATCATATATATAACTTTTTCATCATATGGACATTTACCTGAAGTTGTGCACCTCCATATTTTGAATGACGTCAGAGTTGCGCAACGTGACTTACGCGCGATTTTATGAATTTCAATGATTGGTCATAGATTATAAACCAAAAGTCACTTTGTTTTGACACTTAGTGAAAATTTAAGTCATATCAAGGGCAAACTTTCTATGGATTAAAAATGACATGTTTCACAAGAAGTTAAGCGCGCACGCGCATTTAAAGTTTCAAAATGCGCAAAATTAATTTCTAATCAACTTTCTACGCTGATCATGACATTTTGAGCATGTCAAAAATTCCCGCGCGCGCAAACAAATTTACGCGTATGGTGCGCACGGAGCATGAAAATCATGTTTTTTCTCTTGAATTATGATTTTCCAGCCTTTCCTAGTCATTTAAAAAAAGATTGACTTCATTTCAAATTAAAATGACGTCATACGAACACGTTGATTTAGACAATTTGCGCGCATTTTAGTTGAAAAAGTTACAAAATAATGTCAAAATTATGCCTACTTTGAATCTATTATAGCTCCTTAGGATCAACCGTTACCCCCAATTTTTTTAATTTAATATGTAAGCAGATATGTTGTAGCTATGAATTCATGCAGAATCTTTACCCCTCGGATGTTATGACGTCATCGTATGGCCACACGAATGTAAAATATTGGATTTTTGACTGTTTCGTTATTGCTCATTACATTAAATAGAGCGCATATCGCTTATACGTATTCCATTTCCTCATATATTTTAATACTGTCTAGGTCAATCAACTATCTTTCGCATGAATTAAAAATATTTTAATTTTTATGACGTCATCATGTCTAAAAATGTAAATAATGTGGGTCACTTATTTTTATCTTTACAGTAAATTTCAATCGGTTATAGCTCATCAGAATTATAAGTGATAATCATGATTAAAACGTTTTCTGGAAGCTATTGGATTGTAGATACGAATTTATGTGAATATTTTGCCAATCAGATGTTGTGATGTCATCATATGGCCAGTTAAATTCAAAAAGTCATATTTTCATCTCTTGCGTAAAAGTTCATTGCGTTTAAACGAGAGCGCATCTCACTTTCACGTGCCCAAAATTCTTAAAATTTGTATTAATGTAATTATTTAGATAATTATCTTCTAAAATTGTTATCTTTATATGCCAATTTGATGACGTCATCGTGTTAATAATTGGATTTAAAAGATGGGTCTCGTAATTTTGTCTATTCTACACTGTATATAACATACAGTGTATTCTGTAAACACTGTAATATGCTGTATGCTACAAAATAGGTACAATTCAGCACTGTAAACATTCTTAATTCATGTCATAGGATGGTATAATAATTGTCGAAGTTCATATAGTTTAAAGTATGTGCATGTTGCGTTTGCGCGGATAACCCGAACTCGTCAAAGTGACGAGTTCAAATCTAGTTTTTCTGTATTATTCTCATTTCTTTCCTTCCATTTTTGTGTAGAGCGTTTCTCTAACATGTGTAAATGTAACATTTAATAACTTTGTCAACATATGGGCATTTACGTGAAGTTGTGCACCTCCTATTTTTGAATGACGTCAGAGTTGCGCAACGTGACTTACGTGCGATTTTATGATTTTTTATGATTGATCATAGGCTAAAAACCAAGCATAAATTTGTTTTGACACTTTGTGAAAATTTAAGTCATATCAAGGGCAAACTTTTTGTGGATTAAAAATGGCATGTTTTACAAGACGTTACGCGGGCACGCGCATTTTTCCTCTGTTTTTGTGTCTCGCGTATCTCAAAAACGTGTAAACATAACATTTCATAACTTTGTCAACATATGGGCATTCACATGAAGTTGTGCACCTCCTATTGTGAATGACGTCAGAAATGCGCAACGTGACTTGCGCGCGATTTTATGAATTTCGCGTATTTAACATAGATTTAAAACCATATAACAATTTAAATTGAAACTTAGCAAAAGTTTAATTTATATCATGCGCTAACTTTCTGTGGAAAAAAAATTGCGTGTCTTACACAAAGTTACACGCGCACGCGCATTTAAAACTCAAAATGCGCAAAATTAATTTTTAATCAACTTTCTACGCTGAATATGACATTTTGAGCATATCAAAATTTCCTACGCGCGTGAACAATTTTATGCGCGTGGTGCGCACGTAGCGCTAAAAGTATTTTTTTTTTATTGAATTATGTTTTTCCAGCCTTTTATAGTAATTTTACCAATTTTAAAACAATTTCGACTTACAATTACGTCATACGGGCACGTTGAATTGGATACTTTACGTGCGTTTTTGATGAAAAAGTTCAAAAATTTGTCAAAATTATGCCTTTTTTTAAACAGTCATAGATTCTAAACTACATGGAGAACTTTTTTTTAATTACATATTCTGGAAGTTGATGAGTTGTAAATATCGGATCATGCATTAATATGGCTAACCGGACACTGTGACGTCATCGTATGGCCACGCGAATATAAAATATATGATTTTTGTCTCTTTTGTCATAGCTCATCACATTTAATAGAGCGCATCTCCACTTATTCGTTGTCCATTTTCACCCCGATTTTAATATATTCTAGGTCAATCAACTATCTTTTGCATGAATAAAAATTTTTTTAATTTTTTTAACGTCATCATGCCTAAAAATTTTAATTAATTTGGTCATTAATTTCATCTTTACAGTAAATTTTAATCTGTTATACCTCGTAAGAATAAAATGTGATAATCACGATTAAAACGTTTTCAGGAAGCTATTGTATTGTAGATACAAAATCATGTGTAAATTGTGCCAATCGAATGTTGTGACGTCATCATATGGCCAGTTAAATAAAAAAAGTCGTATTTTCATCTTTTGCATTATATTTCATTACATTTAAAAGAGCGCGCATCAATATTTCACATATTCAAATTTCTTCTACACGTTAATATGTTGTTGCTGAGATAATTTCATTCAGAAATTTGTACTTTTGCATTTCATTTTGAAACCGTCAAGATGTTAAAAATTACAATAAAATACGGGTCCCGTAATTTCACCTATTTTACACTGTTTGTGATATGTATACAGATTGTACTGTGTATACTATATGACAAAAAATAACAGAATTCAGAAATAACAACATATCATATTCTTTAGTTCAGGTCATAATGCCTTAATATTTTTCTGTGTGCAATATTCTAACGTATGACGTGCACGTGGCGTTTGTCGAGCGGATAACTAACTCGTCAAAGTGACGAGTTTCATGTCTAGTTCTTCTTTCCTTCCTTCCTTTTTGTGAGTCGCGTTTCTCTAAAATGTGTAAACATAACATTTCATAACTTTGACAGCATATGGGCATTTACGTGAAGTTGTGCACCTCCTATTTTTGAATGACGTCATAGTTGCGCAACGTGACTTACGCGCAATTTTATGAATTTCAATGGTTGAACATAGATTAAAAACCAAAAGTCATTTAGTATTGACACTTTGACAAAATTTAAGTCATACCAGGGGCAAACTTTCTACGGATTAAAAATGGCATGTTTCACAAGAAGTTACGCGCGCACACGCATTTAAAGTTTCAAAATGCGCAAAATTAATTTCTAATCAACTTTTTACGCGTTTCATGTCATTTTGAGCATGTCAAAAATTCCCACGGGCGCGCAATTTTTTACGCGTGCGGTGCACACGTAGCGTTAAAAACATATTTTTTCCTCTTGAATTATATTTTTCAAGCCTTTCCTAGTAATTTTGAAAACAATTTAGACCTTTTCAAGTTTAAATAACGCCATACGAACATGTTGAATTAGACAATTCGTACGCGTTTTTTATGAAAAAGCTTAAAAAATCATCAAAATAATGTCTTTTTTTAAACAGTCATAGTTTCTAAAGTAAACCATGAACCGTTTATTTTTATTACAAAATCTAGAAGTTGATGAGTTGTAGATATCGGATCATGCATCGATAAGGCTAAAAAAACATTGTGACGTAATCGTATGGCCACACGAATGTAAAATATAGGATTTTTGTCTCTTTTGTTATTGCTCATCACATTCAATGGAGCGCATCACGCTTATCTGTATTCCTTTTTCTCCTACATTTATATATTGTCTAGGTCAATCAACTTTCTTTAGCATCAGATAAAAATATTTTAATTTTTATAACGTCATCATGCCTAAAAATTTTAATTACGTGGGTCATTAATTTCATCTTTACAGTAAATTTTAATCTGTAATAGCTCGTAAGAATAAAATCTGATAATCACGATTAAAACGTTTTCTGGAAGCTATTGGATTGTAGATACGAAATCATGTGAACTTTTCGCCAATCGGATGTTGTGACGTCATCATATGGCCAGTTAAATAAAAAAAGTCGTACAGTATTTTCATATTTTGCGTCATAGTTCATTACATTTAAAAGAGCGCGCATTAATATTTCACGTATTAAAATTTCTTCTACACGTTAATATGTTGTTGCTGAGATAATTTCCTTCCGAAATTGCTACCGTCGCATTTTAAAACCGTCAACATGTTAAAAATTGCAATAAATAGCAGGTCCCGTAATTTCACCTATTCTACACTGTATGTGATTATACTGTGTATACTATATATGACACAAAATAACAGAATTCAGCAATAACAACATATCATATTCTTCAGTTCAGGTCATAATGCCATAATCTTTTTCTGTGTGCAATATCCCAACGTATGACGTGCACGTGGCGTTTGTCGTGCGGATAACTAACTCGTCAAAGTGACGAGTTTCATGTCTAGTTTATTTTGTTTTGGTGATAGTTACTGTAAGTTATTATCAGCATTATCTTAACCTTGTATTTGGTGGTCAAGACTTGGTTTAGGGTCATTGTCAAATTTAGTTTGACCCATTTATTCTGTGCGTTTTGACACCATGTACGCCTCAATATGTCAAAGTTAATGTTTTGGGGATTTTTGTTAATTTAAAAAAAAACAATCACTAATAATAGCATGTTCATAAATACTTTTGACCTTTGACCTCATTTTTTAAGTTGTTTGTTTTTGGTCCAAGTTTTCTTCCTTTTTTTTCTGCATATTTTAACATCAATCAATATACCATTATATGTTGCTGAAATATCAATTATATGCCATTTTATGTAGAAAATTTGACTTTTTGACCTCATTTTTAGTGGTCAAGATTTGATCCAAAGACATGACTTCTATTTTAAGTGTTATTCCTTTTTTAATTCTGCACATTTTGACACCAATTTTAATTAGATACCATATTCTAGTGACGAAATATGATTCATACAAGGATTTATAGCTATTTAGTAGTCTGGGCTCCAGACGGAGTTTTGTCTTAATATTAGTAAAAATATAAATATTTTTGCACATATGGCGTTTCATACGTGTATTACTTGAGTTTGGATACTCCGTCTGGGGAAACACGCACAAGTCACGTGGTTTGACACCAAGAATTCTTGGTGCATACGATTATCCGGTTGACTAGTTTCAGCTGCATGTGATTGGCTACTCACTCGTACACTGTTTTAATATTCATATTTCAGAATTTCAAAGACTCAACATCTAAGACGATGCGCATGCGCTATATTACGTTTAGACAATGTGCACTTTGGGTACATTGATGACAGTTTCTGAAAGCTAGAAATGATTTTATATGCCTAGTAGTCTGGTAAACATTTGATGGGATTTTTCCCAAGAACATGAAAACTCGTCTTGATATGATAGGCTAGCTTCTCCGCAAATCAAACATTGAATGGATCATTTATTATGCGGAGATAATTTAATTTATTTCCCACCCAGCCATACCCTGTCCTGTTCTGTGTGGTGGTGTAGCCCTGTTGTGTGCCGGTGTAGCCCTGTTGTGTGCCGGTCGGTGGTGGTATGTACTTTATTGGCGTTCTATTTGGCAGGTCATACGTACGAGTTGAGTATCCCTACGAAGGAGGCCTAGGCCAGGACTAAACAATTAATAAACAAAACAACTTGGCAACACGATTTTATATTTCAACAGTTGTTCAGTCTCGATCGTACATTCAGCACTGTACGTACTCTATCTTTTTCATTTTGAAACAAAATGATCATTGGTTGATTCGAAATCCATATTTACATACCGCCCGCCCCATATAGCCAAATACGGTATGATAACCTACGTCATTCTTATCGGATGTTTGCGGTCTCCAAATCGATTTCGATACGTGTTTCACAAGTCTGTATTTTCAGAGAAAAATCGCGGTCGAAATAAAAACAAATAAATATAAAAAAAAGACAATAAATACAGACTTGGGGCAAGTCTAGCTATTTAGCAACGGTCAATAACTTTGACCTCCGATAAAAAATTTTACCCAGCCCCTATCTTCCCTTCTATTTTTTTGGTAGTTGTCCATACCCATACCTACCAAAATCAGTTGAAATTAGCTTCTTTTAAATTTTTTCACAGATTTGCTCAATATATGGCTAATTTAGGAATACTAACCGGTCTCATCCCCAGATGATATGTGTTTCCAAGAATAATTTGACAATCGAGTTCCTCAAGCTGGCCCACCGTTAAACCTTTCATTGTTCCTTGAGTTCCTACGGGCATAAATACAGGTGTATCAACAGTTTGATGTGGAAGAGATAGTTTACATGTTCTCGCTTTAGTTGTACTACATTCAGCTAGAATTTGAAGAGATAAACATTTGGAAACACGTGTGGGTTTGGACGCCAATGAACTAATGGGGGCTGCCATTTTGACATTAATGTAGGTAGCGCCCTCTAAGATGTTTTTTAAATCAATGATATATATTATTTTATATAGCCGAAGGCTGGATGGTAAACTACAATGTTATCGCAGTTCAAAAAGTTATTCTTAAACAAGATGGTGGCCGCAATCGACCAATCAGATATGCCCTACGCAAAAGGCACTGATATACGCCTGTGTTAACCTGAGAGAAAAAACTTGAGAATTTACAGTACCAAATGGCTAAAATCATATTAAAAGCACCTAGAAATGTCGCCAATGAAGTATTATTAGGTGATTTAGGATGGCAATCCATTGAAACATTAAAAAACAAATTTAGAATAAGTTACTTTAATAGACTTAAGACGATGGAAGATTATAGGTGGCCACATTTATTATGTAAAGAACTTATGGAGGTTAGATTTTCAACAAGATGGAAATGGATTGAAAATGTTAAATGAATTTCGGAAAAGTGTAACTTAAATGACAAATTCAATATGGAACCTCAAGGTTATTGGTGCAAATCTTTTAAGAAAAATATTTCTGAATGATTAGTTTGAAAAGGCAAAAAACAAAAACGACATAACTGACTACGTTAAATATAAAAATACACCATATATGGAATTTACCTTTTAGATAGAATACATTTTAAAGGAGCGAACCTAAAATTCAAAGCAAGAACCAATAACTTAGATTTAGAAGGCAGAAAGCGATTATGGTCAGATTCCTACTCAGGCCATTGTCTCATTTGTAAAAGTATTTTAATAGAAACAATTGATCGTTTCTTGTTTGATTGTGTAAGTTTATCCTCTGTAAGAAATACTTGTTTACTGAATTGAAAAGTGACTTATGTACAATTTAATGAATATTATTGGGACATTTTTTTTAATGGTTCAACAGAATTTAAGCATCACTACTAGACGACATAATAAATTATATCAAGATAAATCAATTTGCTCCATTTTTGACAATAAAAGTAAATCATTTTTATTAAAGCTATGTCACATAGGACTGAAATATTTAAAAAACATTTACTGTTAATAAGTCAGTAGAATTTGTGTTGCTTTATATTATGTAATTGTGAACCATTAGTCGTCGGAACAGCACTAGTCCTCAGTTGTACCTATTAGGTACAACTGAGGACTAGTGCTTTTCCGACGAGAATGTTAAAGAGTCGCTATCCAATCGAGTTTGAACAAACCATGAAAGCCCTCTCACTGATTTCCTCATCTTTATCGTTTCAAATTATATACAAATCCAAAGGTAAATTACTGAAAAAATGACAAGTAAGAAAAGTAATATTATTTATTATGAGAAATGTGATATATTGTGTCTAATTTACTTTTGATATTGATTTTTAAAAAAAAAGAAGGACACTTTAGAAATTTATTTTGTTAGAAAAGGGAAGATGTCACATATGTTCTGTTAATATGCTAATTATATTTGTTTGTTATTTGCTAATTATGCAAACTACGTTACGCTCGGTGAATTAATAAAACAGTTGAATTAAAAGAACCGTGTTGACGAGTCACACTTGTAATATGGTGTCAGAATAGTGGAAATTCACTCAAAATGAAATCGTTGAAATTTAAGCCGCCTCCACCCTTTTATTTTGATGGTCGAAACAATCACACGTAAACCACTCCATTAAGCTAGTCCTAGAATACAACTAATGCTGCTCAAATTGATAAAGCATGAACTTGATGTTAAGTATGTTCCTGGAAAGTACATGTACATAGCTGATGCTCTCAGCAGAGCATATCCTGATAAGGTTGATCGTGATGCTCAACCCCTTGAACAGTTGAAATATAGGGTGCATAGTCTAGACGAAATAGGCCTATTGCCCATGAGTAAAGCAAGAATTGTAGAAGCAATACGAGCTACACGGGCAGATGTGGTACTCCAAACTCTAATTCTAACATGCAAAAACGGGTGGCCTAAACATAGATGGGGTGCACCGGAGCAAATTAGGCAGTATTGGCATCTTCGTGATGAGATACATGAAATTGATGGTCTTGTGTTTTTAGGTGAGAAGTTGATTGTTCCTAGCCAAATGAGAGCAGATATGCTGAATAAAATTCATGAAAGTCACCTTGGGATGGAGAAGTGTAAGGCGAGGGCCAGATCTATTATGTATTAGTGAGTGAGTGGCCGAGCGGTTAAGACAGTGGAACCGTAATTTAGTAGCCATAACATCGGCAAGGGTTCGAGGCTCACTCGCTCCATGGTTCTGGTGGTAGAACGAGTCTTCTCGGATAAGGACTATAAACCGTAGGTCCAGTGTACACTAGCTCATGCGCACTTTAAAGAACCTAGTACATCTTTCGAGACGAGTAGGGGGTTACTCCGGTGTACTAGTCCACACAAACACAGCCACTGTCACACACAGCCACTGTGCAAATTGGGACTGGGCCGTTTTAGAGGTGTTTACCACCTGTTGGTCCAGATCCTTCACTAACTGAGTTAGTGAGAAGTCGAATAAATAAAAATAAATAAATAAATAGTATTGGCCAGGTATGACCAATGATATAGAATCAGCAGTGTCAAGATGCCCTGTTTGTGTAAAGTTCATGCGTAGAAATCAACGGGAGCCGATGATTCCACATAAAGTTCCTATGAGACCATGGGCTAAGCTGGGCGCAGATATATTTACATTCGCTGTCAGAGATCATCTTATTGTAGTTGAATATTTTTCCAAGTACCCTGAAGTAGTTACACTCTTCTTTGTCAGATATTGAGTTTAATGTAGAAGATATTCATAAGCTGTTGTCTAACTTAGGGCCTGTTTCTATAGAGCAGAGAATACGGTTTTGAATACCGTTCTTTTCAAGAACCGTTTTTTCTTGCCAGCAGAAATGGGTCCCCACAAAAAACCACAAAAAAGAACCGATCTTAAAAACGGTTTCAAAAACCCCAATTGATTGCGGTCTCGATCGCAAAGAACCGTTCTGAAACCGGTTTCCGTGGAGCAAATTTTAGCTGCAACACAATCGCGGTCTCAATTTGACCCCAAAAATTGAACTCTCCAGTCTGCTGCACTGGGACGATTGCGGTCAACTCGCAGTCAAACCTTTATTTCTCTAGATAGTGAGTATTTTATTTAACTAAAAAATGTTGACCGATGCCATTACGAGGTTTGTAAAAAATATGTGAAGGGAAGAAGATGAGGGGACTTGTCGGGAGTCGGAAGAAAGACTCACGTAGGCCTAAGGCCTACATGTTTTTAAGAATATTGTAAAGCGTGTGAAAGCTAGACGAGTTCAACTTGACAATATCAGAGGCCAATCATAGTACCTATACTTTAACCAAGGACCACAATAACGTTTCAGGTAATAATTCCCCCTTCTATGATGAAATGGATGCTATTTCTTGGGGATCGCGCTATGCGAAAAAAAAGTAAACATGACCTCGATCCAATCACGCTTCCGCCTAACGAACTGCATTGTGGTGTATATAATGATGTCATTCATAACGAATGCACATGGACGGAACCGGTTTTATTGGAGTAAAAATTGAGCTGCAACGCGATCTTTATTTATAAACAACAGCCGAAACCGGTTTCCAAAAAACCGTTCTTTTTTTATTTTTCAATAGAAACAGGCCCTTAGTTATAGATCAGTCAGCTGGCCCTGATGGCTTTCACCCACGGGTTTTAATTGAATTAAAAAATTAAATCAAATTGTTTACCCTCTCAGTCTAATATTCACTAGATTATTCAATGATCAGAAGGTCCCTCTATCGTGGAAGGAGGCAATTGTAATACCTATATTTAAAAAAGGCAAAAAGGAGGACCCGGCTAACTACAGACCGGTTAGTTTAACGTCGGTCATAGGGAAAATGATGGAATGGATCATTAGGGATAAACTTGTAATGTATCTTGAGAGTAATGGTCTTTTGTGCAATGAGCAATTTGGATTCAGACAAGGTAGCGGATCATGTGCATTACAACTACTTGATGTCCTGAAGAGTTGAACTACTAACCTGGATAACTATGATAGCTTTGATTATGTATATTTAGACTATAAAAAGGCTTTTGATAGTGTGCCACACCAAAGGCTTTTAGTCAAATTGAAAGGTTTTGGTATTACGGGAAATCTACTAGGATGGTTCTCTAATTATTTGTCAAATAGAACACAACGAGTTAGTGTCAATGGTCAATTATCATCACAGGCTCCAGTATTAAGTGGAATTCCACAGGGTAGCGTTGTGGGCCAAATCTTATTTTCAATCGTCATTAACGATTTACCTGATGTTGTCGAGTCTAGTATTCGTTTATTTGCAGACGACACTAAGTTGTATAGAGTGGTCAATAACATTGAGGATGCGGATTTATTTCAGAGAGACATTGACAGTGCTTCCCATTGGTCTAATGTTTGGCAATTGCCATTTAATGACACTAAGTGTAAGGTATTTCATTATGGTCGTGATAATCCCAATTTCTTGTATTCAATGGCTGGTAATTTACTACATGAGGTAAAGCAGGAGAAAGGTCTAGGTGTTACCTTTGATCCTAGTTTAATATTTAATTTGCATGTAGCGGATATTTGTAAAAGAGCTAATAAGAAACTAGGAATGATTTATAGATCTTTTAAATTCTTGAATAAAGTCTATTGTCAGGCCAACGTTTGAATATTGTAATACTGTTAATAATCCTATTAGAAAACGAGATCAGGATGAAATAGAGAAGGTCCAGCAAAGAGCAACAAGATTGATTCCTAGGTACCGTAATATGCCTTATGAACAACGATTGAGAATTCTTGGTCTTCCTACCATGAGATATCGAAGGCAGAGAGCGGATATTATCCAAGTTTTTAGGATTGTAAAAGGTTTCGATCGTATTTCGATCAACACATTTTTTGAATTTGATCTAGAATCTCGGACCCGTGGACACCCATATAAACTCAAGTTTAAAAGCTCTCGTCTTAATATTAGGAGGGACACGTTTTCCAGGAGAGTTATTCTCTTATGGAATGCTCTGCCTACGGATGTAGTGTCATGTGCTACGGTGAACTTGTTCAAAGCAAAACTTAACGTCGCATGGTCCAACCACCCGTTGAAGTTTTCACCCTATATAGAATATGATTTTATTGCTAAGAGGGGCTTTTAAGCACTGAGTGCTTCGCCTCGATCCCGTAGACGAAAGTGTACGGGAAACAAGTAAACAAGTAAACAAGAAAGCTCTGCTAACTTTTCTGGCTGTTTTACTTTATCGTTTTGATTTAGCTTTTCGCTTTTTTTTGTATCTCCATTGAGATCCAGCCACTGATAACCACAGCATTGTCATTTGTTCAGTAATGCCTTTAAATTTATATATTTATATATATATATCCGGAAATTGCGGATAAGGTGGCCAAATCTGTTTCTGTGATGGTTAAAAAACACTCCATCGATCCTAAAATTGGACCTCATTTGGCACCAGGCAGATTTTATTTCCTACCTAAAATCCACAAAGCAGGCAATCCTGGTAGACCCATTATTTCGGGCAATGGCACTGCTACATAGAAAATTTCTGAATATGTGGATGATTTACTTAGAACATATGTGACTGATCTCCCTTCATACATTCAGGACTCCACGGACTTTATCCGCAAAATTAACCAAATTCAAAATTTACCTAACAATTCTGTTCTGGCTACATTAGATGTTTCATCATTGTATACTAATATCCCTCACGAAGAAGGATCCGACGCATGTATTTTAAATTACAAACAAATTCCAGGCAAAACGCCTACTAAAGCTCATTTACGAGAACTGGTCATGTTGATTTTAACCACCAACAATTTTATTTTTGGAAATGACTATTACCTTCAAATTCATGGCACAGCGATGGGCACAAAAATGGCGCAATCTTTTGCAAAAGTTATTTATGGGACAATTTGAGGCCAATTTTCTGTCCCTCCAACCAAATAAACCACTTGTTAGGTTATATGCATTATCATGCATATAACCTCTTGATTCTGTCAAAATCTTTATTGGTTATCCGCAACGAAGTTGCAGGATAACCTCTTGTGATTGTACGAAATCATCAACATCTTTTTCTTAATCTTCTTTCTTTCTGTATGATTTTTGTGTAACGCTTTTCTCTAAAACTTGCAAACATAACATTTTGTTAACTATGTTAACATTTTGACATTTATGTAACGTCGTCAAGCGAAGCTTTTCATGATGTTTACAATTGCGCAACGTGACGTACGCGCGATTTAACGATTTTCTCGTATTTAACATATGTCGAAAACCAAATAACATTTTAAAGTGAAACTTTGCAAAAGTTTAATTTATTTCATGCGCTAACTTTCTGTTGAAAAAAAATTGCGTGTTTTACACAAAGTTACGCGCGCACGCGCATTTAAATATTCAAAATGCGCAAAATTAATTTATAATCAACTTTCTACGCGTTTCATGTCGTTTTAAGCATGTCAAAAATTCCCACGCGTGCGCACATTTTTACGTGTGCGGTGCGCACGTAGCATTGAAAACGTATTTTTTTCGCGTGATTTATGTTTTTCCAGCCTTTTCTAATAATTTTACCAAATTTTAAACAATTTCGACTTAAAGATACGTCATACGAGCACGTCGAATTGGACAATTTGCGCGCGTTTTTAATGAAAAGGTTAAAAAATTCGTTTAAAATATGCCTTTTTTTAAACAGTCGTAATTTCTAAACTAGACGGTCAACTTTTTGTGGATGACATATTCTGGAAGTAGATGAGTTGTAGGTATCGGATCAGGTATTAATATGGCTAACCGGACATTGTGACGTCATCGTATAGCCACGCGAATATAAAATTTAGGATTTTTGTATCTTTCGTCATAGCTCATCACATTGAATAGAGCGCATCTCCACTTATTCGTTTTCCATTTTCACCCAGATTTTGATATTGTCTAGGTCAATCAACTATCTTTTGCATGAGTTAAAAATATTTTAATTTTTTTGACGTCATCATGCCTAAAAATTTAAATCACGTGTGGCATCAATTTCATCTTTACAGTAAATTTTAATCTGTTATAGCTCGTAAGAATAAAATGTGATAATCACGATTAAAACTTTTTCTGGAAGCTATTGGATTGTAGATACGAAATTATGTAAAAATGTTGCCCATCGGATGTTGTGACGTCATCATATGGCCAGTTAAATAAAAAAGGTCGTATTTTCATCTTTTGCGTCATAATTCATTACATTTAAAAGAGCGCTCATCAATATTTCACGTATTAAAATTTCTTCTACACGCTAATACGTTGTTGCTGAGATAATTTCCTTTCGGAATTGCTACCTTCGCGTTTCATTTTAAAACCGTCAACATGTTAAAAATTGCAATAAATAGCGGGTCCCGTAATTTCACCTATTCTACACTGTATGTCACTGTATGTGATATGGATACAGATTATACTGTGTATACTATATATGAATTTAAATAATAAAATTCAGCAATAACAACATATCATATTCTTCAGTTCAGGTCATAATGCCAACGTGAACACTTCCTTTTGTCCTCAACCTATCCCCTTAATGTTAATGTTGCACCACTTGCGCGGCGGATAACCAAACTCGTCAAAGTGACGAGTTACATGTCTAGTTGGTTATCCGCAACGAAGTTGCAGGATAACCTCTTGTGATTGTACGAAATCATCATCTTTTTATTTTTGGTTATCCGCAACGAAGTTGCAGGATAACCTCTTGTGATTGTACGAAATCATCATCATCATCATCATCATCATCAACTTTTTATTCTTCTTCTTTCTTTCTGTATGATTTTTGTGTAACGCTTTTCTCTAAAACTCGCAAACATAACATTTTGTTAACTATGTTAACATTTTGACATTTATGTAACGTCGTCAAGCGAAGCTTTTCATGATGTTTACAATTGCGCAACGTGACGTACGCGCGATTTAACGATTTTATCGTATTTAACATATGTCGAAAACCAAATAACATTTTAAAGTGAAACTTTGAAAAAGTTTAATTTATATCATGCGCTAAATTTCTGTTGAAAAAAAATTGCGTGTTTTACACAAAGTTACGCGCGCACGCACATTTAAAATTTCAAAATGCGCAAAATTTATTTATAATCAACTTTCTACGCGTTTCATGTCGTTTTAAGCATGTCAAAAATTCCCACGCGTGCGCACATTTCTACGTGTGCGGTGCGCACGTAGCATTGAAAACGTATTTTTTTCGCGTGATTTATGTTTTTCCAGCCTTTTCTAGTAATTTTACCAAATTTTAAACAATTTCGACTTAAAGATACGTCATACGAGCACGTCGAATTGGACAATTTGCGCGCGTTTTTTATGAAAAGGTTAAAAAATTCGTTTAAAATATGCCTTTTTTTAAACAGTCGTAATTTCTAAACTAGACGGTCAAATTTTTGTGGATGACATATTCTGGAAGTAGATGAGTTGTAGATATCGGATCAGGTATTAATATGGCTAACCGGACATTGTGACGTCATCGTATGGCCACGCGAATATAAAATTTAGTATTTTTGTATCTTTCGTCATAGCTCATCACATTGAATAGAGCGCATTTCCACTTATCCGTTTTCCATTTTCACCCCGATTTTGATATTGTCTAGGTCAATCAACTATCTTTCGCATGAGTTAAAAATATTTTAATTTTTTTGACGTCATCATGCCTAAAAATTTAAATCACGTGTGGCATCAATTTCATCTTTACAGAAAATTTTAATCTGTTATAGCTCGTAAGAATAAAATGTGATAATCACGATTAAAACTTTTTCTGTAAGCTATTGGATTGTAGATACGAAATTATGTAAAAATGTTGCCAATCGGATGTTGTGACGTCATCATATGGCCAGTTAAATGAAAAAGGTCGTATTTTCATCTTTTGCGTCATAATTCATTACATTTAAAAGAGCGCGCATCAATATTTCACGTATTCAAATTTCTTCTACACGCTAATACGTTGTTGCTGAGATAATTTCCTTTCGGAATTGCTACCTTCGCGTTTCATTTTAAAACCGTCAACATGTTAAAAATTGCAATAAATAGCGGGTCCCGTAATTTCACCTATTCTACACTGTATGTGATATGGATACAGGTTATACTGTGTATACTATATATGAATATAAATAATAAAATTCAGCAATAACAACATATCATATTCTTCAGTTCAGGTCATAATGCCGACGTGAACACTTCCTTTTGTCCTCAACCTATCCCCTTAAGTTAATGTTGCACCACTTGCGCTGCGGATAACCAAACTCGTCAAAGTGACGAGTTACATGTCTAGTTGGTTATCCGCCTCAAGCGGATAACCTTTGTTATTGTAGTGTTACTTTTTTTTTTTATTATTCTTCTTTCTTTCTCAGATTTTGTGTACGCGTTTTCTCTTGAACGTGTTAACATAACATTTTGTAACTTGGTCAACATATAGACAATTAACTGAAGATGTACTGCGAAGCTTTTTGACAATGTCAGATCCGCGTAGCGTAAGTTACGCGCGATTTTCTGAAAATCTTAAATCGGTCATAACTTCGAAACCGATAAATATTTTTTAACGAAATTTTCAGCCACGTTTTCTTCACATCAATGGCTAACTTTTTCGCTCTTCAGCAAATTTTTGAACTCTAGAAAGTCTGCGCGTAAACTGCGTTTGAAATTTTAAAATGCTCCTAATTTGTGCACGCTGTTTCTCTGTAACGCGTTAACATAACATTTTGTAACTTGTTCAACATATAGACATTTTACTGAAGTTGTCCAGCCAAGCTTTTTGACGATGTCAGAGCCGCGTAGCGTAAGTTACGCGTGATTTTCTGAAAATCTTAAATTGGTTATAACTTCGAAACAAATGAATATTTTTTAACGTCATTTTCAGCCACGTTTGCTTCACATCAATAGTTAACTTTTTTAACGCTATCGCAATTTGTAACATTAGAAAGTGCGCGCGTAAATGGCGTTTGAAATTTTAAAATGCTTCAAATCAATTTCTGATTAAATTAGAGCACGATTCAGGTCATTTTAAGCGTTTAAAAAATTGCCACTGGTGCGCACATTTTTACGCGCGCACGGCGCAGGGAACAGGTATGAGCATTTCTTTTACACGATTTGTGTTTTTAAATCTTCTGTTAACAATTTTACGTTATTTTATTCACTTTTCAACTTGAAATGGCGTTCTACGAGCACGTTAAACATGACAGGTTGCGCACGAAAACGTCAACAAATTGTGAAAATGTTCCAAAATATGTCTACTTTTAAAAATGACACAGTTCATCAGAATGCAAGGTTACCCCCATTTTTTATTTTAATTTCTTGCAGTGTATGAATCATAGGTCTGATTTATTATAGTGTTGAATGCTAAAACGTGTTTGATGGCTACATTATTTGCATATTAAATATAATTTTTGAAATATTTATCATCAAACAAACATAAACTTATTCAAAGAGCAAAACAATAAACATAACATTTATCTTTTTTCTTTACATGTTAATATATAAAACTTGAAAGTATGTACTTTCATAAAATATCAGCGTTTAAAATTTGTGAAGATTTCATCATAGTAAAATTTATGATTTAAGTTTGATATGTAATAATCAACTTGCATCGAGGGGGTTCACGACATACCGAATGAACGAGGACTCTTTCTTCGGATTTTCGTCAGCAGGTGGTCATATGGCTCGATGTGTAATGCAACCGACTTTGGTATCAGAGGTACCGGGTTCGAGTCCCGTCACGGGAAAACAATTAATTAAAAGGGTTTAGTTGGTTATTACACTGAGAGGGCAGTTTTAATTTTGAATAGCCTACTTTTTTTGGAAAAGTCATAACTTGGAAGTACTTGAATACGCAAGATACGCTTTGTTGCTGGCGGATAACCAAACTCGTCCTCAAGTGACGAGTTTAAGTTCTAGTTGGTTATCCGCAACGAAGTTGCAGGATAACCTCTTGTGATTGTACGAAATCATCATCATCTTTTTCTTAATCTTCTTTCTTTCTGTATGATTTTTGTGTAACGCTTTTCTCTAAAACTTGCAAACATAACATTTTGTTAACTATGTTAACATTTAGACATTTATGTAACGTCGTCAAGCGAAGCTTTTCATGATGTTTACAATCGCGCAACGTGACGTACGCGCGATTTAACGATTTTCTCGTATTTAACATATGTCGAAAACCAAATAACATTTTAAAGTGAAACTTTGCAAAAGTTTAATTTATATTATGCGCTAACTTTCTGTTGAAAAAAAATTGCGTGTTTTACACAAAGTTACGCGCGCACGCGCATTTAAAATTTCAAAATGCGCAAAATTAATTTATAATCAACTTTCTACGCGTTTCATGTCGTTTTAAGCATGTCAAAAATTCCCACACGTGCGCACATTTTTACGTGTGCGGTGCGCACGTAGCATTGAAAACGTATTTTTTTCGCGTGATTTATGTTTTTCCAGCCTTTTCTAGTAATTTTACCAAATTTTAAACAATTTCGACTTAAAGATACGTCATACGAGCACGTCGAATTGGACAATTTGCGCGCGTTTTTATGAAAAGGTTAAAAAATTCGTTTAAAAAATGCCTTTTTTTAAACAATCGTAATTTCTAAACTAGACGGTCAACTTTTTGTGGATGGGATATTCTGGAAGTAGATGAGTTGTAGATATCGGATCAGGTATTAATATGGCTAACCGGACATTGTGACGTCATCGTATGGCCACGCGAATATAAAATTTAGGATTTTTGTATCTTTTGTCATAGCTCATCACATTGAATAGAGCGCATATCCACTTATCCGTTTTCAATTTTCACCCCGATTTTGACATTGTCTAGGTCAATCAACTATCTTTCGCATGAGTTAAAAATATTTTAATTTTTTTGACGTCATCATGCCTAAAAATTAAAATCACGTGTGGCAGTAATTTCATCTTTACAGTAAATTTTAATCTGTTATAGCTCGTAAGAATAAAATGTGATAATCACGATTAAAACTTTTTCTGGAAGCTATTGGATTGTAGATACGAAATTATGTAAAAATGTTGCCAATTGGATGTTGTGACGTCATCATATGGCCAGTTAAATGAAAAAGGTCGTATTTTCATCTTTTGCGTCATAATTCATTACATTTAAAAGAGCGCGCATCAATATTTCACGTATTCAAATTTCTTCTACACGCTAATACGTTGTTGCTGAGATAATTTCCTTTCGGAATTGCTACCTTCGCGTTTCATTTTAAAACCGTCAACATGTTAAAAATTGCAATAAATAGCGGGTCCCGTAATTTCACCTATTCTACACTGTATGTGATATGGATACAGATTAGACTGTGTATACTATATATGAATTTAAATAATAAAATTCAGCAATAACAACATATCATATTCTTCAGTTCAGGTCATAATGCCAACGTGAACACTTCCTTTTGTCCTCAACCTATCCCCTTAATGTTAATGTTGCACCACTTGCGCGGCGGATAACCAAACTCGTCAAAGTGACGAGTTACATGTCTAGTTGGTTATCCGCAACGAAGTTGCAGGATAACCTCTTGTGATTGTACGAAATCATCATCATCATCATCATCAACTTTTTATTCTTCTTCTTTCTTTCTGTATGATTTTTGTGTAACGCTTTTCTCTAAAACTCGCAAACATAACATTTTGTTAACTATGTTAACATTTTGACATTTATGTAACGTCGTCAAGCGAAGCTTTTCATGATGTTTACAATTGCGCAACGTGACGTACGCGCGATTTAACGATTTTATCGTATTTAACATATGTCGAAAACCAAATAACATTTTAAAGTGAAACTTTGCAAAAGTTTAATTTATATCATGCGCTAAATTTCTGTTGAAACAAAATTGCGTGTTTTACACAAAGTTACGCGCGCACGCACATTTAAAATTTCAAAATGCGCAAAATTAATTTATAATCAACTTTCTACGCTTTTCATGTCGTTTTAAGCATGTCAAAAATTCCCACGCGTGCGCACATTTTTACGTGTGCGGTGCGCACGTAGCATTGAAAACGTATTTTTTTTTTGTGATTTATATTTTTCCAGCCTTTTCTAGTAATTTTACCAAATTTTAAACAATTTCGACTTAAAGATACGTCATACGAGCACGTCGAATTGGAAAATTTGCGCGCGTTTTTTAGGAAAAGGTTAAAAAATTCGTTTAAAATATGCCTTTTTTTAAACAGTCGTAACTTCTAAACTAGACGGTCAAATTTTTGTGGATGACATATTCTGGAAGTAGATGAGTTGTAGATATCGGATCAGGTATTAATATGGCTAACCGGACATTGTGACGTCATCGTATGGCCACGCGAATATAAAATTTAGGATTTTTGTATCTTTCGTCATAGCTCATCACATTGAATAGAGCGCATCTCCACTTATCCGTTTTCCATTTTCACCCCGATTTTGATATTGTCTAGGTCAATCAACTATCTTTCGCATGAGTTAAAAATATTTTAATTTTTTTGACGTCATCATGCCTAAAAATTTATATCACGTGTGGCATCAATTTCATCTTTACAGTAAATTTTAATCTGTTATAGCTCGTAAGAATAAAATGTGATAATCACGATTAAAACTTTTTCTGGAAGCTATTGGATTGTAGATACGAAATTATGTAAAAATGTTGCCAATCGGATGTTGTGACGTCATCATATGGCCAGTTAAATAAAAAAGGTCGTATTTTCATCTTTTGCGTCATAATTCATTACATTTAAAAGAGCGCGCATCAATATTTCACGTATTCAAATTTCTTCTACACGCTAATACGTTGTTGCTGAGATAATTTCCTTTCGGAATTGCTACCTTCGCGTTTCATTTTAAAACCGTCAACATGTTAAAAATTGCAATAAATAGCGGGTCCGTAATTTCACCTATTCTACACTGTATGTGATATGGATACAGATTATACTGTGTATACTATATATGAATTTAAATAATAAAATTCAGCAATAACAACATATCATATTCTTCAGTTCAGGTCATAATGCCAACGTGAACAGTTCCTTTTGTCCTCAACCTATCCCCTTAATGTTAATGTTGCACCACTTGCGCGGCGGATAACCAAACTCGTCAAAGTGACGAGTTACATGTCTAGTTCTTCTTTCTTTCTGTATGATTTTTGTGTAACGCTTTTCTCCAAAACTCGCAAACATAACATTTTGGTAACTATCTTAACATATTGACATTTACGTAACGTCGTCAAGCGAAGCTTTTCATGACGTTTACAATTGCGCAACGTGACTTACGCGCGATTTAACGATTTTGTCGTATTTAACATAGCTCGACAACCAAATACCATTTCAACTTGAAACTTTGCAAAAGTTTAATTTATATCATGCGCTAACTTTCTGTTGAAAAAAAATTGCGTGTTATACACAAAGTTACGCGTGCACGCGCATTTAAAATTTCAAAATGCGCAAAATTAATTTATAATCAACTTTCTACGCGTTTCATGTCGTTTTAAGCATGTCAAAAATTCCCAGGCGTGCGCACATTTTTACGTGTGCGGTGCGCACGTAGAATTGAAAACGTAATTTTTTCGCGTGATTTATGTTTTTTCAGCCTTTTCTAGTAATTTTACCAAATTTTAAACAATTTTGACTTAAAGATACGTCATACGAGCACGTCGAATTGGCCAATTTGCGCGCGTTTTTTATGAAAAGGTTAAAAAATTCGTTTAAAATATGACTTTTTTTAAACAGTCGTAATTTCTAAACTAGACGGTCAAATTTTTGTGGATGACATTTTCTAGAAGTAGATGAGTTGTAGATATCGGATCAGGTATTAATATGGCTAACCGGACATTGTGACGTCATCGTATGGCCACGCGAATATAAAATTTAGGATTTTTGTATCTTTCGTCATAGCTCATCACATTGAATAGAGCGCATCTCCACTTATCCGTTTTCCATTTTCACCCCGATTTTGATATTGTATAGGTCAATCAACTATCTTTCGCATGAGTTAAAAATATTTTAATTTTTTTGACGTCATCATGCCTAAAAATTTAAATCACGTGTGGCATCAATTTCATCTTTACAGTAAATTTTAATCTGTTATAGCTCGTAAGAATAAAATTTGATAATCACGATTAAAACTTTTTCTGAAAGCTATTGGATTGTAGATACGAAATTATGTAAAAATGTTGCCAATCGGATGTTGTGACGTCATCATATGGCCAGTTAAATAAAAAAGGTCGTATTTTCATCTTTTGCGTCATAATTCATTACATTTAAAAGAGCGCGCATCAATATTTCACGTATTCAAATTTCTTCTACACGCTAATACGTTGTGGCTGAGATAATTTCCTTTCGGAATTGCTACCTTCCCGTTTCATTTTAAAACCGTCAACATGTTAAAAATTGCAATAAATAGCGGGTCCCGTAAGTTCACATATTCTACACTGTATGTGATATGGATACAGATTATACTGTGTATACTATATATGAATTTATATATAGATAAAATTCAGCAATAACAACATATCATATTCTTCAGTTCAGGTCATAATGCCAACGTGAACACTTCCTTTTGTCCTCAACCTATCCCCTTAATGTTAATGTTGCACCACTTGCGCGGCGGATTACCAAACTCGTCAAAGTGACGAGTTACATGTCTAGTTGGTTATCCGCAACGAAGTTGCAGGATAACCTCTTGTGATTGTACGAAATCATTCTGTATGATTTTTGTGTAACGCTTTTCTCTAAAACTCGCAAACATAACATTTCGGTAACTATCTTAACATATTGACATTTACGTAACGTCGTCAAGCGAAGCTTTTCATGACGTTTACAATTGCGCAACGTGACTTACGCGCGATTTAACGATTTTGTCGTATTTAACATAGCTCGACAACCAAATAACATTTCAACTTGAAACTTTGCAAAAGTTTAATTTATATCATGCGCTAACTTTCTGTTGAAAAAAAATTGCGTGTTTTACACAAAGTTACGCGCGCACGCGCATTTAAAATTTCAAAATGCGCAAAATTAATTTATAATCAACTTTCTACGCGTTTCATGTCGTTTTAAGCATGTCAAAAATTCCCACGCGTGCGCACATTTTTACGTGTGCGGTGCGCACGTAGTATTGAAAACGTACTTTTTTCGCGTGATTTATATTTTTCCAGCCTTTTCTAGTAATTTTACCAAATTTTAAACAATTTCGACTTAAAGATACGTCATACGAGCACGTCGAATTGGACAATTTGCGCGCGTTTTTTATGAAAAGGTTAAAAAATTCGTTTAAAATATGCCTTTTTTTAAACAGTCGTAATTTCTAAACTAGACGGTCAACTTTTTGTGGATGGCATATTCTGGAAGTAGATGAGTTGTAGATATCGGATCAGGTATTAATATGGCTAACCGGACATTATGACGTCATCGTATGGCCATGCGAATATAAAATTTAGGATTTTTGTATCTTTCGTCATAGCTCATCACATTGAATAGAGCGCATCTCCACTTATCCGTTTTCCATTTTCACCCCGATTTTGATTTTGTCTAGGTCAATCAAGTATCTTTCGCATGAGTTAAAAATATTTTAATTTTTTTAACGTCATCATGCCTAAAAATTTAAATCACGTGTGGCATTAATTTCATCTTTACAGTAAATTTTAATCTGTTATAGCTCGTAAGAATAAAATGTGATAATCACGATTAAAATTTTTTCTGGAAGCTATTGGATTGTAGATACGAAATTATGTAAAAATGTTGCAAATCGGATGTTGTGACGTCATCATATGGCCAGTTAAATAAAAAAGGTCGTATTTTCATCTTTTGCGTCATAATTCATTACATTTAAAAGAGCGCGCATCAATATTTCACGTATTCAAATTTCTTCTACACGCTAATACGTTGTTGCTGAGATAATTTCCTTTCGGAATTGCTACTTTCGCGTTTCATTTTAAAACCGTCAACATGTTAAAAATTGCAATAAATAGCGGGTCCCGTAATTTCACCTATTCTACACTGTATGTGATATGGATACAGATTATATACTGTGTATATACTATATATGAATTTAAATAATAAAATTCAGCAATAACAACATATCATATTCTTCAGTTCAGGTCATAATGCCAACGTGAACACTTCCTTTTGTCCTCAACCTATCCCCTTAATGTTAATGTTGCACCACTTGCGCGGCGGATAACCAAACTCGTCAAAGTGACGAGTTACATGTCTAGTTAGGTTATATGCATGATATGCATATAACCTCTTGATTCTGTCAAAATCTTTATTTATTTATTTATTTATTGGTTATCCGCCTCAAGCGGATAACCTTTGTTATTGTAGTGTTACTTTTTTTTTTTATTATTCTTCTTTCTTTCTCAGATTTTGTGTACGCGTTTTCTCTTGAACGTGTTAACATAACATTTTGTAACTTGGTCAACATATAGACAATTAACTGAAGATGTACTGCGAAGCTTTTTGACAATGTCAGATCCGCGTAGCGTAAGTTACGCGCGATTTTCTGAAAATCTTAAATCGGTCATAACTTCGAAACCGATAAATATTTTTTAACGAAATTTTCAGCCACGTTTTCTTCACATCAATGGCTAACTTTTTCGCTCTTCAGCAAATTTTTGAACACTAGAAAGTCTGCGCGTAAACTGCGTTTGAAATTTTAAAATGCTCCTAATTTGTGCACGCTGTTTCTCTGTAACGCGTTAACATAACATTTTGTAACTTGTTCAACATATAGACATTTTACTGAAGTTGTCCAGCCAAGCTTTTTGACGATGTCAGAGCCGCTTAGCGTAAGTTACGCGTGATTTTCTGAAAATCTTAAATTGATTATAACTTCGAAACAAATGAATATTTTTTAACGTCATTTTCAGCCACGTTTGCTTCACATCAATAGTTAACTTTTTTAACGCTATCGCAATTTGTAACATTAGAAAGTGCGCGCGTAAATGGCGTTTGAAATTTTAAAATGCTTCAAATCAATTTCTGATTAAATTAGAGCACGATTCAGGTCATTTTAAGCGTTTAAAAAATTGCCACTGGTGCGCACATTTTTACGCGCGCACGGCGCAGGGAACAGGTATGAGCATTTCTTTTACACGATTTGTGTTTTTAAATCTTCTGTTAACAATTTTACGTTATTTTATTCACTTTTCAACTTGAAATGGCGTTCTACGAGCACGTTAAACATGACAGGTTGCGCACGAAAACGTCAACAAATTGTGAAAATGTTCCAAAATATGTCTACTTTTAAAAATGACACAGTTCATCAGAATGCAAGGTTACCCCCATTTTTTATTTTAATTACTTGCAGTGTATGAATCATAGGTCTGATTTATTATAGTGTTGAATGCTAAAACGTGTTTGATGGCTACATTATTTGCATATTAAATATAATTTTTGAAATATTTATCATCAAACAAACATAAACTTATTCAAAGAGCAAAACAATAAACATAACATTTATCTTTTTTCTTTACATGTTAATATATCAAACTTGAAAGTATGTACTTTCATAAAATATCAGCGTTTAAAATTTTTGAAGATTTCATCATAGTAAAATTTATGATTTAAGTTTGATATGTAATAATCAACTTGCATCGAGGGGGTTCACGACATACCGAATGAACGAGGACTCTTTCTTCGGATTTTCGTCAGCAGGTGGTCATATGGCTCGATGTGTAATGCAACCGACTTTGGTATCAGAGGTACCGGGTTCGAGTCCCGTCACGGGAAAACAATTAATTAAAAGGGTTTAGTTGGTTATTACACTGAGAGGGCAGTTTTAATTTTGAATAGCCTACTTTTTTTGGAAAAGTCATAACTTGGAAGTACTTGAATACGCAAGATACGCTTTGTTGCTGGCGGATAACCAAACTCGTCCTCAAGTGACGAGTTTAAGTTCTAGTTTATTTATTCTTTCCTTAGCACTATTTTGTCCATGCATTATCTTGGCATCAGTTTTATCTAGCTAAGTCAAGTTTTCAGAGTATATTCCTTATGGCCAGGAATCGATGTGGTTATATTTTCACGATGCGTAATCAAAAATTACGCGGTCTACGCGCGATTTTACGAAATCACGTTTGTAATCATATCTTCACAAGCATGAATCACAATTAAACAAAATTTGGTACTCATAAATTTCAGGTCATATTTCATAATATGGCAATACAATTACGTGCGTAGCGCATATAACGCATGCGTACGCGCGCTTAAAATGTTGAAAATTGTCAGAATTTATTTTCGATGAAATTAGAGTACGTTTCAGGCAATTTTAGGCGTTTAAAAAATTGCCATGAGTGCGCAGATTTTTGCACGCGCACTGCGCATCAAACGTTAATGCACACTGTTTGTGTCCGATTACTGTTGTATAACCTTTCTTTAATAATATCATCATATTTGATTCAGGTTTCAACTCGAAATTGCGTTATACGAGCACGTCAAAAGTGACGGGCTACGCACGTATAAGTTAACAAAATGGTGAAAATATGCTAAATTTTAAAATTAATATATATCGTCAGAATGCAGGGGAACACCTATTTTTTATTTCATTTTCTTGAAGTGTATGTATCATATGTATGATTTATTATCAAATTAAGAGAACAAAAGTTGATTAAGTCATCATTAATTGCATATTAAATTAAAAAAACATAATTTCGACAATCAAACAAATTATGACATTTTCTTAGGCCAAAATAACAAACTTAACATTAACTTTCTTCCTTCAAAAATTCATATATTAAAGTTAAAAGTATGTAGTTTGACAGTGCATCATTTGTATACATTTTAAAGATGTCATCATAGTAAAAAATTATAATTCATTTCGGTATGTAATAATCTATTTGCATCAAAGTGGTTACTGCATAGTAAATACACGGAGGAATTTTTCTACAACTTTTAGTCAGTTGTGTACGGCTCGGTGGTCTGTGCTCGTGTCTATGGCATTCAAGGTACCGAGATCGAGTCTCACCTTGGGAAACGAAATAAGATTTTTTTTTTTTATTATCCGTATTGTTTGTTCAAATTTATTTCTTAGTGTATAGATTATACACATGATTTATAATGAAATCTAGATAAAAATTAACTTATGTCTTTATTATTATGTAACAACAAATGTGGTTTATGACATTATACGCATATGGATCTTTGATCGGATTGTGATACCGGCTATGGTGTTCGCGTTAGCAAGGTCCTATCATATATTATAAATAATTAAAGATTCTGAGAAAATCAATCAATCAATATATCTTTTAAAAATCAATTATCTTTATTTAAATCAATGCATATAACCTATAATTCGTCATAGTGACGAATTAAATCTAGTTTATTTATTCTTTCCTTAGCACTATTTTGTCCGTGAATTATCTTGATATCAGTTTCATCTATCTAAGTCAATTTTTCAGAGGATATTCCTTATGGCCAGGAATCGATGTGGTTATATTTTCACGATGCGTAATCAAAAATTACGCGGTCTACGCGCGATTTTACGAAATCACGTTTGTAATCATATCTTCACAAGCATGAATCACAATTAAACAAAATTTGGTACTCATAAATTTCAGGTCATATTTCATCATATGGCAATACAATTACGTGCGTAGCGCATATAACGCTTGCGTACGCGCGCTTAAAATGTTCAAAATTGTCAAAATTTATTTTCGATGAAATTAGAGTACGTTTCAGGCAATTTTAAGCGTTTAAAAAATTGCCATGAGTGCGCAGATTTTTGCACGCGCACTGCGCGTTATACGTTAATGCGCACTCTTTTTGTCCGATTTCGGTTGTACAACCTTTCTTTAATAATATCATCATATTTTATTCACTTTTCAACGCGTAATTGCCTTATACGAGCACGTCAAAAGTGACAGGCTACGCACGTGTAAGTTAACAAAATGGTGAAAATATGCTAAATTTTAAAATTAATATAGATCGTCAGAATGCTCGGGAACACATATTTTTTATTTAATTTTCTTGAAGTTTATGTATCTTATGTATGATTTATTATTAAACTAAGGGAACAAAAGTTGATTAAGCCATAATTAATTTCATATTAAATTAAAAAAAATTCATTTCGACAATCAAACAAATTATGACATTTTCTTAGGCCAAAATAACAAACTTAACATTAACTTTCTTCCTTCAAAAGTTCATATATTAAAGTTAAAAGTATATAGTTTGACAGTGCATCATTTTTGTACATTTTTAGAGATGTCATCATAGTAAAAAATTATAATTCATTGCGGTATGTAATAATCTATCTGCACCAAAGTGGTTACTGCATAGTAAATACACGGAGGAATTTTTCTACGATTTTTAGTCAGTTGTGTATGGCTCGGTGGTGTGTGCTCGTGTCTATGGCACTCAAGGTACCGAGATCGAGTCTCACCTTGGGAAACGAAATAAATTTTTTTTTTTATTATCCGTATTGTTTGTTCAAATTTATTTCTTAGTGTATATATTATACACATGATTTATAATGAAATCTAGATAAAAAATAACTTATGTCTTTATTATTATGTAACAGCAAATGTGGTTTATGACATTATACGCAGAGGGATCTTTGATCGGATTGTGATACCGGCTATTGTATTCGCGTTAGCAAGGTCCTATCATATATTATATATTATTTAAAGAATCTGAGAAAATCAATGAATCAAAATATCTTTTAAAAATAAATTATCTTTATTTTAATTATCAATGCATATAACCTATAATTCGTCATAGTGACGAATTAAATCTAGTTTGGTTTAGATACATTGACGACATCTTCATGATCTGGACCCATGGTGAAGATAATTTGGAATCTTTTCTTCTCAATATTAATTTAGTCCACCCAACTATAAAATTTACAGCTACCAATTCCACTAGTAGCGTTGATTTTTTTGGACACTATAGTGACCATAAAAAATGGTACACTCAAAACTGACCTATTCCGTAAACCCACGGATAAAAATATGTACCTGCTCCCTAGCAGTTGTCACCCCCGACACTGTACTAAAAACATACCGTACAGTCAAGCATTACGTATCAGACGTATCTGTTCTTCAGATTTAGATTTTCAGAATCGTACCGAAGAACTAACCGGACATCTCCGGAATAGAAATTACAAGAAGGAATATATCGAAACTGCTATAAAGAAAGCAAAAGATATTCCTCGATGTCAAACACTGACGTACAAACCACGTCAGCCAAAAAATTCGACCAGAGTGCCATTGGTCACAACCTATCACCCTAGGTTGCCTCCATTACGGGCTATTATTGAGAAACATATGCCCATTCTACAGTTCACAGAACGTCTCAGGGCGGTTTTTCCGGAACCACCCATTATTGCATTTCGTAGACCTTCCAACCTTCGTGACATATTAGTCAGATCCAAATTTAAGAGTGAAATTAACTCTCATGACAGCCAAAATGTGGGCAGTCACCTTTGCGGAAAATCTTGCAAAACTTGTTCATTGGTTGATTCTACTGAAAAAATTGAGAGTAACCAAACTGGCCGCATTTTTCGGATAAGACAATCAATTAATTGTCTAACCAAAAACGTCATTTATCTCATATACTGTAATATTTGTGGCAAACAGTACGTCGGAGAAACAAAAAACACTCTCCGTATGAGAATGACACAACACAGATCAGCTATCGAAACATTAAAGCTTGATGAACCTGTAGCCGAACATTTTAATTCAGCTGGTCACTCTATTGCAAATTTCAGAGTTATTGCAATAGACCACGATGTCAAATGGAGCGACAAAACTCGCAAAGGCAAAGAAAACCACTGGGAATTACTACTTAAACCCACAAAACCTTTTGGACTTAACATTAGGAACAATACTCCCAGATCGGTAAAATTATTCCATTGACCAGGGACTACCAAAATTTAAGTTTCAATATTAACCACCATTTTAGCTTTTTTTAGTTCCATTCCAAAATTGTTTATATATCTACCAAGCTATAGGGGCCTACCTTCTTTGTTTTCTACTCTTATTCAGTCTCCACCTACCATTTAACACGCTGTTTCAATCAATCAATCAATCGTTCGATTTATATAGCACCATTCCAACATTCATTGCTCATGGCGCTGATTGTTATATTTCTTTTATTCCTGTCCACCCAGGCAGCACTTGCCAACTCTTATGCTATGACTTTATCCAAATTCCCTCACTTGCACATGAAGGGCTAGTGTTGCCCGAAACTCTGCTAACTTTTCTGGCGGTTTACTTTATCGTTTTGATTTAGCTTTTCGCTTTTTTTATATATATATATAAATCCAAAGGCAAATTACTGAAAAAATGACAATGCTGTTGGTATCAGTTGCTGGATCTCAATGGAGATACAAAAAAAAAGCGAAAAGCTAAATCAAAAAGAAAGTAAACAGCCAGAAAAGTTAGCAGAGCTAATATTACATTCTATGAACGCCCTCTATAGCGTGACCTTAACTTCTGGGGTTACAATAGTAACCCACCCTAAAAAAAAAATCAAAGATTACTAACCCAGGGTCACAATTAGAAGATTTACGGTATATATAATAAACAAGAAATATTTCTTACAAAAAACGCTGCTCGCTTGTTGACATAACAGTTTTAAAGGGATATTGTCCCCTGAAAAATATTTTTTATTTCAAATTTGTTTTTGAATGTGTCATTTTATTGTCACATAATAGTTATTCACGAAATAAACAATTATTTACATCAAAAAATGTAATTTTTAAAGCAAAAAATAATTAAATTGTCTGTCAGACAGTGGTTTTGGGGTTGTAATTAAACGTTTCTTTTCTCTTTTTATACGTGAATAAATATTATTTTTTTGAAACAGAAGTGAATAACTTTTGTATTTTTGAAGTAAAATACAACAAGAATTCATACTTTGATATGCCATAATTGTGCAATTGAAAAATAAAAAATACTAAATCTGTAAAAGATGATGTGCTTATTAAATAATTTAAATAAAAATGATGTCTAAATAATATTACTTTATTATACTAAACAGACTCAATTTCTGTCACTTTAGTTTATTTTATAGCTAAGGTCAAGTCTGGGGGCGGGGGTCACTTCATCAAGCCTAGATTCTTCAAGTGTGAACAAATTGTATCCTATTAGTATTACAAACAAAAACTTTTCTATTATATGGACTGTTTTAATAATAATTCAATGATTATATGACAGCGAATTCAGTATTATAAAATCGGTCTAGATTGACAGTCAAATGGGACTTATTGCGCTGTTTTTAAAGATATTTTTTAAATCATGTTTGCAGTAATTTTATAATGTTATTATTATTTTAACAAAAACCTTTAAACAAATTGATTATTTTGATATTAAATTCGATAGTTAAAGCCTTTTTGAACGTTATACATTTTAAAAACAAAGGACTCACTGCCCATATAGGCCTACTCTACATAGGAATTAATTAAAAGTCGCAACTCTTTATGTTATGGCTCTGACTATTCAAACTGGAGTACGCCCTCTAGCCTTCGCTTTATAACACCTCTGTGGTTTTAACCCTGTACTACAGCATGGCAGAAACCGTTACTGTACGATCGCGATATTGTGAGAGCTGGCTTTGTTGAATGGGCGGCATCGGACGAACACGAGATTCTTGTGTTATACGTTTAATTAACGTTCTTTAAAAAAAAAAACAGGATGGGTCGATCTAGGACGGGACACAGACGAACATCATCAGAGATTAGTGATCATTTTCGTCTTATAAATGAACAAGAAGTGGATGATATAACTCTCGACTTTTTTTACAAGCCTCATACGCTTACTCTGTTATTTGGTGCTTTTTTCGCAACTGTGTTTTTCGCATTTACTCGGTACGTACGGTACTGTAGAGGCCTGGCCCTAGGCTAGGCCCTCTAGTCTAGGCAAAATACAGTAGCATAAGAGGGCCGCTACTACAGTTTCGCACCACACTGTTATATCTTCGATTTCTCACCTAAATTAAAAATTTTCACACTCAAAGCATAATATTATTATGTAACATGTCTATTACGATTGGACCACTTATGAAGTAAATTTTTTTAAATAACAATACTTTTCTATTAAACATTTTAAACGATGACTGAATTGAACTCGCTGTCACTTCAGTCAACCAGTGATATAATAGCCGATAATGTTATTGCAGTTCAAATGATGATTCTCCATGGAGAGGGAACCAGCAAGATGGCGGCTGCAATGGACCAATCAGACATGCCCTACGCGCGCAATCAATACGCACTGCTGCTACAGTATGCGCCTGTGTTGAGCAAAGAACGATATGCATCGTGTTAAGTGTATAAACGCGTACGCATTCTATATGATCCTCGTATATAAAAATGCTAAATTTATTACCAAGAAATTATTCATTCCATTGCGATTAACAATATATTTAATTTGATAGAATATGTGTTGTAATTTATGTGGTCTTAATGTATTACCTGTTATTTTTTATATTAAATAATGTTTTTGAACACATTTATGGCCGCCATCTTGTTGGTTCCCCCTTCTGTTGGAATCACTTTTCAGTCTGGAGTACGCCCACTAGCCTTCCGCTTATTAATAATAATAATAATAAATAACATTTATAAAGCGCAAGAGACAAAGGTTTCAAAGCGCTGTGTTTCCAAGATCTGTGCAAGTAGTAGCGTGCGATTATGCTTCTCTGAAGAGATGAGTTTTGAGTTTAGTTTTAAATGTGATAACAGATTTTGATGAGCGTATTTCGAGGGGTAGAGTGTTCCAGAGTTTTGGGGCTGCGACAGCGAAAGCACGATCACCGTAAAACCGAGTTCTGGAACGGGGTCCAGGTTTAAGAAGAAGTCTGCTGGATGAACGAAGCGAAGAGTTGGTTGACGGAGTAATGATGTCACATATGTAGGCTGGAGCACATCCGTTGATTTATTACATCTCTCTGCTGTCAACATACTTGGGCGGATTGCTATAAGCGGTCTATAAATGGTCTTAGCGCTTAGCCGACTATAATTCGTGACGTAGCAAGTAGTCTTTGTTATAGACCATTGCTATACCGCGGTCTAACCTGTAAGCGGTCTTTAAAATTAAAGCCTACTCGAAGGAATCTTAAAAAACAGTCTGAAACCTCTCTTTTTGTTGCTTTTACATATTATTTATCATTTAAAAAAAATATTATTTTAGGCCTAGAATAGATTTACTGATAGAGTACTGTTATGATTGTGAATTGAACAAGTGTGACGAACATTACCTTATTTGGTATTTTACGTGCAAAGTACGCCCTCAATTTGTTACTTTACACGGTCTTATCTAAAACTGTTTATAGCAATAGTCTAACAGGGGTGGCTTTAGTAAGACCGTCTATCTGATAAAGCCGGCTTTAATCGGGGAGTTAAGACCATCAGTTAAGACTGTTTTATAGCAATCCACCCCTAGACTGCAAAATATTTGCCATCTTATATTTTAACAATTAATTGCCAGAATGTATGCTTTATTTTCCCCAAAATGTAGAAACTATAAAGAAAAAAGAAATATTTATTTTTAATTTTGAAAGGCAGTTTTTCCAACTGGCGTAATATAATAGAGGTTAAATTAATATTTCATTAATAATTATTAATATTTTAATGCACCTTTATAATCGAAGTGTACCACTGTTGTAAAAGTAAGTTTCCAATAAATTATTATTATTAATAATATTACAGTTAGAGGAAAAATGACAAAATCAGGACTGTGGTCATGTTACAAGTGTTGTCAAAACAATATAGATTATCTGATAAAAAATCCTAGAAAGTAGGAAACCCTTTGCCATTTTTCTCCCGATTGATTATTATTATTAGGTGATCATTTAGAATAAAATGATCACCTATTGTTGTATGAAATCTTTAAAGTTATTATTGTTTCTGTACACTATTTTGTGTAACAATTATCTCAAAAAGTTTAAAGTCAATGATTACCAAAATTTCACAATATCTTTCAAATACTGTAACTTAATCCTAATAAGCTTTTCAGCGTGATCACTTAACCGTGACGTCATTTATACGCCATTTTGTGAAATCACATTATCAATCATATCTCCATAATTCATTATCACAAATTAATGAAATTAATTGAACTTCAGATCAAGAGTAAAAATATTAGCAAATAAAAACGCACACGCACGTAGGGTGTGAAATCGCGCGTTAAAAATTTAAAAAGCTCAAAATTAAGTTTTGATCAATTTAGAGCATGAATTAGGCCGTTTGCGTGTTTTAAAAAATTACTGCGCAAAAACACGTTTTTGCGCGCGCGATTCTTAGAAAGCTTAAAAAAATAAAATTTGTCGTACAGTAATTAATTAATTAATTAATGTCAATAATTTTCAAAACTCGCACCATAAATTGAAATGTGCCTATATGGTTTATGATTGTGAACAGCATTGTTTAACAAAAATAAAATGTTATATGTACGAACTCATCTCCTCGCCGTTTTGATATATGTACAGCATATGGTTCTTTAAAACCACTCTCTATAGTTTAAAATAAAGACGGAAAATAAAACATACATTGATTTCTGGCAATTTTCTGATTCTGAAATGGCCCCAGTTAGATCAAAGTATTCAAGGCATTTTTTATTGTGAAAAGGATACTTTAATGGTGGCTAAATCATGTGAACATGTTACATAATGGCCCAAAATTGTATGATGTGGGTGTGACTGTCGGAAAAAATTTAGATGAGAAATCGAAGATATAACAGTGTGGTGCGAAACTGCAGTAGAGGCCTAGAATTATAGCCTCCAAACCCAACTACCCAGTCACATGGAGTGTACACCAGCCATCTTTCTGTCCAACTATGCCTATGTAGAGTATGGAGTCGAGTAATTTGCTTAAAAATTGTATAACATTTACAAGGCGCCATATAAAAACCTGTATGTACATGTAGGGAGATTAAGGATATCGCCGCCAGCGCTTGCTGTGACGTCACAGGTGCATCGCAAAATCTATTTTATGAGTCCATTATATTTTACGTAAATGTGCAAATGAAATTCTACAAATGTGCAAATCATCATCATCATAAATCCTTTATTAAAAATGATAACCTAATTCTAAATAGTCACATGGTTTTCTAAAAATCTTTTGAAGATATAACATTACATATATTGTAATACAGACTGAAATAATCTGTTTTTGAGGGAAAAAAAACCACAATCATCATGTGCGGGGATGCAGGACTGACACGTGGTCGCTGCTTGCTGGAGATGGTAACTTCCATAATGTGCGGGGATGCAGGACTGAAACGTGGTCGCTGCTTGCTGGAGATAGTAACTTCCATACCGTTGAAATTGTTGAAGTCTCTTATAGTTGTCCTCTTATTTCAAAAGAAATTATTATTATTATTTCTTGTATAGCGCACATTTATACAACATTTAATTATAATCAGCTGTGCTTCACATCAATCGGTATCATAACATTGTTTGAAATATAGTGCTTTTAAATGTTTTTTAAACTGATTATAGTCGTCTAAGTGTTTAATGTGACTTGGTAATCTGTTCCAAATTGTGGGTCCTGCTACGGCAAACGAACGGTCAGCAAATGTCTTTCGTTTAGTTCGTGGGATTGTCAGGTTAACAATGCTGGTGCTTGAACGAGTACTGCGAGAAACATTCCGCACAGTAAGAATATCTCTCGGGTAACTTGGAGTGGAGCCTTTAAGCGAACGCCATACAAGACACACTATTTTGAATTGACATCTATAAGACATTGGAAGCCAGTGCAAAGATCGCATGGCGTTAGTTGCACTGTCATACCGACCTTTCCTGACAATTATTATTATCAGCTTGGTGCAGTAAATTTACAAAACCGAATGAACTGAGTTTATTAGATTTTATATTATTTTAATTAATTAAATTTATTTCTTTTATGTGTGATTTGTATGAATGTATGTAATTTAAAAAATGATGAGGATTTTCTGCGATATTCAAATTGCGCAGAAAATTTGAATGTATTTCTGTTATGTGATTTGAGCAAATGCAATTTGAAATTTTTGTGTCAAAATGAATCACTATTCAAATTACGCATGGTATTTTCAGTATTTGATAAAACCAAAGGTCATTGAAATCTGTATGCATATATAAAAAATGCAGGTAAAAGAATGAAATGTCATTAAATTGCGCAATTTCCCTATTTTAAATCATGCATAACATTTACATTCGTTTAAGGATTATACCATATTCATATACCTACTTCATCTACATTATTTTCCTGTTCATTAATTTTGTTTTGATTTGCGTATTAAAGTCCTCACAATTTAAAATTGTTTAAATCCTGCATCTATATATAAATTAACAACCCTAATGTTTGACTAGTTTCTCTTTCAGAAGTAATTCTCAGGGTGCTAATTTTAGTCTATTTATTTCTATATTATAGACCCAACTAAGCATTGCGTACATTTGAATTTGAGTATTACTATTAGAGAACCATCTAGTTGGTTAAACTACTGAAAAAAGTATATCTAGATTTTATACTGTAGTAGTTTTTGGCAATTTTAAGTGAAAATTTGTGTTGGTCATAATTTCTGTTACACATATTTGTTAATGTTCATTTAACCAGATCTATATTATATTTAAAATTCATGGCTGTACCTTGGACTTAAGTATGTAAGGTACAATACGTGTAGCCTATGTATGATATAACATCAATAACAATTGATTTACTGTTTTATACAGAACCAGTGAAGAAAATTCAGAACAGAACATTTGGAATGGACTTTGTTGTGTGGCATTTTTCTTTCTGCTAATCAGTCTCTTAACATTTCCTAATGGTAAGTAGTACAAGCAATAAATATTACTTACTTAATTACTTACACTAGAGGGTGAGCTCGCTTCGCTTGCTCCCCCTCTAAGAAGTGTAGACAATGGTTCTCGGAATGATAATGTTCTCCTTGTACGTTTTCTGTCGGTTACCATTATTGAAAATGCTTGACATTCGTAACCCAACTAAACTACTCTTGTTTCACAGTGTCTTAAATGATTAACAACATTTTAAAGTATAGTGTTTATTGTTTGGTAGCGCCCTTATAAGGCGGAGGTGGGGAGGCGGAGTTCATTTGAGGGAGGTGCTTATTCAAGGGGATGTTAAATTTTTTAGTTTTAATAATATGGTAACATTTATAATCAAATGAAATCCTCTAATAGATATGAAAAGTGGTAAAAAAGAATAACAAATGCTTGGTAAATTGTAGATAACAGTGCGATGAATTCTACTACAAATAGTATAATTGTGTTATTATAAATGTGGATGGACGTTTATTAGATAGTTGGGTTGGAGGGGGGGATTATTATTCAAAGTGATGTTTTATTGGAGAGGCGTTTATTCAAATAAATACCATCCTAATAATTATTAATACATTATTTAATTTAAACATCTTTTGAAACTAACTGCCGTGACAGAGTGGGCCGTTTCGGCCCAAGAAAGAAGACATTACGGCTTGCAACATGGGCAGACATCTTGGTCCTAACGGGACACAGATAGCCTACAGTTATTCCTGCCAGCTTACTCAATAAAACTCAGCTATCGGGATGTCACTCGATTTTAAACAAAATGTCTTATCATCAAATCTCCCTATGTAATTTTATAATACTATTCCCCACAATATATTCCGATTCTTTATGGCGTATATTTAATTTGATCTTTATTAATTTGCAGAATAATTTTTATTTTTTAAGTACTGTACCTTCACATGCGCGCGCGGTTTGTTTCTAAACTAAACAAAAAACTACCATCCTAATAATTATTAATAATTTAATAACTAATGTTATAAAATCTACGTTTCGCGGTACATCTGTATAGATAAGGTAGGTATCCAAGGTGGAGATTTATACCGAAGTTTTTGCATTGTGCTCGCCTATGTCAGAATTAACCATAATTTATATATAGATGGACCTATATAATTTATAGGTTCATAAAAGGTAAATGGTTATGGTTCTGTCATAGAAATAACAACAGTATAATGTTTACAAGCTGTAATTCAAAAGATTGTAAACTGTGTGTGAGTATTATTTATTTTAAATATTAAATTTTTATAAACAAATGTAATATGTATACCGACAAAAACAATGGGACAAAATAGAAACATTTTATGAATGTTAATAAATTAATTAGTTATTTTCATTTTTTTTTTCAGGACCATTTACAAGACCACATCCGGCCATATGGAGAATTGTATTTGGTAAGCTTCCATGAATTTTAATAATATATTATATATACTCGAAATAAATATTTAAAACTAAAACTATTTAAACTATGCACACATAGAGGGGTATCTAGAGGGGTATTGCTAAACCCCGCAAACCTCCAAAAAACATAGCAAACCCCATCGAACCAACATAAAAGTGATTGAATCATGTAGTGTACAACCCACTGGGTAAATCCATGTAAAAAAATATTACATTTTTACTGTTAACTAATTATTTTTGGGGTGAAACATCATTTTTTTGGTAAAAAATGATTGTTAAACCCTGCAAACCTCCAAAAAAATATAGCAAACCCCACTGAACCAACATAAAAGTGATTGAATCATGTAGTGTACAACTCACTAGGTATATCCATGTAAAAAAAATATATTAAATTTCTACTGTTAACTACTTATTTTTGGGGTAAAACATCATTTTTTGGTCAAAAATGATTGCTAATTTTTAACCAAAAAATGATGTTTTATCCCCCAAAAAGTAGTTAACAGTAGAAATTTAATAATTTATATACCCACTGGGTCGTACAGTACATTATTTAATCACTTTTATGTTGGTTCGGTGGGGTTTGCTATAGTTTTTTGGAGGTTTGCGGGGTTTAGCAATCATTTTTGACCAAAAAAATGTTGTTTTACCCCAAAAATAAGTTGTTAACAGTAGAAATTTAATTTTTTTTAAACAATAATATACACAGTGGGTTGTACACTACATGATTCAATCACTTTTATGTTGGTTCGGTGGGGTTTGCTATGTTTTTTTGGAGGTTTGCGGGGTTTGCAGTGTTTAGCAATACCCCACATAGAGCTCTCAGTTTTTTATGCGCCCTCTATAGAAAGGCTGTTTCTGAATGGTCAATACTTACGGTAGTAACCTGGTGCACATGGTACACTGAGCATCCAGCGATAGCTCAATGACTTATTGTAGAGCTGTAAAAAGTTGAAATAATATGCTAGACCATGGTCTAGTTTGGCTAAAATAGTTACTATAGCCCAGACTTAATTTTTACTAGACACTACTTTAAATAGTACAAATAGCTCAGGGGCTGGATTTATGAAACTTTTTTCACTGCCTAAAATGTTGTTATTCAATTAACAACGTTGTATATTGACAATATTCAAAGCAAGTAAAAAAGCACACAACTGCAATAGTATGGTAATGAGCAGGGTTATGGGGGATTTGTAGTTTATGAATCACCTTATTAAAGTAAATGTGTTTCTATGCTTTACAACTTCAATTGGAGCAGGGAAATAAAAAATATATTATATTATTATTATTATTATTATTAATTTATTGTATTGTTATTATAAATTAATTTCAGCAATCTGAATTAGTTCAATGATATGAAACCCTTACATTGTTACATTGTATACTGTAGGTCACTTGAAAAATAGTTTTGATTTGAATGTACCATGTATCCATGACTACACAGCAGTCTACTAAAATTGTCTAAAATTGAATGTATTGATAGCACTAGGAGATAAAATACTGAAATTATGATCTTCCGAAAAGCACATTTTACATTGAAATTGCTATAAATATACACAAAATGCAAAACAAAAATAAACAAATTTAATAGTCATATTTAGACATGAAGGAATAAAGACACCAAACTGGTATTTGGTACATAGCTGAATCATGCATTGATGAACTTATATGATGAGTTTCAATTTTGGGAATTATTGCCCACAAGGTCAAAGTTCAAAATGAAAAAGTAATGATTTTTTGTATTTTGTGTCCCGAGTGAGTTTTTGACGCGCAGTGTACCCCTAGGATAAATTTTTAAAATGATGAACTTTTTTGTATTGATACATTTAACACCATATATTAATAATGTATAGGAAAAAATCAGTTTAAAAATGTATTTTCATATTTAAATATGGGGTAAAAATTGCCGAAGCTGTTTGCGACAAAATAAATTGGGGTTTCTAGGGATCAAAATCTCGAAAATTAATTGAGATACAGCAATTTTTTTTTCATATTTTTAATCTATGACCAAAATTATGTCAGTGTATCAATATTCAGCTTATTAGCTTTAATAGTTTTTAAAATATGGCTAATTAAAAATGCAACTTTACAAAAAGGTAATTTATTAAGACCAAAAATTCGACGACACATTTTCAAATGGCCATAACTTTTAAACGACTTGGAGTTGGCAACTGAAATTTTTGGTGTGTTCGTGAGACATATAGTTGCATATTATGTGAGTTTCAAGGAAATCTGAGGGGTACCCAGCCATCCCATTTGTTGAGTTGGCATGGAATGACCCGCATTTAAAAGACAGGAAAGGTGTCAAATTTGTCTACGCATATATAATTAGGTGGAATTTTTTTTAAATGCAGATTTTTTCAACGGTCCGTCATTTACGTCAATTTCTATGACTTTTAGGGAGCGTGCCCAAATGTTTTTCCTCCGTTTAACTTGTTGTAACGCAACTAGTTTAACGATTTACCGTTATATGCAAGCTAATTTACATGGGGTTGGGCGTGTTCATTGAGGCATATCAAGCCCTCCTTCTTTACTAGCTACTATGCTGTTGTGATCACTCCATTGTTTAACGCGTAATTAACGGGAGACCGGGCATGCCGTTCAGTGTTGCGTAACGATGATTCCAACGCGTTATTAACAGTCCTTGTTATGGTATGTTGCGTGAAATCCTATGACTCAAAATAACGGGTTATTAGCAGTCCGGTCATTGTTGTTACAACGGGTTGTTAACACGATTGTTAATTCGTTTAATAGCTTTTTGGGCTCGTATGTTATTAGGTTTATGCATTATCATGCATATAACCTCTTGATTCTGTCAGAATCTTTATTTATTAGTTATCCGCTTAGTAGCGGATAACTCCTTGTAATCGTCCTGTTTCATCATATTTTTTTTTTTTTTCTGTATTATACTTCTTTCCTTCTGTCATTTTTGTGCGTCGCGTTTCTCTAAAACGTGTAAACAGAACATATCGTAACTTTGTCAACATATCGACATTTACGTGAACTTGTGCACCTCCTATTTTTGAATGACGTCAGAGTTGCGCAACGTGACTTACGCGCGATTTTATGAATTTCAATGATTGATCATAGACTAAAAACGAAACATAATTTTGTTTTGACACTTTGTGAAAATTTAAGTCACATCAAGCGCAAACTTTCTATGGATTAAAAATAGCATGTTTCACAAAAAGTTACGCGCGCACGCGCGTTTAAAATTTTATAGTGCGAAAAATCAACTTCTAATCAACTTTCTATGCGTTTCATGTCATTTTGAGCATGTCAAAAATTCCCACGCGCGCGAAACTTTTTACGCACGCGGTTCACACGTAGCGTTAAAAACATATTTTTTTCGCGTGATTTATGTTTTTTCAGCCTTTTATAGTAATGTTACCAACTTTTAAACAATTTCGACTTAAAATTACGTCATACGAGCACGTCGAATTAAATAATTTGCACGCGTTTCTGGTGAAAAAGTTCAAAAATTCGTCAAAATTATGCCTATTTTTAAACAGTCATAGATTCTAAACTACATGGAGAACTTTTTTTTAATTACATATTCTGGAAGTTGATGAGTTGTAGATATCGAATCATGCATTAATATGGCTAACCGGACATTGTGCCATCATCGTATGGCCACGCGAATATAAAATATAGGATTTTTGTCTCTTTCGTCATAGCTCATCACATTTAATAGAGCGCATCTCCACTTATTCGTTGTCCATTTTCACCCCGATTTTAATATATTCTAGGACAATCAACTATCTTTTGCATGAATTAAATTTTGTTTAATTTTTTTAACGTCATCATGCCTAAAAATTTAAATTACATTGGTCATTAATTTCATCTTTACAGTAAATTTTAATCTGTTATAGCTCGTAAGAATAAAATGTGATAATCACGATTAAAACGTTTTCAGGAAGCTATTGTATTGTAGATACAAAATCATGTGAAAATTTTGCCAATCGAATGTTGTGACGTCATCATATGGCCAGTTAAATACAAAAAGTCGTATTTTCATCTTTTGCGTTATATTTCATTACATTTAAAAGAGCGCGCATCAATATTTCACGTATTCAAATTTCTTCTACACGTTAATATGTTGTTGCTGAGATAATTTCATTCTGAAATTTCTACTTTTGCATTTCATTTAGAAACCGTCAAGATGTCAAAAATTACAATAAAATACGGGTCCCGTAATTTCACCTATTTTACACTGTTTGTGATATGTATACAGATTGTACTGTGTATACTATGTATATGACACAAAATAACAGAATTCAGAAATAACAACATATCATATTCTTCAGTTCAGGTCATAATGCCTTAATATTTTTCTGTGTGCAATATTCTAACGTATGACGTGCACGTGGCGTTTGTCGAGCGGATAACTAACTCGTCAAAGTGACGAGTTTCATGTCTAGTTTATTTATTCTTTCCTTAGCACTATTTTGTCCGTGAATTATCTTGGCATCAGTTTCATCTAGCTAAGTCAAGTTTTCAGAGTATATTCCTTATGGCCAGGAATCGATGTGGTTATATTTTCACGATGAGCAATCAAAAATTACGCGGTCTACGCGCGATTTTACGAAATCACGTTTGTAATCATATCTTCACAAGCATGAATCACAATTAAACAAAATTTGGTACTCATAAATTTCAGGTCACATTTCATCATATGGCAATACAATTACGTGCGTAGCGCATATAACGCTTGCGTACGCGCGCTTAAAATTTTCAAAATTGTCAAAATTTATTTTCGCTGTAATTAGAGTACGTTTCAGGCAATTTTAAGCGTTTAAAAAATTGCCATGAGTGCGCAGATTTTTGCATGCGCACTGCGCGTTAAACGTTAATGCGCACTCTTTTTGCCCGATTTCTGTTTTACAATCTTTCTAAAGTTGATTAAGTCATCATTAATTGCATATTAAATTTAAAAAAAATAATTTCGACAATCAAACAAATTATGACATTTTCTTAGGCCAAAATAACAAACTTAACATTAACTTTCTTCCTTCAAAAGTTCATATATTAAAGTTAAAAGTATATAGTTTGACAGTGCTTCATTTGTTTACATTTTAAAGATGTCATCATAGTAAAAAATTATAATTCATTGCGGTATGTAATAATCTATTTGCACCAAAGTGGTTACTGCATAGTAAATACACGGAGGAATTTTTCTACAACGTTTAGTCAGTTGTGTATGGCTCGATGGTCTGTGCTCGTGTCTATGGCATTCAAGGTACCGAGATCGAGTCTCACCTTGGGAAACGAAATAAGATTTTTTTTTTATTATCCGTATTGCTTGTTCAAATTTATTTCTTAGTGTATAGATTATACACATGATTTATAATGAAATCTAGATAAAAATTAACTTATGTCTTTATTATTATGTAACAACAAATGTGGTTTTTGACATTATACGCATATGGATCTTTGATCGGATTGTGATAGCGGCTATGGTGTTCGCGTTAGCAAGGTCCTATCATATATTATAAATAATTAAAGATTCTGAGAAAATCAATCAATCAATATATCTTTTAAAAATCAATTATCTTTATTTAAATCAATGCATATAACCTATAATTCGTCATAGTGACGAATTAAATCTAGTGTTATGTTATAATTATATTTATTAAAATAATCATGTATTATACTGTATCCTAGGCCTACCGTAAAATAAAAATATATATAGGCCTAGGCCTACACGGTAAAGTAAAAATATATAGGTCTAAGCATACTATTTACGATCCGATTCATGGTATTTTTTAGCCTGGTACGTCGGGCGACACGTGTCTAAATTTCTAATAGCCGACTTTCACCTGAAAAAAAAAACCGCATTTTTTATCCCTGGATGTAACATGATATTGACGCGAATACAGAGAGCTAGGCCATGAACTATGGAAAGCCAAACCCGCCAAAAATACATAATACATACCATCCACCAATAATTCGTATAAAATTCAAACCATCCAATATTATCTCATGCAGTTCAATGAAAACTTAAACCATTCACCTAGTATCTACACCATCCAATACAATGTGTGACCATCTACCACTAGCCCAAACGACAGTACGCCGAACAAACTACCCATAACACAAACCATCTAAAGAATGTTGAGCCCAGGCAGCAATAATTGAATTAATCTAACGTTAATACAAGTATATATTAGCCAACTCATTTATCAACATTTCATGTAGTTCATGAACATTTCAAACAAAGCATCTTAATTATAGTTCATCGAATTCTAATTCTAATACATTGCCTGTTTTATACACCGTTCGTCTGTTCAACAGTTTAAACAACTGTTTTGCACACGATACGCCCGTTCGTGAGTTCAAACCATGATATTTGAAGCATCGACTTTCCAAATGGCGATTTTTCGCACCGAACGTATTTTCTTGAGTTAAAGTGGTTGCATTTCAATCACTTACTTTCGATTGGCCAGTATTACACACCGTTCGCTTGTTCGTGTTCAAACCATGATATTTGAAGCATCGACTTTCCAAACGGCGATTTTTCGCACCGAACGTATTTTCTTGAGTTAAAGTGGTTGCATTTCAATCACCTACTTTCGATTGGCCAGTATTACACACCGTTCGCTTGTTCGTGATTTCATGTGATAACATTTCATTCGACAACTTTTCAAACGTTAGTTTTTGGCTCTGCTTACGTATATGTCAGTTGATATACTATTTTTTAATTTTCATACTTTCCATAGTCAGTTTTGTACATCATTCGCATTTACGCATGTAAAGTGTAGATATTCCACTCGACAAGTTTTAAACGGTAGTTGTTCGCACATTTATTGTTTTATTGTTAAATTGTAACTGTTGGCGCCGATTTAATATTGAGGGGCGGGGGGGTGAATGTCAACTTTACGACTGTATGACACTTACTTAGGCCTAGGCCTACGTTACACACACAGGGAGATGTAAACTAATTTATAAATTTATTTTACATCTCCCTGGTTACACACATTATCACAAACTTAAATAATGAAAAAAAAAAACAGAATGAAATAATATAATTTAGCTTGTGGGCCTGTTACAATTAACATGTCCATTGTTCCTAAAATGTTCTCATCTTACGGTTGTGGTTGTGGTTGATTTAATATTACACACTACGGAAAAAAACCCCCTTTTCAAAAGTAAGTGATTGAAATGCAACCACTTTAACTCAAGAAAATACGTTCGGTGCGAAAAATCGCTGTTTGGAAAGTCGATGCTTCAAATATCATGGTTTGAACTCACGAACGGGCGTATCGTGTGCAAAACAGTTGTTTAAACTGTTGAACAGACGAACGGTGTATAAAACAGGCAATGTATTAGAATTAGAATTCGATGAACTATAATTAAGATGCTTTGTTTGAAATGTTCATGAACAACATGAAATGTTGATAAATGAGTTGGCTAATATATACTTGTATTAACGTTAGATTAATTCAATTATTGCTGCCTGGGCTCAACATTCTTTAGATGGTTTGTGTTATGGGTAGTTTGTTCGGCGTACTGTCGTTTGGGCTAGTGGTAGATGGTCACACATTGTATTGGATGGTGTAGATACTAGGTGAATGGTTTAAGTTTTCATTGAACTGCATGAGATAATATTGGATGGTTTGAATTTTGTACGAATTAATTATTGGTGGATGGTATGTATTATGTATTTTTGGCGGGTTTGGCTTTCCATAATGAACGATTCGTTAAAAGTACACCGCCAGACAATCGCGTAGCTATTGTTTAGATTACTGTACATACTATTAAACAATTAATAACAAAGAAAGCCTAGAAAGATAAGCTCCTCCTCTCGTTAAAATTGTTAAATAATTTTGCTTTGACTGAGCCATTTTGTGACGGTTTCAACTCTTTTTCATTAATTAAACAATCAAATATAGATTTGCACTTCAGACAACATTTTTAAAAATAATTTACTGTATCAGTTCAGACTGTGAAGAACATGGATTTCGAAAGGTACACTTTATTTAACGCCAGGAATTCTTCTCACGGAAAAAAATGTGCTGATTGCAATCTGCATAAGCAACCAAAGATCGGGTGTCACGAAACCTAAGACCACGAAAGCTAAGACCCCCTAAGACCTAAGATCACGAAAGCTAAGACCCAAGACCTAAGATTACAAATTCTAAGATATACTACAGCTTAAAAACAATACTTGTTTATCCATACATAATTTTAAACACAGTAGGTTTCATTTATTACCATAAATATAATTTAATACCACCGCAAAACATAGATAAACTCACATTATTTTCGCCCTTTGAGTAAATGTATATTTTTTCTTTACAACAAACAAACTTGACGGGGTGTTTGTTTGTATATTTACTCCATTGTGTTGGTTCAGAAGATGTTTTTCTTACGCACCTGCCTTTCTTGTATTTTGACTCCAAATTTGTTGACTAACTTTATCCTGAACACCACACTTTAAAATTAGGACTTTAAGTACTTTCAGAAGGAGAAACACATAATAACAAATAAATAAATCCTTTAAATTTATGATTTTACAGATGTGTTTCTGTGTATACTGTAATGTAACTCCTCGAGCTCCCCATGCTCAATGTTTTTGTTTCTATGGAGCGCCAAAAGAGCAACAATAATAGTACAAGTATAAAAACAGAAAGAAAACGAAACAAAAAAACTTATCATGATTTTTTAATTAAAATTTATTTGCCAGTATTTATTTCCTCGTACTTGCATGATTATACTATTATCATTACAATTTTAATTTTACATTGTTCCATCCACACTGTAGATGGACTCCACAGAGTTTTCAGCCCTCTATATAATTTTTGCTCTTTTGACGTTCCATAGAAACAAAAACATTGAACATGGGGTAGGCCTACTGTACTGTAGGCTAGTCATTTTGTGTGCGAGAAAAACGTCTGTAAAATCATCAATTTAAAAATGTATTTGTTACTTTTTATGTGATTCTTTTTCATGAAAGTGCCAATTCTAAGGTGTGGTATTCAGAATAAATGTTGGGAGTTAAAATACAAGGCAGGTGCGAAAGATAAATATTTGTAATCTTAGGTCTTGGGTCTTAGCTTTCGTGATCTTAGGTCTTAGGGGGTCTTAGCTTTCGTGGTCTTAGGTTTCGTGACACCCACCAAAGATCCTGTATCTTTCTGGGATTCTGCCTTTTCCCCAGATTTATTGTTATTTGTATATGACATAAAGCCTCAGTACTGTGGAATGATGCTACTCTATATAGGCCTACTGTCATTCAATACTATCGTCCGTTAGCTCGGCGTTTAACGGACACAAACACTCAGTAACTGTGGAATAATGCTATCTGTATGCTGTCATTCAATACTATCGTCCGTTAGATCGGCGTTTAACGGACACAAAAACTCAGTAGATTGTGGAATGATGCTACTCTACTGTAATTCAATACTATCGTCCGTTAGATCGGCGTTTAACGGACACAAAAACTCAGTAAATTGTGGAATGATGCTATACTCTATCTGTCATTTAATACTATCGTCCGTTAGCTCGGTGTTTAACGGACACAAAAACTCAGTAAATTGTGGAATGATGCTATACTCTATCTGTCATTTAATACTATCGTCCGTTAGCTCGGCGTTTATTAACGGACACAAAAACTCAGTAACCTGTGGAATGATGCTATACTCTATATTATGCTGTCATTTAATACTATCGTCCGTTAGCTCGGCGTTTAAACGGACACAAAAACTCAGTAAACTCCGGGAATGATGGGTATTCGAATGATGCATACTCTACAGTATCTGTCATCTATCGTCCGTTAACTCGGCGTTTAACGGAACAACGCACTGAATATGAAATTCGCGCTTGGTTGAGAGCAAGTAGGGGAATTCCCTTTTTTGCGACGCCTCCCTACTGCAAGAAGGCAATTGCACATTGTTTTTATATATTTATTTTATATACAGTATATACTGTGTATACCGGTAAGTGTTTTGCCTATTACACCATTTAGGCCTAAATAGATTGTTAATGTACACAGTTTTTTTTTGTATTTTGTAATAAACATGACACCCTTGCAGCAGCATCACGGAGGCTGCCAAAAACACCGTGGTGCGTGTGTACATCGCATCGCGGTGATAAAAAACCATGTGCTTGCTAATAACGTGACGTGATATCGCCCAAAGTTTCATCCTCTGTTTTTGGACACACTCGAGGTCAGCGATAGTTAAAGTAATGATTTATTTACGTAATACAATAATTGTTAATGTACACAGTTTTTTTAGTATTTTGTAATAAACATGACACCCTTGCAGCAGCATGACGGAGGCTGGCCAAAAACACTGTGGTGCGTGTTGTACATCGCTTCGCGGTGATAAAAAACCATGTGCTTGCTAATAACGTGACGTCATATCGCCCAAAGTTTCCTCCTCTGTTTTTGGACACACTTAACTCGCGCGGCAGCTACAGTCAGTAAATGTTTTAGCTCTAGATAGACGGCGACCGGTTTCTATATTGTTTGGTCCATACCATCGTCCATAAAGGCTATACATGCTGATACTATCGATATGACAGTCGGGGTTTTATCCGTGTTTACAATTTCGCCATTTTTTTTTTTGGTCAAGTGTACGGGGTAAAAAATAAAAAAAGAATTAACGTCAAGCATGCTAAACAAAAAATTAGTATATTATAGGAATGTTCTATAAGTTGAAAATGTTCAACAAAAATTGTGGAATTGTAGATGCTGATAATTTAATGTTGGGTAAGGTTGTTTTAACAGCATTTTGTTGCTGTCGAAATGACGGTTTACCACATCATCTGCAGTTTCAAGGCCCTTTCTACAGCAATTGGCGTCGATCTTCATATTATTATTAGATATTATTGTATTGAAGAACTCTGTAATGTGTGGTGTGATATTGTCAGTACAAGGGTCCGTTAAATGAGCGTTTAACGAATATAAAAACGATCTGTTAGGTCGGCGTTTAACGGACGAAAACAACGGACGTTGTTCTTCCGTTGTACGCGTTAGATAGTAAATTCAATTTCATTGTACAGTATTAACCATGATACGCTCTGCTGAGTACAGACCGCCCAACTCATTAACGTTTTGCATATTATTATCGCATTTAAAAGTCTATTAACGGAGTAAAAACATTTGGGCACGCTCCCTTATTTGATAAAATTGAAAACTTATCCTATGCTACATATAAAATTATACTTTATACGTTTAGCGTCATATCCCAAAAAAATGTTACGGGATATTTTCCCCATGATTAATTAACCATCAATAATGCATGTATTCCTCTACAATATATCATGTTTTACCTATATGACAGGAATTCAAATAAATCACATCAATATTTTAAGAAGAAAAACATTTATTATACTAAATACATTCTACATACTGGATAACTATAAAGTAGTAATTATTGCATATGATTAAATTGAATAAAGAATATATAAAATTTAAGATATTGTAAAGTCTAGTGAAGATGGTTATAGCACCAAATGTACTGAAAAAAAACAGTAGTTGGCACCAATAAATGCAATCTTTATACATGTCCATACAGTATTAAAGTATTTAGATGCATATAATGAAACTATTGCATTTAAAGTCAGTATATATTATTAATAATAAAACTATTCAAGTCTACAAAATAAATGATACATTAAAATATATGAAAATGTCAAGGCATAAATTGATGGAAGCTGATTTCAGTACCTGAAATATCTTTAAAAAACTGTTATATACAGTTGAGGTGTATGATCAGCCTAAAAAGTGCGAAGTATAACTATTGCTAATAAAATGCATTGGAATAATGCAATCCACATGCTAGGCTTAACATCATTGAAAGACAATCTGAATCAAGAGGTGGATTATTTGTAATTTCTACAATACTAACTTGTTAAGGCTCGGTAAGCTGCTCGTAAACAGCCTTGTTCTCAACGAGACCAAACATCTGCAAAAATCTTTCTTTAAAGCGAAAACAATTCTATTTTTAAAATTTGAGGTGGCCATATGGTGACGTCAGAACATCCGCTAAAAATATAAATTAAATTAATTTACGATTCTTAAAGTTTAACATGCACGTCTGTTGTTATTTTGCAATTGCAGTTTTTTGCAGTTACCCTATCAAATTGCTCAAGTTGGCAGCCCCTGTTATTACGCCTTCTGTGACATATATCTGTAATCTTTTACTTTCATCTGGTATTTTTCCAAATGACCTAAAAATTGCCATAGTTGCAAAGTTTTTCCCATATACAAAAGTGGGGCCAAGGACGAACTCAACAATTATCGACCTATATCCGTTTTACCAATCCTCTCTATGACTATCTTACAGCACAGAACATTCTCTCAGATAACCAATCAGGCTTTAGGAAACACTTCTCTTCCACTACAGCACTTACTAACACATGTGACAACTGGCTCGATGCTATGAATGGGGGTTGCCTCACCGGGTCAGTTTTCATAGATTTAAGAAAAGCTTTTGACACGGTCAACCACAAGATCATGCTTAGAAAACTGACTCGGTGTGGTGTATCCTCATCTGGCATCGAGTGGTTCACATCATATCTAACTAACCGCACTCAAACAGTTAAATTCAAAAACACTTATTCTAATTTTGTAACCATAACACACGGTATACCTCAGGGGTCCATTCTTGGACCCTTGTTATTCACAATTTACATCAATGATCTTGCCACTGTTCCAGAACATGGCACTCTTGATCTTTATGCTGATGATTCCACCCTCTATTATTTGCACTCCAACATACATATAATTAAATCTATAATCATAATCCATCATATTGATGGCAGGTAATTTCCAAATGTAGCTGACATGTTCACATTAAAAAAAATCTATAATCATACTCCATCATATTGATGGCAGGTAATTTCAAATTTCAACAAATGTAACTTGCGTGTTCAAATTTTTTTTTAAATCTATATAAATCATAACACATCATATTTGATGGCAGTGAATTTTATAATTAGTTATCCGCTTAGTAGCGGATAACTCCTTGTAATCGTCCTGTTTCATCAAATTTTTTTCCTGTATTATACTTCTTTCTTTCTGTCATTTTTGTGCGTCGTGTTTCTCTAAAACTTGCAAACAGAACATATCGTAACTTTGTCAACATATCGAAATTTACGTGAACTTGTGCACCTCCTATTTTTGAATGACGTCAGAGTTGCGCAACGTGACTTACGCGCGATTTTATGAATTTCAATGATTGATCATAGACTAAAAACCAAACATAATTTTGTTTTGACACTTTGTGAAAATTTAAGTCATATCAAGCGCAAACTTTCTATGGATTAAAAATAGCATGTTGCACAAGAAGTTACGCGCGCACGCGCGTTTAAAATTTTAGAAAGCGAAAAATCAACTTCTAATCAACTTTCTATGCGTTTCATGTCATTTTGAGCATGTCAAAAATTCCCACGCGCGCGAAAATTTTTACGCACGCGGTGCACACGTAGCGTTAAAAACATATTTTTTTCGCGTGATTTATGTTTTTTCAGCCTTTTCTAGTAACGTTACCAAATTTTAAACAATTTCGACTTAAAATTACGTCATACGAGCACGTCGAATTAGATAATTTGCACGCGTTTTTGGTGAAAAAGTTCAAAAATTCGTCAAAATTATGCCTATTTTTAAACATTCATAGATTCTAAACTACATGGGGAACTTTTTTTTAATTACATATTCTGGAAGTTGATGAGTTGTAGATATCGGATCATACATTAATATGGCTAACCGGACATTGTGACGTCATCGTATGGCCACGCGAATATAAAATATAGGATTTTTGTCTCTTTCGTCATAGCTCATCACATTTAATAGAGCGCATCTCCACTTATTCGTTGTCCATTTTCACCCCGATTTTAATATATTCTAGGTCAATTAACTATCTTTTGCATGAATTTAAAATTTTTTAATTTTTTTAACGTCATCATGCCTAAAAATTTAAATTACTTTGGTCATTAATTTTATCTTTACAGTAAATTTTAATCTGTTATAGCTCGTAAGAATAAAATGTGATAATCACGATTAAAACGTTTTCAGGAAGCTATTGTATTGTAGATACAAAATCATGTGAAAATTGTGCCAATCGAATGTTGTGATGTCATCATATGGCCAGTTATATAAAAAAAGTCGTATTTTCATCTTTTGCGTTATATTTCATTACATTTAAAAGAGCGCGCATCAATATTTCACGTATTCAAATTTCTTCTACACGTTAATATGTTGTTGCTGAGATAATTTCATTCTGAAATTTCTACTTTTGCATTTCATTTTGAAGCCGTCAAGATGTTAAAAATTACAATAAAATACGGGTCCCGTAATTTCACCTATTTTACACTGTTTGTGATATGTATACAGATTGTACTGTGTATACTATGTATATGACACAAAATAACAGAATTCAGAAATAACATATCATATTCTTCAGTTCAGGTCATAATGCCTTAATATTTTTCTGTGTGCAATATTCTAACGTATGACGTGCACGTGGCGTTTGTCGAGCGGATAACTAACTCGTCAAAGTGACGAGTTTCATGTCTAGTTTTACTAATTATTATTGTGTATAAATAATTTCATAGTTATGCAATTATATTATATTTAGTATACAGTAGGCCTATGCCAGGGGTCCCAAGTCTACCGCTACTCGCGGTAGTCTACCGCTTTTAGTACCCATCTACCGCGCTACCGCTATCTCGACGTTTTCTACCGCATTTTGATTTTTTTACCGCATTTTCAAATTTCCCCATATTTTTGGCCAAATTGATTTACGGTTACACCCAGGCTCAGCCCAGGTCAACAATAGTCAATACAAAAGTGAGGCAGGATGTTGAAACAATGTCTATTCATGCAGTCTCCGTGGTCTATTATTGTATTTTTATTTGTATGCACCGCCTTTGTTAAACCGTAACAATAATATAAACATGCACGGTACTACACGCCGGACGTAGAAAAAAAAAGAAGCGTGCAACCAACCGTGAATCAATCACGTGGTAACCGGAATACGCGATTATCAATTTTGGGAGGATTCAAGTTTTAACTAATTAAACGCTTTGATTACACAGTGGTTGAGACACGTTTTTAATAGTTATTACATTTTTAAACACCCTCATAATTAATGGACTCTACCAATGTTGATCCGCTGCAAAGAACAACAGATCGCACATCGCACGAGGTTGTTGAGAGGGTGTTTTATTTGGTTTTACTGTACGATCCGATAATACGAACATGTTCAAATGATTTAAAAGGCATATGGATTCGCCAAGCAAGTAGGCCTACGTTTAATAAAAATTTACCTAAGATTGTCGTAAGCTCTTTTGTTCAAACTTGTTATTTATATTGCAATAATCCACCCGTTCCGGCATGCACGCTAGGCCTCTATTCTATTCTAGCCTAGGCCTACTCCTCGATCGATCGATGTCGATGGTGGGGAATTTCCCAGCGATAAGAAATCGGCGAAATAGCTCATAAACGGCCTACATTTTAATGTTATATCTTTAATGCCAGTGTAATTACGTATGGATAAAATAAAACTAAATAATATGTTAACTCGCGTAATGTAGCATAAGACGGATTCGGAATAGTTTATTTCGATTGTTTTTGGGTTTTAAAATGGTAGCTAGCTAGGGCCTAGTATAGTAGCCCTATGCTAGGCCTGTGCCTAAACAAAATGAGTAAATTCTATTGGGCAATACTATCATGTGTAAATATTGTACATTATGTAATTAAGTTAAATTATTTTATATACTGAATTTTAGTTAAAATACAGTATATATTTTTTAAATTCTTTGTACTGAGGATATGTCCATAAAAAAAATAAGAATGTAAAAAGAATGATGGATAAACCTATGTAAAAATTAAACCAACTTATGTCTAAATATGGTATATACTGTATATGTAACATATTTAGTTAATTAGGAGACGTAAACGACACGCGTGTTGATTTTTGATTCCCCGCGCGTTGACTTTCGACGCCCCGACGAATTGAATGTGGTTCACGACAAAATCTCCTGCGAATGGACTTTCCCAAGTTGGGACCTCTGCTATGCTGTAGTTTAAAGGTCAATAACCATACTATCGGCCATTCTTGTACAAAATGTGCCATTAGACTGGATAGAAACACACATGTTTTAAACAATTTAAAAAGAAAAAAAAATTCATAAGACCACAATTTTCAAAGTTATATTATTATTATATTATTATATTTGACTAATAGTTCAAAGGTCATTTTTTGTAAAAACATTTCATTATAATAAATATGAATGTATAGTTTCTGAACAATTTGAGCCCTATTTCGTGTCTCTCCGATTATTGACTGAGATACGATAAATCAAGGTCAAAGGTCAAAATGTCAGAAATAAGACTTGCATCCATTTTTTTAGAAAATGTGTTATTAAAGTGAATATAAAAACATATATTTAAAACATTTTGAGACCAAAATTAATTATCTGTGACTAGTGGTTCTCAAGATACAGGGTAATTATAAAAAATGGCCGCCATTTTTAATTATGCAAATTAAGGGCTTAGATGGCCAAATTTCGCTTGGATCCGCCATATTCGTAATCAGCGAGGTCAAAATATCCTAAATCAAGTGGATCCCAGCTTCTACCCAAAAATGCTTCTTGATTCGTTTTCTAGGCCGTTTTTTGGAAATGGAACCTGTCTAAGCCAACTGTTCTAAATTCTCACAAATTTCCTTCTGACAAAAATGAGGCATCAACTTTCCGTTTCTTTGATTTGCTTGGGTCAATTCCAAAGTTGTTAAATTGTTTAAAGATTTCTGGAACAGACGATTTGCAAGGATCTAATGGTTGCGACCAATTGTATTATCAGCAAATGTTTTCATAGGCTCTCTTCTCCCAGACTGCCTTAGGGTTTGAGCATGACCTGGCGGAGTTTACAAAATTTAAAAAATGTCAGCTTCAGCTTGATTGAAAAAAATGGATCAAATTTCTGTTATGAGTATACAGTACTTGCCTTTGTGTTATTACGACGCCTGAGAGAATAGACACTTGTGGGAGAGAGATTGGAATGTTCCATTTATCACTAAGCAATACGTTTTTATAAACATATATTAAATAAATCTATCAAAATATTATTTTTTAAGAAAATCGACTTGTCTTCAACATTATGATGCTGTACTCAAGCTGGCCTAATTAAAATATTGTTGTTGTGTATGTCCAATTGTAATGTTTAAAATACTAATTGTTTACAAGTACTAAAGTGCTAAACTAAATAATATTTATTATCACTGTGCTCAAGATGGGTATGGTAGTTTAATATCAGAAGAAAGACCATTTGAATAATTAATACAAAATTCATGGTTTAAATTGTGCTTAAACAAATTTTCCATTTTATTTTATTTTCATTATGTATAATACTATAGTGTAATCCTGTATGTATAATACTATAGTGTAATCCTGTATGTATAATACTATAGTGTAATCCTGTATGTATAATACTATAGTGTAATCCTGTATGTATAATACTATAGTGTAATCCTGTATGTATAATACTATAGTGTAATCCTGTATGTATAATACTATAGTGTAATCCTGTATGTATAATACTATAGTGTAATCCTGTATGTATAATACTATAGTGTAATCCTGTATGTATAATACTATAGTGTAATCCTGTATGTATAATACTATAGTGTAATCCTGTATGTATAATACTATAGTGTAATCCTGTATGTGTAACAAGTAGTAACTGAGGCCACCTACCATCACTAACATTTTTTAATTGATTGTATAGTATTTACTTTTAACTAGCAATTGTATACCAACCTAGATCTCCATAATGCTTCTTTAGCTGTATATGTAGGTGCTATCAAAATTATTCTCACCATTTTCTATTTTATCGGTTAGAATGATACAGTACGGTAGTTTATAGAAGTAATAATAATTGAATTGCTTCTTTTGCTTGCCAACAGGAGTGAGTGTGATGTATTTATTACTACTTGTCTTCATGCTGTTCCAAAACTATACTGCAGTGATGAAAATGATTCGATTTGTTTTTCCTGATCTACAAACATACAAGCCATTTGAAAAAGTAAGTACCAGCGGATTTTTGTTACCGCAATTCAAACACATTCATGAAATTTCAATAAATCTTTGAAGTTAAAAATATAATTTTATAAACATAATTTTTGTTGCATATTAATTATTATATACTTTAAATACTCTTTATTTTGATTCAGTTATTATCAGGCCCGTAGCCAGAATGCATCAGAGGGGGTTTTCTTGACACCAAGTATTTTGCGAGCGCAGCGAGCAACTGTAGGCTGGGGGCCAGGGGGCCGCCAAGGGCCCCCGGTCGGGGTCCAGGGGGCGAAGCCCCCTGGAAGCTTTGGCTCTCAGAGCAATTTCGGTTGTTTTAATAAGCTTACAGAGACATTTTTTACCTACTAAAATCTGGGTTATGCAGAGAAATTATATAGTATAGTATGGAAGTTAGTAGTACTGATCATGAATAACAGCTTTATTGTTGCAAAAAAGTATATTATATTAGGCCCTTAAGTAATTTCTTATCCTATAAACATAAAAAACAAATAGTACCGTATATTTCGGTGTACAAGTCGCACCTGTGTATAAGACGCACCCATAAAGGAGACTGAAATATTAGTATTTTTTATGTAGTCGATGCATAAGACGCACTTATTTCTAGGCCGAAATTTAAACATTTTACAATCAAAACAATGGTATTTTAATAATAAAACAACGATATTTGAGACATATTAGAATCAAATGATATAATTTTGTTTGATTGCCTTTATTACATCGTAATCAGTCTCTACTTCAACTGAACGTTCAATGAAAAGGGAAATCCCCATATTGTTTCAGTTACGATGCACTGTGTGGGTAGGGCTAGCCTATGTCTATTTAAGTAACTTTAATTTCATATTATTTAAATATATACCTTCTTATTGTGTGTATGACCATTATAAAATCAATCCAAATGATGTTCAGTTTTTTGGGCTGATAATGAACCAGGAATATCATGTTGGGTAGGCCTATATGAAAATCTTTCCTATTTCCATGCATGCATTAGGCCTACAGCAATATGAGGAGAGAGCACTAACCATGTGCTCCTTGCCTGGTGGCCAGCACTGTTGGCCATATACACTATAAGATTAGGGGAAGCTACGTAACACAATAACAACACACTCTTTTAGATATCGCTTGACATACGAACTATTGACTGTAACATGATTATAAAATTATGTGATTGTTGACATAGAGATGTAATAAAAATAAACCACCGTGATCAAGGGAAATAGTTATTGTGTAAATAAAATGTGACACCACCGTAATTAATGGACTCTTCCATAAATGTATTGCGCTGTGATGATGCTGCATGCTGCTAGAATACACACCCGCGAGTTCAGAGAGTATTACTAGGCCTGGGTAGAATATCTAATGCGTACTGTAATATTAATTAATACAGTCGAGGATGACAATTTACCTTAACTAAAAATTCAATAAACTTGTTACCACACTGTGGTTAGACAGGAGTGAGTAACTAGCTAGGCCTACATTGCAGAGTAGTAGGCCTACACTATTTTTAATTAATTTAAGTATTAGTAGGTAATTAAATTAATTAGGGTTACATTTAGAGGTCAAATTTGCGTGTCAAAAGTGCGTCTTATACACCGAAATATACGGTAGGCCTACGTACACGTACCAATTTAACTCAGCACCATTTTTATTCAAGTTTAAACAGTGAAATTCTTTGGTTTAATGAAAAATATTTTCAGGAAAAAAATAAAAATCCCCAAAAAGATTGAACTGAACTGAACGTGATCTTGTGCGTTCCGAAAAGCCCGGCCGAAGCACGCGATTGGTCAGTCCATTTTTCTGTCATATTTATAACCATCATCTCTCAACAATCTCTCGATCTCACGCTCAGCAGTGACTTTGACATCGGACAATCTGTATATTCGATCGATTTAAACATAGTCAATAGAAGTAAAATGACCAAAAAATCTGCTATAATTGATAATTAATTGCACGATTTTGGAAGTGGGGCCTTTGTTTTTCAAGGGGGGTTCGCTGGTAAAAGGGGGGTTCGCGCAAAAGGGGGGGTTCGCCCGAACCCCAAAAAACCCCCCTGGCTACGGGCCTGATTATTATGCCGTATTTTCCGGATTATAGGTCGAGACTTTATGGGAAAATTTTAATTGCAAAATCGGGGGGTCGACTTATACTCCGACCATGCGATTTAAAAAAAAAAATCAGGCCGAAAAAATATGTTCAAAAGCCGTCAGCTGCTGTCAAGGCCCAGCCCAGCAAGGTCAGTGGCCTATCATCAATCACTCACAGAAGTTTTCAATTTAATACCTACATTGTACAAAATAATACAACTCCAACAAGTACTGGTCAATAAAATATTAATATATCACAATGACTCATTTTGATGTTAATATTACGCTTTTAAGATAATTAAGAATAAATAGTTTTCTTTATTCACTCTCGCAAAAACATCGTAACACACCACAGACGTCGGAATGTCCATGCAGCATGTTTGTTATTGCGCGATATTTTCATCTATACACATGCGCAGTTTGTTTGTTTGTTCGTAATTACAATTACTGCGCATGTCTTCTAATCATAAAACAAATTCTACTTAGTCGGGCGCGTGTACATTTACAGATAACGTGATTTACAACTACTCGCCTGTACAATTAATAAGCCTCCTAACGGAAAACTCGTTTTAATTTATTCGAGTGACGCGAAAAACATCGCTGATGGCAAGTAACGCTACATCGCTGTCATTTATTATAGGCTGGTGAAGACGGCGACGAAGTCGTCGTCATTACGTCCGTCCGATATTGATTAGGCCTACACTTTAATAATATAAACAAACAACCACATTTCATGAATTTCTAGCCCTCTTTGAACTTTAAAGTAAGTTGTGTTATTAGCCGATTTTGGGGGTCGACTTATATTCAGGTCATACCAAAATCAACGATATTCTAGGCCAAAGTTGGGGGTCGACTTATACTAGTCTTGGGGTCGACCTATACTCCGGAAAATACGGTACATTGAAAATTGAATTTTTGAGTTATCCCTATTATTAAAATCTGGATTATTTAGTATTCAATTGTTTGAAGCTAATTTATATTTCTGTTTGATAGACCACATTGTTTTATTTGACTTTGCGTGGCAGTCGTGCAAAAAGGCCAACAAGACGTACCAACATTAAAAAATTGACCATTTTCCTTACTAAGGGGAATTCATTTCTCCACTTTATATTACTAAATTACCGTGTGCATGTATAAGTGTTAATCAATGATTGGATACCCACAGTAGACTGTTTCATTTTCTGAACTAGTCTTTCCCGCACATAAGACATTCTCGTAGAATATTTGATTAAAAACATCAATTTTACTGACCACAAACTGGTAATACGTGTACATTAAATCTCTTGAAGTAAAAATCCCCAGCAGTTTGCATTTATTGAGTGGTTTAGTGAGAAACCATAAATAGATTTTCTGATGTTTTCCTTTGAAGGATAATAAACCAAGACTGATAAAACTAAACACACATAGCTGATGCACTATTATATCGTGATAATTAAGTATCATACGCAATGCGTTATTTTAACAAACTTGTAGCTTTCTCAAAGTTCCCTATGTAATATGATCAACCACTGGTTCCAGCAAGTCAATTTTGGTCTCAAAATGTTCAGAATTCATATTCAGTCTAATGGGGCATTTTAGTAAAAAATGATTAAAATGCCATTTCTGACCTTTGACCCACATACCAGGGCATCTTCATATCTCTGTAAAGTACTGGTTGTAGTAACTTAAATTTGGTATCAAATTTTTTGAAATATACATATTTACATTTATTCTAATAGAACATATTATATGACACTGTCACAGGTTCCATTAAACTGATCCTCTTACTGGTGCCAGTATAATGAGGCCTAAAAAAGAAAATAGTTTGTTTGCTGTCATCCGCCGCCCCTAATTTCGCCAAAAATTAGGGCGGAGATAAGAAAAAAGTTTTTTTTTTCGTTGAGGGCGCTTTAAAAAAAAGTTTTTTTATGAGTTTTTTTGGCTGAAAAGGTGTTAATCGAGTGTGCGAGGATGAAACAATTAAAATAATAATGTTCCGTTTATTTCGGTGTATAATCGCACTTTTGACACGCAAATTTAACCTCTAAATTAAGGGTGCGTCTTGTACACCGAACATAAATGCCTCGCCACACAGATATCGCCACCTCATTGGCTAAGCCTGGGCTTTTTAAGGTAAGGCCTAGTACTAAAGAGTAGGCCTAGCCTAGCTACAGTGTACTAACGTAACAGCAACCTGCTAGTTTTCAATGCATGTTAGCGTGATTTTGTACTAAATATGATGAAAAAAAATGTTCATTATGGAGCTGTTTTAGGTGCTCCGATAAAATTTCATTTGTAAACGTTTACGATTGGAATGGTATTATAGTTATACGCACGATCGCATGTTACACATGGTGTAACAGTATTCGACTAGTATATTCTCCAGTTGATTATAGCATAGACCTAGCTAACACACTTCTAGGATACATAGATACTAATCGAATACGATTGTCCGTGAAACGTGCGCCCTCTCGATAAAAGGATCGAGCGAGGCTAGCCCACACACACGTGCGGTCATGCACTCGATGTTGCGGGTGGGAAACTCATGAATTAAGTTAGAAAGAACTGACGGAATGGGGGACTTCCCTTCTTGTTGAGGCTGGGCGCGGGCGAGCATAGGTGAGAAAAAACATTGTTTTGATGAAATATAAAGTGCGTCTTATACATCGACGATATACAAAATACCTATATTTTATTCTCAGTTAGGGGTGCGTCTTATACACAGGTGCGACTTATACACCGAAATATACGGTACACTAAATTCTAAAATATTTAATTAGGCCTGCTAACAACGACCTACTGTGTAGTAGGCCTAGCCTAGACTAGTTTAGTCACGGGGCCCAACGCGCCCAAAACAGAATTAAGGTGTGAAACAAATTATGAATAGATGTTTGAGCTCGTTGTTTTATTCAGTGTGTTTTGTTACTCTCAAATTCGCGTACAATTAACAGAGAAATTAACATTTAAAAAAAAAAAAAAAAAAAAAAAAAAATCCACCTGCCCCCACCTACCGAAAAAAAAATGGACAGCAAACAAAAAAATTTTTTTTTAGCCCTGATATACAAAAAATGAATGTTTATTAGTGTAATGGTACAAATAATGGCACGAGGTGAATGATGAAAGGGTATATTATTTGATTTATTATTTATTTATTATCGAATATAAAACATTCATTATTTGTTTTAACATCTAAATAGATTCCTGTGAAAATCGTCTTCTATAAATAGGTTTTTCGTAACGAAAGATCAATTTTGGTGACAAAACCAATTTTGAATCACCGTTTATGGAAAAATTTTATGGATTTTGGTATTAAATTATAGCTAAATCTACATTGAAATCGATAAAACATAGATTACACACGTATTGTGCATGGTAATTGTGCGAACTACATTTTAAAATGGTGCATGAGGCGTAAATCCCGTTCAGAATTTTGAAGATTGAACCATTATAATCCGGTGAATATTGTAGTGAGTAAAATATTGTACTGTAAAGTACGCGCTAGTTTGTTGTGACGTTTTCCATGTCTTGTAGAGATGTTCCCATTAATTAATCAAAATCCTACACACGATCTAAAGCTAATTTAAATGCCTTTTTGATCTAAATTAATACATAATATATCTCTTCAGAAATGTACTTCCATCGCGAAAAAACCAGTCATCATAACATTAAATCTTCGCGAAAGTACAAAATAGGTGGCGCTGTTGTATTTCAAAAGCAATAGTATAAACAAAATATTGTCCAAACGCGAAAAGATTTTTTTTTCCGTACACGAAAAAATGTACTATTAAACGATCGTTTAATAGTGCGTACTATTGCACTCCATGGGACCCACATTCATCCAATCAAATGACAGGAATTTATTTAGGTGTTATAAACAACACATCATTATCATGAGACACTTAATTTCACTCCCGCCCATTGTTCATGGATCTGCATTCTATCATCTGTTTGTTTGTGACTACAATTTGTCAACAATCAACACTGTCTTTTGCATAATTCGACATGACTGGGTGGAGGTAACCAGTGGGGTACCTCAAGGCAGTGTACTCGGTCCCATTCTTTTTAACTTTTTTATTAACGATATTATTTGTTCACTTAAATGTAAAACTGCTATTTTTGCCGATGATACTCTTATTTATAATGCAATTAACTCTCCTCAGGATTCTCTAAACCTTCAAGCTGATCTGGACCGACTTGGTCTGTGGAGCCAAGCAAATCGCATGCCTTTCAATGTTATGAAGACGAATGTCCTGCATGTTTTGTTTGGCTCTCATATTAGTCCGGTGACATCTTTTAAATACCTTGGTGTTACTTTTAACTCAAAATTGACCTGGGATGACCATGTCCATGTCATTGTTTCCAAAGCTAAACGTATGTTGGGCTTTGTTTGGAGTGTGGCTGGACATGCTTCGACCAGTGCATTTTTGTCTTTGTACAAAAGTCTTGTTTTGCCAGGTCTGGAGTATGCGCAACCTGCTTGGTTTCCATGGACGAAGTCTTTGTCAGATCAGCTTGAGGGGGTCCATAGGAGAGCAACTCGTCTTGCTCTCAAACAGCATCGCGGACAGATGTGCTATGAGGAGAGGTTAAATTTGCTTTCAGTTTCATCTTTGTCTGTTAGAAGAGATAAATTTCTTATTATATTTTGTTTTAAGGTTCTGGTGGGGTTTCTGTACTGCAGCACAGTTCCTGACTGTATTTTAATAAATACTCATCACAATGATCGCTTGTGCTTCAGACATCAAGCATCAAGGACACAGGCTTTTTTCCATTCTATAGCAATCAGGTTACCCCGTGTCTGGGACCAGCTTCCCAGACCGTTGACAGATGCTGCAGTCCTAGAAAGCCCATCAGCCTTCATTAGAAAAGTTCATATTCATTTTGATTCGCTGTAACTGTATTTTGTCTTTATGTCTTTTATGTGTAAACTGACTTTGGGGTTGGGTCAACCGGCTCAGCTACAGTGATTAAGTTCACTTAGGTTGACCCTGGTCTCCCCAATTTCAGTTTTTTTTGTTTTGTATTGTATATACTTTAATAGACCAAATAAATAATGAAATGAAATAAAATGAAATGACTCGCATGTTTTGATTTGATCGAGCAAGTGTTTAAAAAAGTCTACCACATTTAGATACACAACAAAGCAATCGTCGCCTCGCAGGTTAACGATAAACTGACTTGTCAATCACAGTGTAGCACCTCCATGGCAACCTTATTTGATCATACCATGGAATGTTGTACATTTCATGAATGGTTGAGGGCACAGTTAAAACCTATTGTACGCAAGTAAATGGATTGAATTCATATCGTCGACGCAGACTGTAGTGTTCATTAATATTTAAAACCTGAAAATATATTGACATACAGTCTATCTATAGTAAAGGTATGTTGTTGGCCTGCTAATTGGGGTGGTGTATTTTCATTGGTTAAGGTTAAAATCACTGATGCATTACTTGATTACTGTTATTAAGTCTACCGTCTCGTGCTAGGGTTATTAATGCCACTGAAGAGGCGTAACAGCCGCTGCCTAACGCTAATCTGGGGCCTAGTTCAGACACAAAATATGTAAGCCGCTATATAACTCTACCTTAACGCTGTGAGTCTGAGCTGAATATTTCTGGGCAGTCGGTTTTGGGAGATTCCACTGTAATATAATTTCATATTTAATTTATAATTATGAAGTTTTGTTTGTTTTTTGTTAGGATTATGCAACCAACTGCTCTGATTTTAGCTTAGATCGACTACATCATCAGATAGACTGGTTTGTAGTTTGTCATTTCTTTGGATGGGTCATGAAAGCCATGATGTTAAGACATTACGGACTATGCTGGGTCATCAGTGTAACATGGGAAATAACAGAGGTAAAAATTGCTTTGTATGAATATAATTATGCAATGTAAAATATTTGATAGAGTAGCACAATTATTACTATGTTTTATACACTCAAAGTAGACCTTTATATCATATTAGAATAGAAAGCCCATCCATCAAATGGATTTAGATATTTTTAATTTGCTTACCAGTTAGTTTGCTATGCAAAAGAATTACTGATTGGACTATTTCATTTTTCTGCCAATAAAAAGGCTGGTTGAAATTTAAACTTTATAGAAAAGTAAAGAAATGGAAGTGTCAGTCCGAAAAAAAGGGATTGGGGAACCAATGTGCCTAAAAAAATGATGTCCTTGTCACCACAAAAGATATGCCACTGGGAGATATAACTTATGCCTATGTATTGTATCATGATGAGTACTACTACTGTATCTCATCTGCTACACCCCTACGATCATCTAGGTCATGGGACAACTAGAACTAGAAAAAGTTTAAGAAAAATGCTTTGGTAAGTTTCTAACTAAACTTTACTCTGGTCTTCTTTGCCATAAAGCCGATTTTCCACTAGGCGAATTTGTTCGCGCGAATCGAAAGCGCCAGCTTGTACGCATGTGTATTCATGTTTACATCTTCCAAATCCTTCTTTACGCATGCGTATTAGCTGACGCCTTCGATTCGCGCGAACAAATTCGCCTAGTGGAAAATCGGCTTTATGCGATTGAGAACTAAAAAATGCTTTCTTGGGTTATTGCTTTTTCATGTCTGATTAATAATAATATAATATAATAATATAACAATTTATATAGCGCACATTTCCACTAAAAGTGCTCAAGGCGCTAATCACAACACTGTTTGTTTATGCTTCATTAATACTATATGCCTCAGCAAAAAGGTATGATTTTAATGATTTTTTAAAAGAATTAATTGTGACCCGATCTGGCAAAACCCTACTTTTGTCAGAAATATTCATTTTGTATTTTTTTATATATTTGGATTATTTGAATCATAAGCTTTGTAGTGGTGTTTATTTTATAAAAATTGAGTAAATATTTTAATAAAAAGTTATTACATTTTAAAAACTTACAAATCATTCAATTAATTTACGAGAAAATCGCGTTTGAAGTTTGCAATGAAATTCTTTTTGATACGCGCTGAAAACTCACTCCGTAGCAACGCGGTATTTTGGTCTAAGGCACAATGACGTCATACCAGGAAGTGTGCAGTGGCGAATCTAGGATCTGAAGAAGGGGGTGGCCACTCTCCCCCGCTCGGTGCGTACCGAGCGGGGGAGGGTTTGGGAGGGGGTGTCCCCCTCCAGAGGCTCCGAAAATTTTTGAAAAAATAGATGCTTACACACTGTTTAATAGGCTAGAAAAACTGTTTCCATCACACTTAATAACAAATATTACATATAAATGTAAATTTTAATAAATCCTTCCTAAATACTGTACGGATCTTTTTCGACGAACTAATAATAAACTTTGATCGACAAACTTTCAAACAAAATGAACATTTGGTAATGCGGTACTCCGAAAATGTCTTGATAGTCCATGTGTTGTCGGGTGTGTTGTGTACGTGCCGTGTTTTGGTGGTCTGTTAACCTCAGAGATATATACCCTACAGCCGGGTGAATAACTCAATGTAATTTGGTATACAATGATTGCAGTAATCGCCGTGTCTATAACACAAATCAAAAAACGCCAAATACGCCACATACAGTACGTACGTACATGACATTTCATGTTTATTTTATGCCTATAAAATAATAAAAGAACACCATGTTTCTTGTTTATTTTTATCGTTTATACTGCATACCATAATATTATACAAAAAACCTTCATGCGCGAGAAAAAAGTAAAAAGTTCCCGATATTAGACTCCACTCAGGGGTGTAAATATACCACGCTAACGCTTGCACACACGGACCAGGGCGACGGAAATTAACTGCAATGGAAAATGGTGTATTTTCGGAGAGTGATTACGTCATCATTCACACGAGGAGCGAGCTAGACAACGTGATGCTTGTAGTTTTAGGAGTGCGTGTTTTGAAAATGGGTATTTTCCGAAGATTGTAAATCGTGTTTTCTTTTTAAACTCTTGAATTCATAATAGTAATTAAACTCTTAGCTCTTTCACTGTGTAGACCTATCTACAGTACACAATTAATGCTAACCCTAGCTCTAGTAGGGCCTAGCTAGGCCTACTCTTCTTAATTAAAAGATTAATCCACGTCTAGCGATGGTCAATCGCGAGTAGGTTGCTCTTCTTTTTTTTTTTGAGAATTAAGGGGGGTGGCTAGCCACCCTATTCACCCCCCCTAGATCCGCCACTGAGTGTGTGCGATATTATAGCAGCGTGCACATCATAGTCAATTTGACTGATTTCAGACGCCGTTTTAACCTATTTAGTCACTCGAATTAACTATTTTGCACTATTGAAAAGCAGCATTATAACGTCAAGCTTATTTTAACTGGTTTCGGAGGTGTTTACGATATCAACAGCGAAAAACCAAGCATGCCTAGGCCTATTCAGATTTTCGCCGTCATCGCCTGTAAGACCTACTGATGGGTGTTCATCAGGCCGTGTATGGCAGTGGTGCATCGACAGTGGGGCTGGCGTTCGTAGTAAATTAGCCTAGACAAGTTTGGCGCCTTGCAGATTCACAGCTTGCTAGCTACTAACATTGTATTGGCGATTTAATACATTTGTTTTTTTACTCGGGGTACCCAAGTCTAGGACTTACTCATTTTCTCCTCCACCATCTGGACACTATTGAGTAAAAAGTGCGATTTTTAAAGTACTACTCTTCCATTATTAGTTGTAGTATTGAGCTGGGATTTGGCATGAATATACTACAGGGACATGTCCTCAAAGCTATAGAGCCGGATTTTTAATTTTTTGTTAATTAATTTGTTTAATTAAGAAGCCACAATGTGTGACACACACCACAGCGTTATGTAGTTATATGGTTATATGCGGCTTCTTGGCGTAGTGGTTATCACGTTTGCTTAACACGCAGAAGGTACCTGGTTCGAGCCCGAACGAAACCTTTTTTTTTTAAACTTTATGGTGAAAAGTACTGTATACGCAATATGATAATTATACACAGTGTATCTTATTTTTATTATTTTTTTAAATACTTATTTTGTGTAATCGGTAATTATCACTTTTACACATGTTTATTTTTATTTGTGCTTATTACCATATTTATTTGTAATTTAAATGGATTAAAAAACTTTCTGTAACCCACATTTTTAGTGTAAGTGGGTTTCGTAGTGTAGTGATTGTCAAGTCTGCTTAACACGCAGAAGGTCCCGGTTAGAGCCCTGGCGAAACCTATTTTTCTTTAACTTTAACTGTATACGTCTGTATACAGCTTCTTTCTCTGTACCCCGAGTATTGCACATTCGTGCTTTTTTGTTAATTAATTTGTTTAATTAAGAAACCACAATGTGTGACACACACCACAGCGTTATGTAGTTATATGCGGCTTCTTGGCGTAGTGGTTATCACGTCTGCTTAACACGCAGAAGGTCCCCGGTTCGAGCCCGGCGAAACCTTTTTTTTTCAACTTTATGGTAAAAAGTACTGATAAGGTAATATGTTATACAGTAAATCTTATTTTTATTATTTTAAAAAATATTTATTTTGTGTAATCGGTAATTATCACTTTTACACATGTTTATCTTGCTTTGTGCTTATTACATAATAATTTATTTGTAATTTAAATGGATTAAAACACTTTGTGTAACCCACATTTTTGGTGTAAGAGGTTTCGTAGTGTAGTGGTTGTCAAGTCTGCTTAACTCGCAGAAGGTCCCGGTTCGAGCCCTGGCGAAACCTATTTTTCTTTAACTTTATGGTGAAATATACTGTATACGTAAAATGATATAGAGTATATATCGTTTTATTAGTCGGGGTACCTGAGTCTAGGACTCTCTCATCCTTTCCTCTTCTTCTTCCATCCGGACACTATTGAGCAAAAAGTGCAATTTATAAAGTACTACTCCTCCCTTATTCGTTGTAGTATTGAGCTCGGATTTAGCATGAACATACTACAGGGACATGTCCTCAAAGCTATAGAGAGCCGGATTTTTTAATTTCATACCGGATGCAGCCATATGACGTCTCGAAGATGGTATCGTATAGCCGTATTTGGTAGCGCGGTTATTGATGTGTATGTGACGTTACATCCGGTCTTATGACGTCATTACAGCTTCTCTCGCTGTACCCCGAGTATTGCACATTCGTGCTTGTTTATAACGTGGAAGATTCGCTGTAATGTTTGGAATTGAATCCAATGATTTAAAAAAAACATTTAATATGAAAGGACTGGACAATAAATTAAATAAATAATTAAGAGCCGATTGGATATATAAAATGTATAAAGAAAACTATTTATTGACAATAAAGCTAGGCCCAGTAGTAGTAGGCCTACAACCATATTAAAATTAAGGCCTAGCCGAAAAAAATATAGAAAATACAATTGAATTGAATTTATGACGTGAATTGTTTTTGACTTTTCTATTTTACTATGGAATAAAGAAATACAGGCTACAGCTATTGCAGAACACTTTACTTTGAATATTAAAATCGTTTTTATTCCAATTTACGACATAATGTGTGTAAAATGAAAATAACCTCACAAAAATGTAAACAACTTTTTATTTCCGCGCGTAGAGCGTATAACATCTAGCGCGTTGACCAATAACGTTTGTTATTGCGATGATGCGCCATAGCAACACACGCAGTTCGCTGTTGCAGAAACTTTAAAGAACCGAATTTTCTGAAATTATGTCATAGTAAATCAAAGTTTTCATTGGCTTCTTCTTTAAACTCCGCCCTAAAACTTCCATATTTGGAATGTCAAATGGATGAGCTTTATTTTGATGTGTGACCTTTCAACATTGTGCAGTGAACTGGCGATCAAAATGTCGTCAAACTCAGCAACTTTCAACTGAATTTAAGCAAAATTTTAGCGTAGATCGTGAATAAATTGTTAGGCTTGAGGAAAATACATGTTTTTAAAACTCTCTTCTATATATAAATTATGGTTAATTCTGACATAGGCGAGCACAATGCAAAAACTTTGGTACAAATCTCCGCCTTGGATACCTACCTTATCTATCTCAGATGTACCGCGTAACGTAGATTTGATAACATTAATTTTCACATCGACGTTATTTTTCCATATTTCTATCTTAGGAAGATATAATGAGTTTTTTAACACAATTTATGATTTCAACAGTAGATTTTCAACTCAATTTCAATTCTTCCCGGGTCAAAGTAATTTCCAGGTTCATCTTGCAACAACCTGGTTTCAACTATTTTCTCTCTTACACAAGGGAGCAGTTAAAATAATAGATTTGACCCTAAAGGTAACTGGAAACAGGCACTTTCCATCAATCAATACAGTGTCCCTTTGGAAGAAGGAAGAACAAAAACTGATACTATAGTAGGACTGGAACTTAAATTGCATAGCCATTTCAGTTTTTTGTTTATTTTAGGAACGGACAGCGCGTGTGTGAAGGTACAGTAGTTACAAAATAAAAATTATACTGCAAATTAATGAAGATCAAATTAAATATACGCCATAAAGAATCGGAATATATTGTAGGAAATAGTATTATAAAATTACATAGGGATATTTGATAAGACATTTTGTGTGAAATCCCGATAGTTGATTGAGTATTAGCTGACAGGAATAACTGTAGGCTATCTGTGTCCTGTTAGGACCGAGATGTCTGCCCATGTTGCAAGCCGTAATGTCTTCTTTCTTGGGCCCACTCTGTCACGGCAGTTAGTTTCAAAAGATGTTTAAATTAAATAGGCCTAATGTATTAATAATTATTAGGATAGTATTTATTTGAATAAACGCCTCTCCAATAAAACATCACTTTGAATAATAATCATTATACTATTTGTAGTAAAATTCATCGCACTGTTATCTACAATTTACCAAGCATTTGTTATTCTTTTTTACTACTTTTCATATCTATTAGAGGATTTCATTTGATTGTAAATGTTACCATATTATTAAAACTAAAAAAATTAACATATATCCCTCGAATAAGCACCTTCCTCAAATGAATTCCGCCTCCCCAAAGGGCCCTACAAAACAATAAACACTATACTTTAAAATGTTATTAATCATCTAAAACACTGTGAAACAGAGTAGTTTAGTTTTACGAATGTCAAGCATTTTCAATAATGGTAACCGACAGAAAACGTACAAGGAGAACATTTTTATCATTCCGAGAACCATCGTCGACACTTCCTAGAGGGGGAGCGAGCGAAGCGAGCTCACCCTCTAGTTTTTCATAATTTTAATTAAATTTTGGGAGTTTAAATCAGGTAGACGTATTCTTAAATAGTGAAATATTTTGAAAATGCAAAAACATGTAAACTGCCAGGGTAGTCGATTTGGACGTATTTTGACTGATCACGTGAATTTTGAATTGCCGACAAAGAGAGGGTTTTGCCAGATTGGGTCACAATTGTGTGGCAATGCCTAATCCATTCAGGAATGTCATTCCACAGATGCAGAGCATTAATAGAAAAAGCACGATCTCCAAACGAGTGGTGAGATTTCGGTTGAAATAAAAGCAACTTATTATTGGATCGTAAATTACATTTAGGAGAGTATAAGCCCAGTATATCAGTCACATACTCTGGAGCAATTCCATTAATAACTTTGAAAACAATTAACAATATTTTTTAAACAATTCTATGTTTAATAGGCAGCCAATGTAACTCTTTTAAGGTGAAACTTGTGCAGCCGCATTTTGTATAAGCTAAAGCCTATGCAGTTGTTTATGTGGAAGACCAAATAACAAGAAGTTACACATATCGAGACGCGAACTAACAAATGCATGTACAAGTTGCTCAGCAGCTGCACAATTTAAGTATTTTCTGATGCCTCGAATATTTCTTAAATGATATGACGATGCAGACGTAATTTTAGAAATATGAGCCGTCATGGTCATATTAGCATCCAGAATTACACCAAGATTTCTAACTTGTGTAGTATTTTTAGTACAAAAGTTACCAAGGGAAACCCTCCTAGATGGAATTTTCTCTAATTGTTGTTGCGAACCAAAATGAATGTACTCAGTCTTATCATCATTAGTTTTAAAAAGTTTTTGGCCATCCAGACACGAATTTCAGTATACATTTTTCAAGCAAATCAATTGATAATTCACTCTGTGAAAATTAGACTGCCTTTTCCTAGTCTGTCAATTGAAGACATAACACAGGCATAACCATCATAATAAAAATATAGTTTGTTTCAATAACCATCACATCGCATCTTTGAAATTTCTTATGACTATCATTCATGGTCAATAAATCACAATTACACTCACACAAGAATTTAGCGATCTTTTCTATTTCAAGATTGTCTTTTAATATACAGATGTATATGCATGCATGCATGAGGGTAGATTGGGAGTGCAGTGACTACACACATAGTCCTTGCGAAATCCGAATTTGGAGAAATGAAGAATATCTTAAAGAACTGTGCGATGAGTATGGAAACCAGGTTGCGTGTATTAAACTGCTACATCTATCCTGTGCTGAAGTATGGAAGTGAGGCCTGGTCAATCACAAATGACCTCAGAAAAAGATTGGAAAGCTGTGAGATGTGGTTTCTAAGGAGAATGATGAGAATTCCATGGACAGATAGAGTTAGTAACGAAGATGTATTGATAAGAGCTAGAGTGTGCAGGAAACTACTGAAGGATATTAGGATTAGACAGATGAGATTCATGGGACATGTGTTGAGGAAGAGAGGTCTGGAGAACGTGGCATTAACTGGAAAGATAGAAGGAAGAAGGAGCAGGGGGAGTAAAAGAGTCACTTGGTTGGCCAGCATAGCTGAATGGATTCGGAATAGAGGCAATAATACCAAAGACTGAGTTGTTACATGTTGCTGAACATGGCAATAAACAGAGAATTGTGGCACAACATGACCGCCAAAGTTTCATGATTATTGATATTGCACTTCGAGAGAGAGATATTCGTTATTTGCGGAAATTACCAAAATAAACACAAATCAAGAAGAGCTAAAGGCAAGGTGTAGTACAAAAAATTCATAATTGGTATATTAAGAGCAGTTGACTACAAATATCAATCTATTTCATTAACCCTTTCACTGCGTATAACCGGTACTACCGGGTATAAACAAACGTCGTTGAAATGCGTATACACGGTGATACCGGGTATGGGCAATACATTGATTTAATCGTATTTGCCTATAATATATAGCACCCTCTATGTTTTTTCGATGAATTGGAATATTTTTGCAAGTCATTGAAAATATTTTCCAGCAAGAAAAACGGCCCTCTATAGTTGTATTATCGTCTTGAAAATCATGCGCCCTCTATAAAGTTTTCTTTCGCTTGACTAGTTATTTCTATCTTGGAAAGTTGTTTTGAGAGTAGCGAAATGGCGCAACAAAGGCTATATGATGTTAGTGAAGCTTTGAATCAGATATTTGCTGATTCAGACAGTGAAGATGACTTTGATGTCAATGATTCAATTCAATCGTTCCCGTCTGCTGACTATAGTTCCGATGATAGTGATTCTATGATGAGTGCTGATTGTTCGTTAGATGTGGATGAACCTGACGTAGGCCATGGATCACAGGATGTACTGTAGATATGTCTGTGGACAGTGACGGTGAAGCGAGCGTAGACAGTGACGATGAAGCGGTGAGTTCTGATCGTATATCAGTATCAGATGATGATGTGCCAGTGCCAGTGCCAGTTGTGCGTGGTCGTGGTAGAGGAAGATGTGGTGCACGTGTTCGTGGTGGAGTAAGACGTGGTGCACGTGTTCTTGATGGCAATACAGATCTACGTGGTGTACGCGGTGGCAATAGAGGAGGCAGACGTGGGCCACGTGTTCGTGGAGGTATACGTGGAAGAGGAGGTCAGAGGGGCCGGCCTCGTGCTAGAGGACAGGGGCGCAGGCCTGCAAGAGATCAGAACCCAAAGATAAATTGGGAAATTGATCCAAATGATAGTTTTCAACCAAAGCAAATTCCATTCTCTGATGGGGAACGACTCAAAGTTAGAATGGGTGATAATGCTTCAATTGAGGAGTTCTTTTTTCAGTACTTTACTGATGATATATTTTCGCATATTGTAGAGGAGACCAATCGATATGCTCAGCAGTTCATCAATGCAAACCGTGATAAACTGAAAATCAATCATCAATGGGTTCCCACTACCGTTCCTGAAATGAAGACGTTTTTAGGTTTGGACTGATGGGTATTATTCACAAGTCTAGGCTAGAAATGTATTGGAGCACTGATGATTTGATACAAACACCTATATTTGCCCAAATAATGAACAGAGATAGGTTTTTTTCTGATAATGAAATTTCTACATTTTGCAAACAATGAAGACCCTGCACATGACCCCACGGATGTCAATAGGGACAGGCTCTACAAAATTAGGCCTCTCATCAGAATGGTTCGAGAACGAATGCAGCGTGTTTATTCGCCATAAAAAAAAATCTGCGTAGATGAATCCTTGCTTTTGTTCAAGGGGAGACTGCTGTTCAAGCAATGCATTCGAACAAAACGTGCACGTTTTGCAATCAAGTTTTATGAACTATGTACATCCGATGGCGTATCTCTTGATTTTATTGTATATTCAGCTGAGAATATTTTCAGAGATCATCAAGACCCTCATCCTCAAATGCTTGTTACTGAGCGTATTCCTAAACATGAGCAGCCTTTTCTCGACCGAGGCCACACACTTTATGTTGATAATTTTTATACATCTCCAGCTCTGGCTACGTACCTTCTTGATCACGATACATACCTTTGTGGCACTGTCAACCAAAAGCGTTCCGGTTACCCCAGTGATCTAGGGACAAAGGCACTTGACAAGGGAACATCATGTTTTATGAAGTCGCAAACGGGAAACATGTTAGCGGTAAAGTTCCGAACGCTAAAAAACAAATCTAACAATAAACCAAAAGAAGTGTGCATGCTGACCACGGAAGGCAGGGCCGCTATGATCCCAACTACAAAACGTGACAAAGACAACAATCTTATTCACAAGCCATCATGTATAATTGCGTATAATCACAACATGGGAGGAGTTGATATGGTGGACCAACAGCTGCACAGCGTGAGCATTGTAAGCAAAACTTGCAAGTGGTATAAGAAAATAGCTCTCAGAATGTTCATGCAGTGTGCTCTAAGTGCCCACAAACTCCATCGGAAGTTCATGCCATCTACCAAAGATTTTTTGGCTGATTTCAAAGATCTTTTGACAGTACTTGTGTGTTCACGCCCTAGATTGAACAAAGATGTAACACGTCATGAAGTAGTACAAAGGCTAACTGGGAAGCACTTTCCCGTTAAAAGAGAAAGTAAAGACGGCAACACAAAAAACAAGAAAGACAAAATGTGCCGGGTGTGCTGGGCTCGTGGTCACCGCACAAGTGCTGGAAGAGAGATCAAGACAGTGTGGATTTGCAAAGATTGCCCAAGTAACCCAGGTTTGCATGCCGATAAAGATTGTTTCAGGGCCTACCACCCAAAATTGGACTATTCTAAAGAGGATGATGAGTAAGAGAAAACCAAAAAACCATGATGTCACATAATAACTTTGATTTGTGCATAATTTGAATAAAACAATGAAAATAATTCAATTTGTTTTATATTTTTATTTGTTATACGTATCGACATCAATATCCAGTTGGAAAAACGTATTTCATAAGAATTTCTTATAGAAAATATAGTTTTTATCATTGATTCGATAAAAAACACGAAAACCAAAATATCTGTAATGATGTCACATAATAACGTCATGGCGGCCATTTTGAAAGTAACACAAATTTATCCGCCCCAATAGGGCAACATCATGTTTATCACAACACAAACACACACAACACACAAAAATTGAAACAATAGTTAGTTTTTGTACTACAGTGAATTTTTGGAAAATGTCATTATTTTCACGATTTTGCCCAAAAACTTTGATTTGTGCATAATTTTTATAAAACAATAAAAATAATTCATTTTTTAAATATATTTTTATTTGTTATACGTATCTTCATCAATATCCAGTTGGAAAAACGTATTCAATAAGAATTTCTTATAGAAAATATAGTTTTTATCATTGATTCGATAAAAAACACGAAATCCAAAATACCTGTAATGACGTCACATGACGTCATCAATATGCAAATTTTTTTTTTTTTATACCTAACTGTAGACTAACCCTTTACTTATCACCCACCACAAAAATAATTACACAATTATCTCAATTAGTATTTTTTTGCAATTTATAAAAAAACCATATGTTTTTCTTAAATATATACTATGCACAGAGGTGGGAATAATGCAAGGCCATATAGATGGCTGCAGTCGCGTGCTCATTAGTGTTTACCGACCGACCGACCAACCTACCAACTGACCGAAATTACTGAACATGTTTAAAAATGTTGAAATGTTTAAAAACATTTATTTTTTTAAAATTTACACGTGCGTAGCCTGTCACTTTTGACGTGCTCGTATAACGTAATTTCGAGTTGAAAAGTAAGTCAAGAAAACAGAAATCGGGCAAAAAGAGGCCATTTCAACAGTGTTGAGAGCTCTCTTGAGGCAAATTGAAGCCTCGTTATCCTCTCCAAAATATTCCTCCCTTCAGGCCGTACTTATCGGTATTGCCTTCCCTTGTCATTGATCATGGCTTGTTACAGGTTACGACAATGACGACCCTATCTTCTGCTGGGCGACGGGTAGGTTTTTGCAGGTTAGAATAATAATTATCATTCCTGCGTTGCTTGTGTTGTTCACTTGCTGTACATACACCGCTCAGGAAGGCCCCAATTTATCCAGTCATTCTCCTGGATTGTCGATTCAGTTAACAGGCTTAATCTTTTGATCGCGAGCCTTTATGCCTTCCTTCTAACAAGATTGCACTTCTGCATTTACCTGTTGAGTAATGCAGGTACGCACAGTGTTGAGCTACTGGTATGCCTTTGATGCAACCACAATGATTTCACAGACAGCACTACTAGTTGACGCACCTAGGTTCACCCTAGTAGTGTATAGCTTGAAGGAGAACACATGGACCTACAAATCAAGGCTACACTGCTTACGGTATGAGTTAAGCAGAAGCAGCAGGCCACCTTGTACACATGTATCCTGTTGGCTGCTGATGAGGTTGCTAGAAAAAGAGAGTGCAACCATTATAGCTTTTGGTCCCACGCCGATGGTGCCACTGTGCTCGCTCCCATGCCCGCCACCACAAGTCTGTCTAAATTTCAGACTTTTCACGCCCACAATCTGTATCCTGCACGAGGCAGATCAGACAGGGCTGCACGTTCAACACCAAGATTGCAAAGTAACAGAGATTGCAGGTACTGGTGACATGCTGGTGGAGTCTGTACCCTCCGAAGGTCAGACAAATGGGGGGTTCGCCTAAGATGATTTGCTGGAGAGCAGGTGGTTTCTCTCCACAATTACACACAGCTATTGCATTATGTTAATTAACAGTACGAGCCTAGTAAGCGCGAAGCTCGCTCGACAAGGATACCGCCAGAGCCACAAAAGAGTTGTGTGCATCTGCACGGTCTTCCTTTTTTGCCCAAAAAGTGGCAGTGGAACAAGTCGACATACAATGCGCTGTCTCAGGACACGAGTCTACCGTCTTCCTAACTGAGACAAAAACAGGCGATGGCGACCCATACTGAACCTTATGAGTCTAGACTAGCAGTTCTTTCGGCCCACAGGTTTAGGTGGAGACAGTCTCATCCATCCTGTTGGGGCCAAGATGAGAAGACTGGGCGGCCTTGATAGATCTGAAAGACCCATACTTTCACGTCCCTATCGCCGAGGCAGATCAACGCTGGTTGCGTTTCAGAATCCATGACCAACTTACCAATCCGTAGTTTTGCCGTCCGGCCGACCAACGGCCCTTGCGTGTTTACACGCATAGTAAGAATGCTGTCGACATTCTTTTACATGGCATAAGTATCGATGTATCTCGACAATTGGTTGGTCGTGGCCCAGTCTAAGGACAGAACAGGAACATCCCTACAATTCACCATGATGGTGAATTGTAGGGATGTTCCCACTTGAGGTTTGTGGACTGTACCATTTAGAGAAAGAGGTGTTCAATGAATTTTCTACTTTCGAGTATATCTCGCTCTTTGAGGAGAAATATGGCATTTGTCGGTTTATCCAGGTAAGCTAGCACTTATATAGACTACCAACACCATTTCTGGCTTGTGTAATTTCTTCAACAAATTGATGTAAATAAATATTGAGCCATAATAAGCATTAAATTTGCGGGGCTTCCCCTAGATGGACGTTCACATGGAACTTGAACGCAATCAAAACTAAATACTGAGTGAATGAAATCGGCAACAAAATGTTATATCGTCCTGTAATTAGTCACGTGTGTTTATTGGAGGGAAAAAGTATGATCGTTTTGCTCATTGGTAGCATGCTGCATTATTATGAGTGTCTTTTCCTGCAAATTAGAGGTGCCATTTATCATGAATTTTATGTGCGAGAGTACCATTTCTTCCGGTCATCTGGGGCGTCATTTAACAAAGTTCTCTTCACCACCACAGGTCCTGTCGACGGCCTTGGAAAAGCACCTTTTCCGCCATGTACGTGCAAACGCTGACTTGCGCGAAATGCCCTGTTGTGACGCTTTACTCAAAATAGAGTACCTCAGTTTTCATATTTAAAATATCAATTTTTAATACATTTATTTAACGTGAGAGTGCCATTTCCGACCATCTAGAGGTTTTACATTTTCAAAATCGCCTCAACTCAGCCCCAACCATGGTCGGGCTGACTTGGTGTGGACTCCCTACAGTTGCGCCCCACCTTTCACAAAATCCTGGATCCGCCCCTGTATTACAATAATATTGATTACAATTTAAAAAAAAATTGTTTTGATGAAATATAAGGTGCGTCTTATACATCGACGATATAAAAAATACCCATATTTTACTCTCAGTAGGGGGTGCGTCTTATACACAGGTGCGACTTATACACCGAAATATACGGTAGGTGAAATTATGGAACCCGCTATTTATTCCAATTTTTAACATGTTGACGGTTTCAAAATGAAACGTGAAGGTAGCAATTTCGGAAGGAAATTATCTCAGCAACAACATATTAACATGTAGAAGAAATGTGAATGCGTAAAATATAAATGCGCGCTCTTTTAAATGTGATGAAGTATGACGCAAAATATGAAAATACAAATTTTTTTACTCAACTGGCCATATGATGACGTCACAACATCTGATTGGCAAAATGTTAACAGAATTCACATCTACAGAAAACGTTTTAATCATGATTAATTATCACTTTTTATTCTGACGAGTTATAACAGATTGAAATTGACTGTAAAGATCAAAATAAAGTAACCTATGTTATTAAAATATTTTTACATGATGACGTCATAAAAATTAAAATATTTGTAAATCTTGCGAAAGATAGTTGATTGACCTAGACAATTTCAAAATCTCGGGGAAAATGGAATACGGATAAGCATGATGCGCTCTATTGAATGTAATGAGAAATAACGAAACAGACAAAAATCCTATATTTTACATTCGTGTGGCCATACGATGATGTCAGAACATCCGAGAGGTAAAGATTCTGCATGAATTCATATCTACAACATATCTTGCTTACATATCGAATAATGTTAGGTGCTACCTACATTTCCTATGACAATGCCCTAGAGGTTACAGGGTTACCTTCTCTCGAGGCAAGGAGAGACACTCTTGTGTTGTCCTTTGGCAGGGGGAATACTCAAGTCCCAACTGTTTTCGAGACATGCTACCTCCTTGCCACATGCAGAAGAGAACCCTTAGGTCTAATACAACTAGTACCGGAAGTCTCCTTCTCCCCAGGTGTAAAACTTAACAATATCAAAGGTCTGCCATACCTACGATTGTTAAGTTTATTAATGCTAACTGATATGTGTTGATTTCCACGATTATTTCTCACTTTCTCGATGCCTTTCGACTTTTTATATAATAATTTTAATAATGTATATACTTATAATAATCTTAAATAATAATAATAATAATGACGTACTTAATTTTATGAACGAATAATATTGTATTTTGTGTTTTATAATATATATATTTTTTTCTATAGTGTTTATAATTGTGCCTCTTTTACTTTAAATTATATATGTATATTGATTGTAAACAAACGTTATCACCCAATGGCTGCTGTTTTGTATGTGTTTTTAAACCTAAATAAATAAAAAATAAAATATTATTAATAAAAAAAATTGGGGAGTCACCATTGATCCTGAGGAGCTATAATAGATTCAAAATAAGCATAACTAAAATTTATTATAAAAGCTGATGAAATGTAGATATGAATTCATATAAAAACTAGAAAGACACTCCGAGAGTGCATACCTCCGCCTACTGTAAAATTCTCCTGCATAAGATTTCTCCGGTAACAAAGAAATATATATATATATTTGTGTGTGTCTTAATGCTGTTTGTGATTTAGGCTAATTTCACTACAAGCATGTGTATGCGAGTTTGGTTATGTAACAACCCTTTCAATTAACAATAGCTTCAGTTGACTAACAATAGAATAGCAACGTGAAAATCAAACGAGTGAATTTGAAAAGAAATAGGTTTTTTAAACTACTCGCATCAAAAAAACGTGCACATTAAATCAAATTATGTTTTAAATTTACAAATCACAAATTATACCTCTTGCACAAAAATGAAGTTTTTTGGACAAGTAGTTCTCGAGAAAATTCAATTTTAGTTTATTTGTTACTATAAGACTGCTCGCCAGCTTTTGGAAAATTCTGTCCTATTTTTTAACACTAGCAGGTCTGAACAGTATACCGAAAAAGTGGTCCAGAATTGGGACCATGGTCCCAAATGGTCCCGAAATTTAATGGGATGGTCCTTGACCACATATCTATCCGTATATTCATTTTGGTAAAGATCTTGTAATTACTTTTTGAGTAATCCTGCAAACAAACAAACAAACACACGCTACCGATTACATATACCTCCTTGGCGGAGATAAATTAATCCTATCGGATGTTGTGACGTTATGAAATGGCTAGTTGCTTGAAGTTAAAAAGTAGTACTGTACATGCATGTTTAAAAAAAAGTTAAATATCAGTAAAATTATAAAAATACCTATAATTCTAGTTTTATTTTATAGTTGTTTATTTATAATTTAATTTAGCATTTACATATATAAACTATAGGCTTAATATCAAATAAGTTATCTTAAGATATTAACTTTATCATCATCTATATTATTTATATTATTTGTAATAATTAGTAACTGGTTGGATGTACACACCTAATTGGTGAGAGTGGCTTAGGCTGATTTTGTGCTTTCCTGGCAGCTAGTGACTGATTTTATATTTTTTTCTTGCGTTGTGTTTGTTACTTGGCAAAAAGAATTTTGCCAAGTATAGTATTTACTTTGTTTGTTTGTTTGTATGTTTGTATGTTTGTTAGCACGATAGCGCCTACAGTTTTCAAGTTATCATTCTGAATTTTTGCGTGTAGATAGGTATATACTTTCAGACCATGCCTATTGAAAATCAACAAAATTGGTTTATTGATAACTTCACAAATAACAAAAATGATATTATTTTCAGACCGGCTAGTGTTAAAAGATAGGAGACAATTTTCAAAAGCCGGTGAGCAGTTTTAAAGTAACACGTAAACTGAAATTACATTTTCTCGAGAACTACTTGTCCAAAAAACATCATTTTTGGACAAGAGGCAAGGGTTATAATTTGTGATTTGTAATTTTAAAACAAAATTTGATTCAATGTACCGGCTTTTTCATACGAGTAGTTTTAAAAAACCTATTTCTTTTCAAATTCACCCGTTTGTTTTTGGCGTTGCTGTTCTATTGTTATTCAAATTAAACTATTGTTAGTTGATAATTAGTTTTGTTGGTACCAGTGTGTGTCCTTCCTTATTTCTGTACATAGGTATATACTTACAGAACATGCCTCTTGATTTTCAGGTAAATTGATATATTGTTTGTCACAAAAGCTTATCTTTCGTACGATATATTAAATAGCACGCATTCTGTCTTCTTTTAACATGGACATATTCTTTGATATGGACCAAAACATTAGTCGACTGGTCAAGCGGTTAAGCTTACTACATGGGTTAAGGCAGAGGCGCCGCAAATCGGCACAGCTTCAAGACACTCTTCGATCGTTATTCTGGTCAATCTTGATTTTAGAAAGGTCATTGTTGCAATGCCGGAATTGTTTGTATCAAAAAATTATTTAAACAAATTATTAACCCCAGCAGGATTTTAACAATGTAAAGCTAATACCTAAAGCAAAAAAATGTATCTTTCAACATGCTCCGAGTCAGTCAGTGGATATATTTTGCCAAGTACTTCACTCAGTTTCTGAGTTCTTTCATTTAATTTGTTGATTGTATTATATTTTGTAAAATGTATCTTTTGCCTGAATAAATAATAATAATACATTTTCTCATCAGGTATTTTTTGCACATCTGTTGCCCAATTTTGCTGAATGTTGGTGGGATTCAATTCTTCTGGACATTTTTCTCTGCAATGCTCTGGGAATATGGGCGGGCATGTCAATATGTAAGAAACTGGAAATTACAGAATTCCATTGGGAAAGTATAAAGTAAGTATTACCTAAAAATATAACAATAACCTTTACATATCCTCTATATGTTTACTAATATTTCTTTTTAATTGGTGTTATATGAAAAACATTATTTTTGTGATTGTGATAATTAAGCAGCCTCTCGGAATACAAGGGACTTTACCAAATACGACGGTTAGGGGAGGACGACGTAAAAGAACGTCTTATTAAATAAAAAATAATCCTATAATAATGGTAAATTGATATCAACAACAGGTAGTGTAGTAGTTGGTAACATTTATGCCTGCCAGTAACATCTAAATAACTACAAATCTGTATATATTTCTTACTCTAAAACTAATTGATACAACAGTTGTTATGTTACTATAGAGGTCATTAACTATTCGTTCCCTGAGGTCATTGACCTTTTACGAAAACTCAATTTTTCTTAAAATAACGTAACACTAAGTTATGCTTATATATATATTATATTATTATATACTGTATTTTGAAAGTATATTCCAATTCTGAAAACTCTGGATGTCACCAGTGTCACATGAGCAAACAGAAGTTTATCACAGATGTCTCTCAAAAGTACTGTTTGAACCAGTTTGATCCAGCATCTCAGTTCCAGTCTAAAGAATATCACAAGATGTTTTAAATGCTTGACTCCATTGGAGCACTAGTAGATCCGTGTCATCAGATAATGACAGTGTTTTCCGGTTTTCTGATTCAGTGGTTTTTTCTACTATCCAAAAGAACATCTGCATCAGCAGCTGCATTCACTCATGTTCATGTTCACTTATGTTGTTCAAAATACTAGAAGATTTATAAAGTGTTGTTTGTTACAGAAAGTGATCCTTTTTTGTGGAACAAATCATGATTGTCACTGGTAAAATGTTCAGGGACACTACCACATGACCCGCCTTACCATGTGCGCCATCTTTAGTAGATGAGCCGCTTTTATAACCATCAAAGACTATGATGGCAGAGCAATATTTGTTTGCAGATCGCATCATAAGTCTCTACACTATTCCATGGAATTTTGTGCACCACCACCTAGAATTTAGGCCTACTGGACATCATTCGGTGAGTTGGATGTGTTGGACTATTCAGAAAGAATAAGAAGTTGTTTCCACATGGCATCATGTTGGTTTATTAGCTGCAAGTATTTTAAGTTGGTAGTTTAAAAAAATGCTGGTGAATAACAAAGTTCATGTTCAAAAACTTCCTTGTTGTCACCATGAGTCCCTGCTGAAACTATAGGATCGATGCACACATATTTGCCTATATGTACATACAGACCTTGATTTATAAATATAAGAGGAGAGCTCCTAATGGCTCTCCTCAATATGTTGAGGAGAGCCATTATTTTGATTAAGTATTCGAGGCACAGGCCCACCATAGTTGGGCCTGTGACGAGCCGAATTTTGATAAATGACACCTCTAGATGGCCGGAAATGGTACTCTCGCACGTAAAATTCATCGTAGGTCATTGTTCTCTGAACGTAGTCTACGATGTATTGTTATGATAATTATCTACGCGTCGATCGTAGGGTGGTTCGTTTGTAGGGTTAGTAAACACCATTGTCATCGCCTTGTTTTGCTATTGTTTGCTAATTAAAATCCTATCTAAAGATAGTAGACGTCAATTTTTGTAGCCATCCTAGCTAGGCCTACGCATCGGTTATCCTAATTTGGACGGAAATCCGCCGACGAGACGACATCGGGTCCGTGGACCTCTCAGCTCACGCAGAGAGAGCTAGAGAGAGTCGAGGCTATCTATCTAGTCTAGTTTCGGCGGCCTACACTATAAATTATTTAATCCTACCTTGGGTTAGCGAATTATAAAAACAACGACACCTAGGCTAGGACACCAACAAAATATATGCAAAATAAATATATATTCCATATTAATTACTATAAGATTTAACATAAAGGCGACATGTGTATAAGAAAAGGCCCGACCAGAATTTGGAGGGGAAAACATGTGAGCAGTTAATAAGATCAGAGAGAGTATTATGTTTCATGTCATGTGACACAAAATCCAGGTACACGATCTTAATTACTGTTTATCGTCGGCAGCCACCCTCACATACTGAGTTAAAAAAAAAACATGTGAGATGTTGCGGTAAAGCAGAGAGTATCGCGTTTCATGCCATGTGACCACAAAAACTAGGTCTGTATAATTACGGTCTTCTGACGGCAGTCTTTTTGAGCTACCGATTGAACGTTCTGATACTATATTTAGAATGAATTGTCTACGATATTTTTCATCAAAGATCGTAGGCGCGCCTAGCCTATCGGGGGTAGCCATAACAAAGATCGTTTGCGCGACTATATATAGACTGTGTGTTGTATTCGGGGTTAATATTCTTATCATTATATATATTTTTATGACGCACTGTAACAGGTTGGGGAGCGCTATTTTAGGCGCTCCTTTGATCGTTTTCAGGAGCGCCAAGGAGCGTCAGCGCCATGGCGCTCCTTTTAAATCAAGGTCTGTACATATGACTTTATTGCCAGGATCTTCAATACATTGCAAGACCTTCTGGCCTAACATCCGTCCAAAATATTCAATGCGTAATACCACATTGTCAATATCAACCAAGTCACCTGCAGTAACGCCCGTGTAAATGGTATGAGTTGTAACCAAATGGATTTTTGAATTGTCATCGTGTCCCTGGCGTGTGGCCATACTGTAAGGTCTTATATTGGTCACTGCTGGAGTAACGCCCTAATACTATTGCAAGGCATTACATTCATTTCAGCGCAGATTTGGTCTTGATGTACTCATTCCTCTACCTCTTGTCATAGGAACCTTTTCAATCACCAGGTCTGTTGACACCGTCAACAATGATGCCTGAATTATCACCTTCGAAGGGGCCTAGCTCCATTCAACACATCTTAGCCGATGACCCTGAACTGGTTTCAATTGTAGCGTCAAGTTTCAGCACCCATGTATTGTCTCCAGAGTTATTACAAAAAATTTTCAAAGCAATAATGTCTAACAAGGTACTTATATCTGCGATTAGTGAAGCCGTTTTTGATCAGGTAAGCGACATTGTTTACAGTAGTATTGCTATGGACAACGAGGTCATTACGGGCCATATTGACAATATTCGTAGACGAAAGGATGTATTCGAGGCACAAAATCGTGCTTTGGCGGACAAACTGGACGACCTGGAGCAATGCAGCAGACAAAACTGTCTGCTTCTGCACAGTGTCCCTGAGTCAAGATACCCTAAAGAGGACACCGATGCGATAGCAATTGATGTAATCACATCCAGGATTTCTGAGGATGTTGAGATACATGATATTGACTGTACACAATGTCTTTGCAAAAAGAAAACCGATCCTAAATACATTTTTAGCCAAAATTGACACATTATGTTGTGTTTTTCCACAAAAATGACATTCTAAATAAAATGTTATGACAATAAGTCATATCAATGAATAGGAAATTTAATAAGCTTTCGAATGACATAAATCACACATTTATATATAATGTATTTCAAATGGTTAAATATTATACAGATATTGACTGCTTAGAGGTTAAATATAAGATTTGACATCCCCGAGGGAAATATATAATTCCCAAGAACTTAATATCATTCCCGAGGGGATGTCTATTCTTATATTTTACCGATATAAAAGGCGATATCTGTTATATTATACCCCTTTCACACCAAAACTCCGGAGTGTCTCCGGAGACACCCCGGGGTTTATGACCATTCAAAACGTCGAGAAACTCCGGAGATACCCCTTTCACACCAACCTAGCAACACCAGGGTTTATAAAATAAAATTGTAAATGTCGCCCTCTATTTTTTTTGTTTACATCGCAACGATCATTAGAATAATTTTAATTAACAATATTTTTAATTTAATAATTACTTTCAAAAGTCTCAGAAGTAATATAATATTTTATTGATACTACTTATTATTTTTTAAACCCGCTATATATTTAAATAAAACTAAAGCAATGAGTGATCGTGTGAGGATGACCTTTTGACCCAAAACACTCCGGAGTTTGATGTTGGTACCTTTCACACCAAAACACCGGGGTGTCCCCGCAGTTCGCTCTCCGGAGAATGTTCAGCTGTTCAACCCCGCAGTTTTAAACTCCGGAGTTGCTTGATTTTACCTTTCACACCAAACAGCGGGGCGTCAACTCCGGGGTGTCTCCGGAGTTTTGCTTTTGGTGTGAAAGGGGTATTACATAGCCAACAACAAGTAGAATATCTGCTGGGTCGGGTAGCTAGGCTAGGCCTCCTTTTTGTATTGTATGTATGTAAACAAGATGCCCAGACACCTTACCTTTCGAAGAATAATTTACAGATAATTACTACGGTAATTAATGATTCCTTGGCAATGAAATATTCACTAGCCTAGGTCGTTTAAATAATAACAGAAGAATTTCCATCAATAAGCCTACATTAATAATAATATTATCAGGTAGGCCTAGGCCGAATAAATAATAATTCGTCTTCATACTTCGAGCCGAATCACCGGATGTTCAGTGCGTCGCGCGCGTACCAGTTATTACAAACGGTGTTTCATCACGGCTAGGGAGGACTAAAAATAAATGAGGGCGCTATGTATGCATAGTTTAAATAGTTTAGATGATTAATTTCTTCAAGCAAGTTCCGTGGCGCAGCGCATGAAGCGTTGTCTTGTGATGGAGTGACAATTTCATCGCGAGTTCAAAACCCAGTAGATGACTTTTGTTTATTTATCGGCAAACGCGAGTGTGCCACACGAAATTTACACAGTCAATATCATCGTACTCGAGAATTTATATGATTAATGACAGGGGACACGATAATTACGCAAAAAATACTCAGTCAATATCATCGTTCTCGAGGATATATACGATTTACGATCCTCGCAGCGGTAGTCATGTGATGCAGTCTCAACCAATCACGTTCGCGTATTTACATAGGCTATGTAATATATGTAATTAATGGTCCATATTAATTTTGACTTAAAATGACCTATATTGACCTCTGACCCTTTTACCCAATGCTTGGATTTTCAGTGACTTTTAGTATGTCGTTCTACACTTTATATGGAATTCAAAAATACTTATTTTGTTACTATTGCAGGGTTGTAGCTAAGAATTGTTGAGGGTGGAAAAAAAATTTTGAGGGTGGTTTTTACTAAGCTTGCGAGCGAAGCGAGCAACTTAGGCTGGGGGCCAGGGGGCCGCCAAGGGCCCCCGCTCGGGGTTCAGTGGCCGAAGGCCCCTGAAAAAATTTGCTATATTGACCTTTATAAGACTCATTTTAATGATGGTTTATATGTGTAATTTTTTACATTTTTTTTTATTAATAATATTATCATTGTTCAGGTGAATGATTTTAATAAAGCAAAACATTACTTTTACCATGGACGTAATTATACGTACCTCCATGCTTTGACAGTGTAAGTGTAGGCCTACCATTTGGACCTAAACATAACTGCCTTTGTGGTTACCTTGCCCCTGAAGAACGCCTAGGCCTAGGCCTAGCTAGCTTGCATGAATTAAATAAATTTGTTCGATTTAGCCGAGAATATTTTTTCAAGATAAAAACCTCTTATTGATATTCATGCCGCACAGCAACCACGTAGAAAAACATCACGATGTACTTACATGAACGAACGTACATTTCGCCAGGTCTGCGGCCTGGGCGATGAATGATCTAGGCTAGGCCTAGCTAGTTCAATTAGTCACTGTGTATCAATCGTCGTCGTTCTGTCAAATGTATTTATAATCATCCGAGCCATACTACAGTATACTCGCGCTAATGATGTAATTCACAAAATAAAAAATAATAACAGTACAAGATATTAGTATGTTTCAATTCAATGTTTTTTTAATAAATACACGTAGTCGGGAAGTTACTCCACAAAGCAGTCGGCGTGGAACGGTTGATTAGCCTACAGTTTAATTCGCCGGTTTTTTTTAATGGCCCATGCCTCTACTGCTTTTTTGAATGGGTACTCTTTTAATGTAGGGCCTTCAATGACAATTCTCATAATTGCATCTAATGTTTTTTCCGTCATTCTATTGCGCAGACATGTTTTAATTGTTTTCATTTGAGAAAAGTCGCGTTCTACGTCAGCAGTATGTGGTGGGATGGTTCGATAAACCTCGGCTAGTTCCGCAATGTTTGGATACAGTTGTCGCATTGGGTTAGTACTTAGCAATCGCACAACTTCAGTGCTTGTTTTATCAGCATAGTGGTCGACGATATACTGCTTTAATTCCATCCATTCTTGCGGTAACATTGTCTTTAGCTCATAAAATACGATACTAAGGCATGCTGGCAACGCAATAATATATAACTTTTGAGTATGTTAAAAGTGCCGCGACGCCAAACAACGTGCGTTAACTACGGTACCTAGAAATACGTACGCCAACACGGTTTAACCATGAACGTATACGTTTATGAATGGTTAAACTACAAATCTTTCACAATATACATAATCATTTATGATCGATCTTATTTATGTCCAGTATACAGGCCCTACTCAAAATATTAACATCTTAATTTAACTTATTGTAATCCCCGAAGCACGACACCGTCTATAAGTAACAATGTCTATTAAATGTAAATCAAACATGGATTTATCTCCATGGATCAAACAAGATATTTATTGTGATATGTATTTAATTTAAGTTTCAAAAAGAAGTACGTTTACTTACCGTTTTTTGAGAAATATGAAAAAATATTCTTTGCTTGTTGAGATTGCTTTGCTTTCTTAGACGACATCTTGAAGAATAAATTGGGCCTACTAGGGAATTGTTTTACAAGGCTTAATTAAGTAATTTAACTCCTCCCTGGTTTCACATTGTCCGATTAAACCATCAATAAAATATTTGAGAAGAAAAAAAGATTATGCAAATCAGTCTACAAAGGGCACCGCCAGAAGATATATGCGGCGGTACTACTGATGAATTAATAGTGTGAAACAAAATATTGACAGATAGACAGAAGTACTTTTAATAACAATAATGGAACAATAGCGTCTTGTGTACATCAATATCAGTTACAACAAATTTAATCTTTATTTTATAACAGGATATTGACGCTAACATTTATAATTACCGGTATACGTTTATTATTTAAATACAGTACTACTATTTTTAAACTCCATGATTCATTCATACAACCATGGAGGTAACAGAGATAAGAAAATCGCGCACAGCATGCAAAGCTAGCAAGCTGCATGCTAGGTTGTGATGTTCACTCAAGTGGAACTTGGGCGTACCGTCCAATCAGCATTAAGTACATGACAGTTCTGCTTGGTTGATTTTCAAAGCTGTGTGTTTGGTGTGCTAGGCTAGCTGCATTGTGCGATGTTTAGCTTGTGTTAGCTAGAATATGCCCGATATTTCGCGGAAAAAAAGGAATTTAGGGTGGGCGGACAGGTACGTCTGACGCTGGGCGGAAGGCCTTAAAATTAGCTTTAGACTGGGCGGGAGGCTTTTAGGCAGGGCGGCCCCGCCTGGCTCCGCCCTGCACAATTACATCCCTGTATTGCAATTTGTGGTGGGTATATCATTAGATTGAAAAATCACATTTTTACATAGAAATATGACGATTTAGACACTGTAACTGATAAATAATCTTTATTTGTTAATATTATATATTTATTGTATGCAAACTTCAAAATAGTGATTATTACAAATAAAGATGGATTTTAGACGATTTTACGTTGAATGTTCAGGCCTAGATTCATTCAACATGTTTATATTTATGAATTTATTTTCAAACTTCACCAATTGTTTATATATATTTAGAAGCATATTTTTGTTTAAAATGTTGTGATTATTTTGTATAATTTTTTGTCACGATTCATGCACATCAAACTGCGCACATAAATTTGATTTACTTTTTATTTGTTGACAATTTGTTTACAATGACCTTGAGTTTTAACCTCATAAGCGCTTTAAGCGCTTATCGGGGTGAATCGGTTAACCCAATAAAAATGTTATTTCATTAAAGGCAATTAATTTGGAAGATCAAATATTATTTAGAGTTTTGAAAATTCTACGTTTAAGTGCAATTTGAACTATATATTTAAGGTTTTACATTATTTCTAGTTGTTCTCCGTAAACGGGAAAATGGCAACTTTATCGTCCTAAAAAAGTTACGACGATGGAATTTCACGCTAAGCTTCGCCCACTTTGTTAAAGCTCATGCATAAATTATTCATGAGCACCGTCCTGTGGCTTCCCGTTGTGTTTCGTAAAGTCCCTATCATTAATAAACGACGACAGACAAGAATTAATATTTGATAATATCTGATTCAATTCACATATTGTGATTCTTGGTACCAGTGTAAAGAGGGTGTCTCGAAAACAGAGACCTCGAAACCCGAGACCCAGGGTCTCTGTTTTCGAGAAAATCTCGAAAACAGAGACCCCCACTGAAACGTCTCAATATTAAGTCAATATTACGTTTATATAAGGGGTCTCTGTTTTCGAGAAAAACTCGAAAACAGAGACCCCCACTAAAACGTCTCAATATTACGTAATATAGGGGGTCTCTGTTTTCGAGTTTTTCTCGAAAACAGAGACCCCCACTAAAACGTCTCAATATTACGTAATATAGGGGGTCTCTGTTTTCGAGTTCGAGAAAACAGAGACCCCACTAAAACGTCTAAATATTACATTATCTACGTTCACGCTAAGGTCAAATTTTCTTTCGCAAAATTTGCGAAAGGTCGCCGATTTTTTTTCGCAAAAGTGAAAATTCTTTAGCAAATTTTAAAAACCATGAAAATGGCTAAATTTGTTTGTAGATACATCAAATAAATATATAATTGTTGTCTTGTATTGTTTTTATCTTTATTCATTCAAAATTTGTGATTAAAATACAAATAAAACATGACCGCATTAAAATATGTTAGGCCTATCTACTGCAGCCTAACCGGCCTGACGTGATACCAGTCGCCACGGCCATAGCCTATAGGAGGCCTATTCAACGGTTGACTATCTATGCCACAGCCGAGTCATGTATGATCGGCGTCAGGCCTCTATCAATTATCGGCAATACAGCCTGCCTGGATAAAGTTTTTTATCACAAACAATATAAAATAATATAGTTTTTGTTTGTCTTTTATATGCTTCTTATTCACTCGCGAAAACATCGTAACACACCACAAACGAACTACACAACGTCGACGGAATGTCCATGCAGCATGTTTGTTATTGCGCGATATTTTCATCTATACGCAGTTTGTTTGTTTGTTCGTAATTACAATTACTGCGCATTATATTCATAAAATGAATTCTCCTTAGTCGGTCGCGTGTACATTTACAGATAACGCGATTTACAACTACTCGCCTGTACAATTAATAAGCCTCCTAAAGGGAAACTCGTTTTAATTTGTTCGAGTGAAGCGAAAAAAACGTCATTGATAGCAAGTAACGCTACATCGCTGTCACGTATTATAGGCTGGCGGCGGCGGCGAAGTCGTTGTGGTTTACATAAAACTTTAACATTTGAAGCCTAACTAAGCGGACAAAGTTTGAGTTTTTAAGGAAAAATTATTTTCGCAAGTTTTGCGAATGATATAATTTTTTTTTTCCGCAAATTGACAACTCCAATCGCAATTTGCAAAAACGCGAATGGGTAGCGTGAGCATAGGTTATATAGGGGGTCTCTGTTTTCGAGTTTTTCTCCAAAACAGAAACCCCACTAAAACGTCTATATTAAGTCAATATTACGTTATATAAGGGGTCTCTGTTTTCGAGAAAAACTCGAAAACAGAGACCCTCACTAAAACGTCTCATTATATTGGGGGTCTCTTTTTTCGAGATTTCCCGAGACCCCCTAAAATAATCCCTGTTTATTAAGAGTGTTGCAAATATCCACCAACAAGCTTGGTCATAAATTATTAAAACCCAACTTTTATCGCAAAAACCATAAATTTATGTTTATTTATTTATCAATTTATTTATTTTTTAAAAATTCATTTCTTTTTTAAGGCTCGCCTAACACAATATATTTGTCTTCATCCTCCAGTCTGCCGCAAAGTCTGACCTCATATCATTTTGTTATTGCATTGTACGTTATTATCTTTTATGCTTGTAAATAAATGTTACGAAACTAGTGTCAGCTTTTGAAATAATCTCCCGCTTTTTAGCTTATACATTTTACTTCTAGGATGTCGACCTTGTATTCCAAAATGACAGTCTTTTCACACGCGTTCAAGAATTGATCAATCTTCTTATCGTTGCGGCATGTTCTTTGATCATCAGTTACCGTTTATTACTGATACGTCATTCTGTGATTTTGAGACGTTTTAGTGGGGACCCCCTATATAACGTAATATTGACGTAACATTGAGACGTTTTAGTGGGGTCTCTGTTTTCGAGAACTCGAAAACAGATACCCCCTATATTACGTAATATTGAGACGTTTTAGTGGGGGTCTCTGTTTTCGAGAAAAACTCGAAAACAGAGACCCCTTATATAACGTAATATTGACTTAATATTGAGACGTTTTAGTGGGGTCTCTGTTTTCGAGAAAAACTCGAAAACAGAGACCCCTTATATAACGTAATATTGACTTAATATTGAGACGTTTTAGTGGGGTCTCTGTTTTCGAGAAAAACTCGAAAACAGAGACCCCATATATTACGTAATATTGAGACGTTTTAGTGGGGGTCTCTGTTTTCGAGAAAAACTCGAAAACAGAGACCCCCCTATATAATGTAATATTGAGACGTTTTAGTGGGGGTCTCTGTTTTCAAGTTAAAAAGAGACCCCCTATATAACGTAATATTGAGACGTTTTAGTTGGGGTCTCTGTTTTCGAGAAAATCTCGAAAACAGAGACCTTGGATCTCTGGTCTCTGTTTTCGAGGTCTCTGTTTTCGAGACACCCAGTGTAAAGATGAAATGAAATGTTTATAGTTCTTTTAGTCTTTATTACATATCAATCTTGTCACATACATAGGCCCTGTTCAGACCCATGGCGTTAGACCGTTTTAGCGTTGTAGTGGAAAACGGTTGATAGTACCGTTTTAGCGTACGACGCTACTGTAAGTCAACGTTGTATTCAATCAGAACATTTCCTGTTATGACGCGAAACAAGGTTTGACCTAGGCTGACATCTTGTATCGTCAATGTTTGAGAGATGGATTTCAACAACAAAAAGGCCAGAATATATAAGGCCTAACTAGGCCACAAATACTGTTAAAATAAACTAGGCTACAAACTACATGTATCAACTGATTAACCATTATATTTTCTAACAAATAATGACATAAATAAATGCACCTTTTATTTAAACATAGTGACTACGATCCCGTCCCTTTTTAGGCCTAGCTAAGAGCCATTCACGCATTTCATTCCAGCTAAAAACTAGCGCGGAACATCAAGTCACTCATTCATATATATACAAGGCAGACTAGACTGGACAAGTTTAACTCCTAAAAAAAATCAGTAAACAAACCAGAGGAAAGCTGTGTCTTTTTTATTAGCAAGTTAAGGGTTATTTTCAACCATGTGGTTAACACAGTCTCCATCTTCATTTTAGAGGCCTGCTTTATTTTCTTTACAACACGAGGCCTGGGGAAAATGTTTTTTACTACAAAATAAAAACAATAGAAATAGAAATTTTGCTTTACTATATTTTTGTAAAATAAATGCTGAGGTATGTTTTATTTACAGCAAATTTTGTCATAATTGTAGGGCCGAGATCTAGGCCTATACAGTGGAAATAATGATGAAAACACGTGGGTAAGAGTACATGAATATGCAACTAGAAACAACCTGAATGACGCACTTCCGTTAATACGATATGATACGATAATCGTATGCTATGGGTCTGAATACCTCATTTTTTTCTCTGCGGTTTGTAATGTGACCTTGCTAGTAACGTTGTACGCTAAAACGGTCTAACGCCATGGGTCTGAACATAGCCATAGTCTCAACCAGCTTAGTAATAACATTGAAATGTGCTAAAAATCCTGACACTGTTAAATGAAATGTGAACTCTCCATTTACATACAAGCAGTTGGTGATACAAGTAATGACTGGGGCAATTGGATCACAGCATTCCTTTGGAATAGGGTCAAGTGGGCATGATTTGTTCTGGATTTTTTAAAGGAAATGAACACAATTGAGAGGATTGGAACATACCTTTTGATGAACCGTAGATCATCAATACAATTTCTAAGAGGCTGCAAGCCTCAAATGATGCCTCCTCACCACATACATACTTTTTTAAACTATCATCTGCATGCACATTATTGTTCATTACTTAGCGACTTATAGAATGAAATATATTTGAAAAATCTTTCAGGGATATTCGATCAACTTCTGGTAAAATTCGACGTGCAGTTTTACAATTTACTCCTGCAAGTTGGACCCATGTGAGATGGCTTGACCCTCATTCATCTTACATGAGAATTATTGCTGTCTACATATTGGTTCTGGTAACAATGGTATGTGTCACTACTGTCAGATATCAAATTATGTGGGTGTGTAGAAAGCGACGACCTCGAATTGGACGACCCCAACGACCCGGGCGACCTCGACTTGGACGACCCATAACACGAAACCGACGACCCCTATAATAGCCTAGCCTAGCCCTAAGTATGATATAACATCACGAAGCCGAACATAACCAAAGATCTTTAAACCATACCTTATATAATACTCGCAAGCAAGCAATTGATAAAAAATACAGAAATATCGCCATTTGATACTGAATGTGTCGACACGAACAAACGAACAGATATGGAACGCCAAGAATGCATCATTAAAACTGCATTCGACTCGATTAGCACACGAAATATCATAAACATGGCAAACCAGGCCCCTTTTTCAGCGGCAGGTAAGGTTTGACCACGGAGGTATTACCTCCATGGTTTGACCAGCTCCATGGTTTGACCAGCTCCATGGTTTGGTAAAAATATTTTTATACCTCCATGGTTTGACCGTATACAATGCATGTGTGAAATGTAAAGCTTTTATGGCCCTCCCCATGCAGGATTAGGCCAAGTTGAGCTGCCGACAAGTTGAGGCGCCGCCAGAAAAACGTTATTTTCTATGAAACGCCAAATGCTTACTTTCGCCGGTGCTCGTTTCTATTTAATAGAAGTTCTATTCATATTAATTATTAGATATAACGATGTATATTCCAAAGTTTATATATCACGGTTTTTAGTATATATTATTAAATATTATAATTAAAGAGAAATAATTACGAATATCTGACTTGTAGATTCCAAAATATAAGGCCTAAAACATGACCGAAAATGATCGTTTTTAGCCAAAAATGACGTAAACATGTTGCCCCCTCAGGCGGCAGTTAAAGTAAAATAATTGCATAAAATCACCGTTTTTTAGTAAAATATTTTGTGTATTAACATTGTAAAATTCAATAAAATATGATATTAAAAGATAGTAAATAAAAAATAATAATTATTTAACCTCATTCGAAGAATATCAATACTCATTAGTCCTGGGAGACAACGTGATTTTACGTGGTAGGCATACACACGAGAAAAATATTATGGAGTGCACTGCATTTTTACCTTGAAAGATTAAAAACAATTAAATTATTAAATATGACTACTTTCCTTTGCTGTTTCAAACCAACAAAATTGTAGTATGTAATTATTATTTATTTTCATGACACAATAAACCTAAAGACCATGAACTTATGTAGGGCCTACTAGGACACCACTCTATCACTACGCGAAATGTCGTAAAAGACACACTGGCCGTTTCATAGAAATTACCGGCGGCTCAACTACTTGTCGGCGGCCCAACCGGTCATATCCCCCCCCATGGCCATGCACATGTTACGCTGCTTGGTAGGCCTATAGTGTTCGTTATAAGAAGACGAGATGTAATTATACGTCCATGGTTTAACCATGTATTGTATAATATTTATTTCTTTTTAATTTATTTTTAATATGTCGAATGCAGTTTTAATGATGCACTCTTGGCGTTCCATATCTTTTCGTTTGTTCGTGTCGACACAATCAGTATCAAATGGCGATATTTCTGTATTTTTTCAATCAATTGCTGCTTGCGAGTATTATATAATAAGGTATAGTTTAAAGATCTTTGGCTATGTTCGGCTTCGGGATGTTATACCACACTTAGGCCTAGGCTAGGCTATAGGGGTCGTCGGTTTCGTGTTATGGGTCGTTCAATTCGAGGTCGTTCAATTCGAGGTCGCCCGGGTCGTTGGGGTCGTCCAATTCGAGGTCGTCGCTTTCTACACACCCCAAATTATGTTCATCTTTTTTGGCAATCATACCTGTGTCTTCCAATTAATGTACCCATCTGTGGTTAATATACTGAAAATATGACACTGTATAAAGACTACTTTTTTAATTTTCATGTATCATATTTCATGCTCAATTTTGGTGGAAAAATTAAACTGGTAATTTCATATCCAAAACAGTTTGCAAGTTGGTGCATACAATTAATTATTTGAATGAAAGTATAGTTCATTTTGTTTGTCAAAAAAAAAAATTCTTGCAGTTGATGTAAAGTAAACACAGAAAGTAATAATGATGATATTTAGCCTGTGCAGCAGAGATATAAAATTACTCTAATTCCGTTGACACTTTTATGCATACACTGTTATGGTGTTATGCATTGGCAAAACCTATTATATATCCTACAATTTGAGTAATTGGTTATCCGCACTTGGCAGATAAACCCTTGTTGTCACTGCCTTTTTTTTTTCTATATTCTTTCTTTCCACAAATTTTGTTCGCAGCATATCTGGTCAACATCAGATTGTATAACTTTGTCATGAGATTGACCTGTAGCTGTAAATGTGCAAGAAACTTTGTTATATGGCGTTAAGAGTCGTGCAGCGTGAATTTCGCCCGATTTTATGACATTTTTTGGTTGCTCATAAATTCTGAACAAAAATGTATTTTTCAATGAAATTTTACGAAAGTGTATTTCAAACTATGGAGCATCTTTTGACATAAATATGACGTGCTACGCAAACAATTATGCGAGTACGCGTATTTGAAATTTCAAAATTAATTTGTAATCAATTTCGCGTACATTTCAGGTCATTTTGAACATTTTGTTTTTCATACATACTTTAGTAAATTTTATTCATTTTGATGGACTTTTATTGGAAATTAATGATGCATGTGTGCTAAAGAATAGGTAATTTAATGCAAATTTGTTACAAAATATAACTATTATTCAGTTATAGCTGCTCATGATGGCTGGTTACACCCATTAAAAAAAAATTATTATGGAAGCTGATGAGTTGTAGATATCAATTCATATAAAATGTGTACCTACTGGTTGTTTTGACATCACCATATTACAGTATATGGCCACTCAAATTTTAAAAATAACAATGTTTTTGCTTTTGTACTAGTTAATCCAATTTAATAGAACGCATCGCGCTAATGCGTTTCCCGTTTTCTCCTAGATTTTAATACGTTCTTTCTCAATCTATTCTCTAAATTACTTAATTTCATCTTTACAGTATATTTTAATCTGTTACAGCTCATTAGAATGAAAAGTGACCCACATGATTAAAACTTATTATGGAAGCTGTTGCAGATATGAATTCATATAAAATTGTTGTGTATCTGATGTCATTATGTCATCATATGGCCAGTTGAATTCAAAAAGTCAGATTTTCATCTCTTTTGTGAAAGTTCATCGCGTTTTAAATAAAACGCATCTCAGTTTTGCGTGCCCAAAATTCTTCATTAGATAATTATCTTCAAAAATAGTTATCTTTATATGTCAATTTGATGATGTCATCGTATTAGAAATTGGATTTAAAATATAGGTCTCGTAATTTCATCTATGCTACAGTACGCTGTATTTAACATACAGTGTATTCTGTAAATACTGTAATATGCTGTCAGTGTCAGCACTGTAAACATATTTAGTTCATGTCATACTCATAGGATGGCATAATAATTGTCGGCATTCATATTTTAACAACGTATGTGTGCATGTTGCGTTTGCGCGGATAACCAAACCAAATGAAAGTGGCGAGTTCAAATCTAGTTCTTTTTAAATATTGTACATACTTCTCCCTATCAGCATGATCCGTTAATTAACAATGTTAGATGTGCTTACAAATTGAGAAAATTGTACGATGGTATTTTGAAAATTAGGATTTTATTAAACTGAACGCAAGCAGCAGTTATAGTTCTATAGGCCGAAGTTTTTTGTTTTTTGTAAACTAGGACAGGTCATGCTAAAATTACAAATCCCAAAGCATGCCTGGGAGAAGAGTGTCTATGAAAAAATTTGCTGATAATACAGTATTATGATGCATGTACTGTAGACAGTAATCTGTAAATTCTTGTTCAATAATCAATTTGTTCTTGCTGTTAAAACATAGGCCAGTATTATAATAATTCAGTTTTTGTTTGCAATAGGATACTTTACACTTGAAGTATCTACCGTTTATTTCGGTGTACAAGTCGCACTTTTGACATGCAAATTTGACCTCTAAATTAAGGGTGCGTCTTATACACTGAACATAACTGCCTCACCACACAGATTGTACTATTGTCTCCTCGTTGACGTTGGCTAGGCCTGAGTAGGCTAGGCCTAGCTACAGTGTACTAACGTAACGGCAACCTAATTCTGCCTAGTTTTCAAGCGTGTTTTTTAGCGTGATGTTATACTAAAAATATGATGAAAAGATTTCTTCATTATGGAGCTGTTTTAGGCACTCCGATAAAATTTCATTTGTAAACGTTTACGATTGGAATAGTATTATACGGCCGACTGCCGTACCCTCAGCACAAGCCCTTCTTGGCGGCCACATGGTGTACGGTATTCGACTAGTATATTCTCCAGTTGATTAAGCATGGACCTAGCGTACACACTTCTCGGATACATAGATACTAATCGAATACGATTGTCCGAAAACGTGCACCCTCTCAAAATGACCGAGCGAGGCTAGTCCACCACACACGTGCGTGTTACACACACTGTCATGCACTCGATGTTGCGGGTGCGAAACTCATGAATAACAAGTTAGAAAGAACTGACGGAATGTGGGACTTCCCTTCTTGTTGAGGCTGGGCCGCGACCGAGCCTAGGTAAGAAAAAACCTAAATAAAGGACGCAGTTGTAGATATAATATTGAACAAATGTAAATATCTTTGTAATTCAGCTAAGGCTGCGATAATGATATTGAAATAAATGAAATGAAAAAAAAAAAAAAAAAAAAATAACAAAATATATTACAATAATATTGATTACAATTTAGAAAAACATTGTTTTGATGAAATATAAAGTGCGTCTTATACATCGACTGTATAAAAAATACCGATATTTTACTCTCAGTTAGGGGGTGCGTCTTATACACAGGTGCGACTTATACACCAAAATATACGGTAGACTTGATAAAGTGACCCCCAGACTTGACCTTAGCAATAAAATAAACCAAAATGTTTGTTTGTTCTTCAGGTTGCTGAACTAAACACCTTTTTCTTCCGCCACATCTTTGTGTACCCAGACAATCATATTGTTGCACTTATCCGTATCATACTTATTGTATTGATGGTTACACCAACTCTAAGGTAATCATTTGTAATATTATCTTAATTGATAGGTTTTTAAATATAAAAATGCATACCTTATAGTATACAATATTGTATTATAACATATTCCTAAATTGTCGTAGTTTTCATTGACATAATTCCATGATCTACAATTCACCATTTTTGTATTTTGATATTAATTGTGTTTTCATTGTATTTTTTCATATATATAGGGGTATTTAATTGTTTACACATGTTATCATAGTACACACAAAAAAATAAATGCCTCGAATAAACCTTTCCCCCTACCGCCTATAAACCACCTTGAACAAAATATATTCACATGCAAAAATGATTTTATTTTTTAGGCAATATTATACTTTTGTAACAGACCCAGCTTGTAAACGTGTTGGAACACAGCTGTGGGTTTTTACGTAAGTCAATCTTATATTTTATATACATTACTCATGCTTGTATTCTTCAACCAAACTTTATCAAGACGGATTTTTATCAGTTTTTTTAGTCCTGGAAGAGGCAGGCTAAATCTAAAAAGCTTTTTAAACGAGGTTTATAAAAGGTAACAGTTATTGAGTTTTTGGCCAGATATTTAAGACTGAAATATCTATTTTTAGAGCTTAATTCGATATCCATTTGTATGTGTTATGCTGTATATAATAATGCAAATCATGTTTATTAAAGCCCCATTCCCTACGTTTTTTAGATCTAATTTAAGATCACAAACTATATTTAATGTAAAAATAATACTATATGGTCCTATTGCGATAACTTTTTTCGTCTTTATACGGTTAAAAATGTGAAAAATAAATCGATTCTAATAATTATAGCGGCCCGCTATAAATCCCAAAATGCATTGCGCGCGGATTGATATTTTTGTTTTTCACCTGTAATTCGCCCACTTTTCGATCGATCGTGAAGCCAAAACAAATGGAAGACTCCTAACTTTTCAGCGAAAATACCGGGTTTTCCCCAATTTGTATCAACGGAGTCTGGTAAAAATAGAAAGACAATTAATGCAGCAAATATACAACGTCAGGCTAGGTATATAGCTAGCGTACGATGTTCGTACGTTATCGATGTTTACCAGCTAGGCCTACAAAACTAAGCCTAGCTAGGCTAGGCCTAAGACCGTCCACGAGAGGTCGATCGCCGCGAGCTACTTAGGTAGTGCATTGTTTCTCACTTTTTATCATAATTTACCATAAAACGTACATTTAAGACAAGGAATGACATGGTTTAATGTTTTTAAAGTGATATATATGTATTATTTTCCAAAAAAACGTCCAAAATTGCAGGGAAGGGGTCTTTAACCTTATAGTCCGGTGGCAGGAGGGGGAATCACCACCCGAAAGGGGACAAATTGCCATCCAACTTTTCTAGACTAGAATTTTCCGTAGATTACGAATATGGAAGGTAATCGATCAGGCTAGGAAGCGTTTTTGAGATATAAGGGGTCAAAGTTCAAAATTGACCAATTACAACAATGTATTATGTATATGTATTATAACAAATTTATTGAAGCACAATTTGGTCTTTTATTACATTTTTATTATTATAAGTGTCTATTCAATCACCTTATGAAAAAAAAATCCTTTGTGATTAAGGGTCAAATGTCAATATTGACCAATCATAGAACGTACCTATAAAACCAAATAAAAACTAATATTTAATAAAAATTGGAGGTTTTCTCATCCTGTTAATCAATCATACGCAATGTAAAAGAGCGAATACATCGTTTCATCAGTTGACATAAGGTCAATTTCATCACTTGACATAAGGTCAAAGGTCAACATTTTAATACGCGTATTAGTTAACAAATAAATGCAAAGCTGTCCAAACTATGATATTGATGGTTTTACAAGTAATCAAATTATTTGATTAGTAAAGTTATGTTATTTCATTATAATATTATACTGTATTTAATCAAATCAGACTTCGATCAGGATAGGAAGCGAATAGGAAGAGGTAAGGGGTCAAAGTTCAAAATTGACCAATTATAACAATGTATTATATACATATATATTATAACCAATTTATTAAAGTTCAATTTGGTCTTTTAATACATTTGTATGGTTATAGGTATTGTATGGGGTTATTCAGTCGCCTTATAAAACAAATACTTTGCAATTAAAGGTCAAATGTCAATATTGACCAATCACACAATTTGCATTTAAAACCAAATAAAAACTAACATTTAAGACAAAATGTTATGTTTTATCATTCTGTTAAGACATCTATCAATCATACACAATCAAAAGAGCACATTTATCATTACACAAGTTGACATGGGTCAAAGGTCAACATTTGAACAAATGATATACTAAATAATGCAAAGTTATTCAAACTATGAGATCGATGTTCATAAATGTAATCACGTTATTTGATCAGTGAAGTTATGGTATTTTTATATTTTTTCTAGTGCGCATTATTTTTAATGTATTAATATAATACTGTAAAATAAATAATATATTTAATAGTATGACGATTAAAATGTTTAGTTATGATGTTAAAATGTTGCGCTGACCTTCAATGATTTGCCACTATACAGTTGCATTTATTAGGGCTACAATATTCGTTTTTGGAAAATAAACTATTCATCAGAACCAGAGAATACCAATTCGTACAGGATAGGGCATAGGCAGATCCAGGTGGCCAAACTCAATCCACAACTCACTACACAGACAGACCACACTTTTGATATAGTTTGGTCCATACAGGAAAGAGTTTCCTGTATACAAAGGATTCTAAAATAACCCATATGGATTTGCCCGAATGAACCCTCTAAGGACCCTGGGATCTCTATGTGGTGTGCTTCTACTAAAGGCCCTGTATTAGCAATTAGTATGGGGTAAATAGTTCATAGATGAACTATGGAATAAAACTAAATGTGCACCCTCAATCTTTAAATAACATTTATGGATTTTCCCCAATGAACCCAAGGGCCGATCCTTCATGGACCTTTCGGGGTTCTCTATGTGGGGCTACTACAAGAGACCCTATATTGGAAATAATGTATGTGGAGTGAAAATGTGAGTTCATATCCCTGTGTGCACCCTCGATCATCCATAAGGAACATTTTATGGATTTGCCCAAAGTAACCCAAGGGCCGGTCGTTCTCCATGGATGGACATTAAGCTCCATAATGGAAATATAAGGGGTGACACTGTGAGTTCATATAGACAGGCGTGGCCCATGAATTAAGCTGCCTGCTGTGCACTCTCGATCCTTAAGAAAAATTTATGGATTTGCCCAAATTAACCCAAGGGCCGGTCCTCCATGGACATTAAGTCCCATAATGGAAATATAATGGGTGACACTGTGGGTTTATATAGACAGGCAGAACCATGGAATAAAGCTGCCTGTGCACTCTCGATCCTTAAGGAACACTTATGGATTTGCCCAAATTAACCTAAGGGCCGGTCCTCCATGTATGGACATTAAGCCCCATAATGGAAATATAATGGGTGACACTGTGGGTTTATATAGACAGGCACATGGAATAAAGCTGCCTGTGCACTCTCGATCCTTAAGGAACACTTATGGATTTGCCCAAATTAACCCCCAAAGGCCGGTCCTCCCTGGATGGACATTAAGCCCCATAATGGACATATAACGGGTGACACTGCGGGTTCATGATAGACAGGCGGGGCCCATGGAATAAAGCTGCCTTGCACTCTCGATCCTTAAGGAACACTTATGGATTTGCCCAAATTAACCCAAGGGCCGGTCATCCATGGACATTAAGCCTCATAATGGAAATATAGGGGGTGACAATGTGGGTTTATATAGACAGGCACATGGAATAAAGCTGCCTGTGCACTCTCGATCCTTAAGGAACCGATTTGGATTTTGCCTAAAATGAAACAACAGCAGGTCATCTATTTAGACCCTTCTGTGGTTCTCTACTGTATGTTCAGTTCTACATTTGGCTCCTGTATCGGATCAATGCATTTGGCTACATAAGTTACTGTGTTAGAAATATATCGGGTAACTAAAACTGTAGGTTCCAATATTAAGCCATGGGAAAAGCCTGTCTGTGCACCCTCAATCCTTTTAAAAGGAACCCATATGGATTTGCCAAAATGAACCAAGGGTAACTTCTGAATTCTCTATGAGCCGTACATTCCGTTTATTGGAGATACATGGATACCTGATTGAAATTGCTCAAAAGAAAGACATTGTACTGTATAGTAATAGTATTATTCCCCTTCCACACCTCTTTGAATTAAATCCGCCCTGATAGGCTCTTATGTACAGGATTTCAATGCAATAATCACACTTGTATTTTTCAAACAGTATAATCTATTAGATTGACTAAAAATATCTATTATAAACAATTTGCCGTTAGAAATCTCTATGCCATGTCATTATTTAGATGAGAACAGGTCAAAGGTTAAAATTACAGAAAAATAGGTGTTTCAGTCATTTTTTGGAAAAAAATGTTGCATTATGGCAAGTATAAACATGTATATTGTGAACAATTTGACACCAAAATTGGCTCCTTACGACAAATATTTATTAATTTATGCTTTTATAACCTTATTCAATTATGTCAAAGGTTAATAACCACACTTCCGGTCATTTTCAAGCAATATCATCTGTTATACTGAATATAAATGTATATCTTGGGAACAATTTGCTCCTATTTTTAATTATCTCCGACCTGCCGTTACTTGGATATAGCAAAAAGAGGTCAAAGGTCAAAATTGCTAACAATGGGGTTTCCGGTCAATTTTTCAAAGAAAGTTCTGTTAGAGCTAATATAAACATATACATTGTGAACAATTTGACACCAAAATTATCTCACTACGTCCAGAATTTCCAGAGATATAGCATGTTTTTATATTGGTCAATTTTGAACTTTGACCCCTTATATCTCGAAAACGCTTCCTATCCTGATCGATTACCTTCCATATTCGTAATCTACGGAAAATTCTGGTCTAGAAAAGTTGGATGGCAATTTGTCCCTTTCGGGTGGTGATATCCCCCCTCCTGCCACCGGACTATTATGAAAATTACATTATTTTGTAAGTCCGAAAGACGTCACTTCATAGCAACATCAGAAGATGCGGAAATTCATCACGGGAGGGTTCGGTCAGGCTATTAGTAGGGAGGCCAAATACATAAAAGTACAATAAGTGTCATTTTCTCAAAATGTTGTTTTCACATTATTTAAATAGAACATATCTGTTACATCGGTTAAGTACAGACAGTTTTATAGACTTACGAATTTGTCTTTTTTTACTTTGTTCACTAGTCTGCGTTTCGATTTTTGTCATGTAAATAGGCCAAGTATTATATGTATGAAACGCCATATGTGCTATACTATTGAAATTACCTTTATAATGTAATATTGAGAAAAATTTGTTGGTGTCTCGAAAACAGAGACCCCTATATGAGCTAATGTTAAGGTTGTTGGGGTCTCTGTTTTTAAGATTTCTCGAAAACCTAGACTACTATAAATAAAATGAGAAGTTTTTATTGGAGACTTTGTTTTTGAGAAATCTCGAAAAAAGGGATACCTCTCCCCCCTCCCCCTATAATGTAATTATTGAGAATTTTTTTTTTTTTAATCTTTCAATGATACATTGCAATAACAAGTTTTTGTTGAAGAACCTGGGTCAATTTAAATGCATGATCATCTTGGATGAAGGGGATAACAAATATGAAATTCCTTTTTAAAGCAATCAGAACTAAATATTTTAAACAATAAGTGTATGAATCAAACATGAAAGATTCAAACTAGAAAATTTATAAAATAAGTAATTATTAATTCAGTGATAGGTTCTGCATGACAGGGTCAAACTGATCACACAGAATACACAGTATCTTTTCAACCCAGCAGATAATGAGGAAGAGCTCACATTTAAGAGAAAACAGTAGAATTTTATAAGCCACCGAGAAAGCATCGCTCTAAACCTTCGCAGATTTCTATAAGGCAACTGTTTCCATAAAGCATATAAAAAAAAAGTTTACAATAAAAGCTGCCAGAAAATCTGCTGACCAACCATTGTAGTTCATATGTAGATCATAGCCCAATTTTAATGTCTTTCTTTAGCCAAATCTGACTTCACATATCTTAATGGATATCGTTGAAATACCCACAGATGTTCCAGAATAAAATTTAAAAGCACGATGGTCATGCACTAAGGATTCGGTGAACATGGCTGTAGTGTCAGACATTTGGTGAATATTTGGCAGAGATCTGTATGTATCCTAATGAATTGGAAGCCTCTATCCCAGTTGTCATTTTGGAACTTGTTACATGTGTATGTAAAAGAAAGAGCCAAATGTATTTGTTATTTATGCTATTACGATATCTATTCAAATTATTACGATCTCATGCCACACCAGAGAAAATGTTTTAGAACAGAGGCCCATTGAACTATTATTAACTCAATGAACTAATACCCCTTTCACACCCAAACTCCGGAGTGTCTCCGGAGACACCCCGGGGTTTATGACCATTCAAAACGTCGAGAAACTCCGGAGATACCCCTTTCACACCAACCTAGCAACACCGGGGTTTATAAAATAAAATTGTAAATGTCGCCCTCTCTTTTGTTTGTTTACATAGCGACAATCATTAGAATCATTTTAATTAATAATATTTTAAATTTAATAATTACTTTCAAAAGTCTCAGAAGTAATATAATGTTTTATTTATACTACTTATTATTTTCTAGACCCGCTATATATTTTTTACAAATATTTATAGTGTTTTAAAATAAAACTAAATAAATAATTGATTGTGAGGATAACCTTTTGACCCGAAACACTCCGGAGTTTGATGTTGGTACCTTTCACACCAAAACACCGGGGTGTCCCCGCAGTTCGCTCTCCGGAGAATGTTCAGCTGTTCAACCCCGCAGTTTTAAACTCCGGAGTTGCTTGATTTTACCTTTCACACCAAACAGCGGGACGTCAACTCCGGGGTGTCTCCGGAGTTTTGCTTTTGGTGTGAAAGGGGTATAATTAGATTCTACAAAAAAAAGAACCACTATAATGTCTGTCTTTGGCGGTCAAGCGGTGACGATAATTAAAACAAATGTTTACTGTTTGAATTTTGTATTTAGAATAATAGATTTAATTGGAAGCGAGTTCGGAAAAGTTGTAAAGATTATCAGCACATGTTTTGACAAGGAGGCTTCGAGTGACCAAACTGGTTTGAAATCTAGAAAATAAAGTGCAAGAATGAATTGAAGCAACTGGACCCTCTAAATTAATTAATTGTGCCATAGGCTACCTTTATTTAGACCGATTATGATTTTATATAATGATGTTAGTAGTTCAATAAAAGAAACCAGTTGGTTGGTAAGTGAACATGCGTGTTCTGTGTGGAAAACGTATTATTTTCTTAACACAGAATCAGCAGTGTTTTGTTTTATTTGCCTCACATGCATTTTTTTTTTTTTAAAGCGGTAAACCATGTACATTGTTTTCTTTTTGTTTTAGAGCTGTAACGTTGAGTGAGGCCCTATTGTGTTTTAAATTTGGAGTGCATATATTTGCTAACACTGTAATCTATAATATATTATTATGGCTGGCTGTTCTGGTAAGTCAAATTGTTAAAATTGTGTCAAAATGAATTGGACATCAGTGACTTTGTATTATACTTTTAAGTTACCTTGAGTTCAAGACCAACAATTTTCTGTATTCACGCAACACCCTGTTTGTGTTTGCTATTATTTGGATCCTTTGTGTTAATTAAACTTGATCGTAATTGCATAAAAATGTAGTCTATTTCGTGACTAGCTTACCTGGATAAACCGACAGACCTTTCTTCTTCGAAAAGTACAACAAATTAAAAAAAATTGAAATACTTCTCTCCAAGACAGTGGTATCGTTCATGTACCGCGTTCTCAGGTGGGCAACAACGGCCATAAATACCTCACCATTTCTTTTTGAGATGTTGACACGTTTCTCCGCACGAGAGAGAACTATACTCTATAGAGAACTTCTATCACTATTCTGGATTATAATTCATCGATTATTATACTGTTAAAGTGCCTCCTAGTCGAAGTTTATTCAACAAGAATACCTTTACAATGGGATAAGCTAAGTATTAGAGCGAGAGAAAATATTATTCCTTGTTCTGTGGAAAGACTACAGTAGTACGCTAGCTGAGAGCCCACCTGTGTGACATTCCGGAGGAAGTCTTCTTGGAGTGTTTGCTTGTTTTGTTGTTTTTGCGTCCTACCACCATGAGCTGTGTTTATCCTGCTGAGATTGGGAAGAAGCGTCTGCCTCGCCGCCTCCTACAGAGACTTCATTGCTTCCGATCCCAATGACCAAGACCATGGCCCTGGCGATTATTATCCTTCCATTTGCTCTTCTCTGGCCTTCCTTCAAGTAGTTTCTAGGAAAACAAAGACAGACGATGTTTATATGATGTAGACAAGAGCACGGAAGCAACGGGTCTCCAGGCATTAGTCAACCGAGTCGTTTCTGTGGTCCTTCGCTATCAAGAAGTAGAGTATGCATATAAAGATACTACGCCGCTTCCACGACCTTTGTACGAAGGGGGCATGACGACTCCTATCGTTTGCTGCAGCTGGAGCTTAGTACAACTTGGGTCTTCACCTGTATCAGTCAGACGCTAGCAGCTTCATCGACACTGCATCCGGTTGCACATGTACCTGGATGATGGTTAGTTGTAGCTCAGTCCAGAGATTCAATGCGTGATTTAGATTTCGTCATCCTCGCAACGAGTACCTGCAATACCTTGGAGCCCGGATCAATCTCAACACATGCGTATCGCACCCATCCGAAACACTGGTGGTCTTGGCACAAACAGCACTGGCTGTTCTGCTCGTGAGTTCGGCTCCAATGGTGTTTGACTGACTCAGAATAAGAGCGTTGCAGCTCCATCTTCTAGCGTACTATCGACCCGCGTCAGACGCGATCACAATGTTTGTGGTGACACATATTCAGGTGGTATTATGGTGGCTAAATACCGAGAGACTCTCTGCAGACCAAACGTTTATAAGGTCTACGCTGGACGTGCGCATTACCACTGATGCCTCAGAAATTGGCTGGGGAGGTCAGGCAAAGCGCTTCCGGCCTCCCGAGGAGGCCCAAGAACACATAACACTATTGGCCCTCATAGCGATGGCAAAAAAATCACATTTTTGTCAGGTCCGACAGCACCTCCGTTGGCATACATAAATCGAGAAGGCGACATGCTCACCAACACTCTGTGCCACGTGTGGGCATTACTTCATTGGTGCATCGCACACACCATCACACTAACATGCGGTCACTGTGCCTGACTGTATGGCCCTTATCAGGGATCGCTTCAGAGAATCTGGCATTCTGGTTGGCCTGGCGGCCAAGTTAATGTTTGTAGTTTTGGTCGTGCACCGTCGACACTGACCCCTTGTCAGCGTCTCTGAGGAAGATCTGTGCGTTTCAGTACTATTCAGGTCTCCAATCTTGTGCCATTGCAGGTTACCGTTCGGCCATTGCAACCATCCTTCCGGTGCTTCCGGACGGATCAACAATCTGAAATTCTCGCAGTCTCATGCACCTCTTGCGATTGATGCATTGTAGGTTCTTCTCCCGCGTTGAGACATTAATGTTATGTCTATGCTCACCAGCGTCCTGTTTGAACCTCAGCAGAAGGCCTCGCTTAATAATCTCACCCTCAAAACAGCGTTCCTCGTGGCTGCAGCACCATGCAGACACCGAGATGAACACGCTTAATCACTAGATATTAGGTTCGAACGTGGGGGTGTCTATGGGGTGTTTTATTTAACCTTTCTACCTAAATCAAAGACATTAAAGCACCCACCGGCCGTGTTATTTATCCCCACCATTGCTGCCTCCTCATCTGTCATGGAGGACAAACATTTGAGAAAACATCTCTCACCTGTTCTGCATCATTGTACTGCCCTACAGACCAGTATCGAAGATCACTATCGCTTGGTGGATTGTCACCACGATTCAGGCAGGCTACAAGGCGTCACGGACACCTCCACCCACACACATGGATCAGGTATGGGGCATGGCAGCGTCATGGGACCTTTTCTCAGATGTCTCGCTAGCAGACTTCCTGCAAGCAGCGTGGTGGTGGACACACAAGACATTCATATCATTTTACCTCCAAGACCTAAACATTGCACCAGTGACTATTTGTTTTTGTCCGCCCACCACCGACTAGTTGCCTAGTCCGGTGCTACTCTGGCCTATGTCGGTTTATCCAGGTAAGCTAGCCACAAAATAGACTACACAAACCAATAGTGGTGTTGGTAGTATATAAGTGAAGGTAAACAGCTGGATTAGAGGTTTTCTCGAGTATTGTCAACAGATAGTTGTGATTAATGGTACAGTATCTCATCAAAGAAAGCACCAGTGTTATAGGCCCCTGTTTGGTTTTATTTTATATCAATGACATCAATAACAGAATTAACTCAACTCTCCGTCTGCTTGCAGATGATACAATGATATATTCCACCATAGTGGGAAATGATGACACCCACAGCCTTCAATCATATCTTTACAAACTTGAGGAGTTGAGCAATGTCTGGATAATGCAGTTCCATCCTGATCTGAGTGAAGTAATTTCAATCACAATAAAAAAAAAAAAATCTCCAATGTAAAGAAGACTCAATATCTTGGCATTACTATCACTGATGAGTTAAGATGAAATGCCCAAATTGATGTTGTATGCTGTAGGCAACCAACACTCTTAACTTTCTGAAAAGAAACATTAATTTTAGAAATAAAAAATTGAAAGAACCTTGCATACACTTGAATACTCCCACATTGTTTGGAACCTGTATTCATTCCAGCTAATTAAGTGTAATTGCAACAGCTTTAGCCAGTGGAGCAGTAGCCTTCAACTATGAAGTTTGCTCCTAATGGAAGAAGAAGAGTGATAGCTTACCTGGATAAACAACCCTCCCTCCTCCCCATTTGACAAGCATCTCTTGGAAGGGTGAGGTATGTATGGTTGGTATCTCCCACCTGAGGGCGCGGTACACGACCGATACCACTGTCTTGGAGGGGAGTTTAAAAATTGGTTTTAATTGTTTGTACCTTTCGAGTTATGTTCTCCCATCGAAGGGAAAAAACCTATGTCGGTTTATCCTGGTAAGCTATCACTTATAGACTACCAACACCACTATTGGTTTGTTTAATTTCTCACACACTTGGAGGAGGAGTGTTGCAGCGCCCATGTGGCGGCTCTATATTGCTCTGTGCATAACAACTTCGTATCTGTTTGCAGATGGTTTTTTTCATCAAATAAGTTTTACTGGATGCTGGAATAGCAAATTGAGCACCATATATTCACAAATTTCTTATGTGGAAATAATCGTATCTTGGAGTAAATCGCAGTTGTTTTTCTTGTTGTTTCCTGAAGTTCAGCTAGGCCCTGCTTGTGCCTTTATTGTTTTAATTCAAACTCATCACTGCCCAAGAACAATGGTCTGCTAGCATCAGTGGGAAGCTAGCCCTGTACTTTCAATCTGACTGTGCATATTGTTATGTAAATGACCTTGTACACCTCATGCTTGAAGATCTGCTGTTGTCATGCTAATTAGCTATAGCTCTGAGTTTCTTCATGGTTTACAGGGCTGTGTAACCAACAACAATAACAGTTGTGAACTTCCTGAAGAATCGTGCTTAATTATACAATCTTTTAAGTTGAACTCCAGTAGCTGTAGTATCCACCTATTACCAAGGAGGCCAAAAAGAAAAACCAGGCGTGGTACAAGAGCTGGGCGTGACAAACACACTAAAAACAATCTATCATTTCCGGACTTATCATCAAACTCTCTCTTATCTAAAAACAATATTAAATTTTGCAGTATTAATACAAGATCCGTTCGGAACAAAACAACAGAATTTGTGGATTTCGTTATCGAACATAATCTGGATGTTGTTGCCCTTTCGGAAACGTGGCTTAAACCAGAAGACACATCAGTTATAGGAAATATTACACCCAACGGATACTCTCTCAAACATGCTCCCCGTGCTGGTACTAAAAGAGGTGGTGGAGTTGCACTTCTTTACAAGGAAAGCATAGCGGTTAAATGTTATGACACGGGATTATTACCAAAATCATTTGAACTGCTAAATGTGGAAATAGTCAGCAATGCATCCTCAGTTTTCCTCGTAGCAGTATATCGTCCTCAAAGCAAATCAACGGGTTGCAGTCTAAATGCTTTCACTGAAGAATTCTCAACTTTGGTTGATCACTATGTATTGAAGCCGGCTCCCATACTATTCGTTGGAGACTTTAACATCCATGTGGATATGCCAAATGATGCAGATGCAATTCATTTTCGGAATCTACTTGTAGCAAGCAGTCTTCAACAGCATGTGTCTACACCTACACACCGACATGGTCATACATTAGACTTGCTGATCACTCGTTCATCTGATCCTCCTGTTTTCTCAAACCTTAATGTCATTGATGGTATATCAGATCACTATGCAATCACATGTAATCTCCTTATCAAGAAGCCACCCGTAATCACTAAATCCATCGAAACTCGTCATTGGAATGCTATAAATTTTGAGACATTATGTAAAGATATCACACAGTCTGATCTCGGAACTTCGCTCTCAAATCTTGATTTATCAAGTAAAGTACGACTATATGTCACCACTTTGAGTGAACTTCTTGACAAACACGCACCACCGAAAAAGAGAACAGTAAAGGTCCGACCAAACACTAGTTGGTATAACAGTGACATCTATGCTGAGAAAAGAACAAAGCGTAAGCTTGAAAAGAAATGGAGAATCTCTCATCTGGAAATAGATCGTCAAGCTTACATTGCACAGAAGAGGAATGTAAATTCCATGGTAAGAAAGGCAAAGGCCAACTACTACATTGGCTTGTGTGAAGAACATGCAGCAGATCAGAAAGGACTTTTTAAAATTGTTAACCAACTCCTTCATCATCGCCAGGTATCACCTCTCCCAGATAGTCTTTCTGACTTAGATCTTGCGAACAGGTTCTGTCAGTTTTTCACAGACAAGATCAAGATCATCAGAGACGACTTCAAGATTGATGACATGTCATTTAATGAGCCTGTGACAGCTGTTCATCAGCATCTCACAACATTTACACCAGCATCTCAAGATGAGATCCGCAACATTCTGATGAAATCACCAACAAAATCATGCAGGTTAGATCCAGTTCCTACTTCTATACTGAAGAAGTGTATAGACGCAGTCGTTCCAATAATAACGGAAATCATTAACCATTCTCTTAATACCGGCATAGTGCCAGATGAACTGAAAATTGCTCACGTTCGTCCTTTAATAAAAAAGCAAAACTTGGATCATAACACGCTGAAAAATTACCGCCCGGTGTCGAATCTTTCTTTTCTTGGAAAGACTCTGGAGCGTGTAGTGACATCACGCATTACTCCATATCTTCAAAAGCATAATTTAAATGAGAATTACCAGTCGGCATATCGTGCATGTCATAGCACGGAGAGTTCCCTTTTAAAGGTACAGAATGATTTGTTACAAGGAATGAATGATGGGAAAATAACGCTATTGGTGTTGTTGGATTTGTCAGCAGCGTTTGATACAGTTGATCACCAAAGACTGATAACCCGTCTGAGAAATCGCATTGGCATAAATGGTGTTGCTCTTAACTGGTTCCAGTCATATCTTACAGGAAGACGTCAGCTAGTCTGTATCAATGATGCATTCTCAGATGAAGCTTGCCTGGAATATGGTGTACCACAGGGGTCAGTAATTGGGCCTGGCCAGTTTTCCATTTATACGCTTCCCCTTGGTGACATTATTCGCAAACACAGTCTACATTTCCATTTCTATGCAGATGATACACAGATTTATGTGTCAGTAAATCCAGTGCAAAGGGATGTTGCTGCAGCAATCAGTAAGATGGAAGCCTGTATAGAAGATGTTCGCAATTGGATGACAACAAATTACCTAAAGTTGAATGATGGAAAGACAGAGTTTATTATCGTCGGGTCTAAATGTAACATCTCCAAAATCAACATCACACATATCAGAATCGGAAACTCTAACATCGCTCCCTCATCGGTGGTCCGGAATCTGGGAATCATGCTGGATAGTAATCTCACTATGGAAGCACAAATAACAACTGTATCCAAAGCAGCATGCATATCGATTAGGAACCTTGGTCGTATTCGCGGTAATCTTAACAAGAAAACAGCTGAATTGATTGTACACTCATTTGTCACTTCTAAAATTGACATTGGTAATGCCTTGTTGTTTGGCATACCAAAATCTCAAATACAACGTTTGCAGCGCTTGCAAAATATGGCAGCTAGAATTGTAACTTATACAAAATCAAACGCTCACATAACTCCTGTCCTGATGGATTTGCATTGGTTGCCTGTTCAACAACGTATTAAGTACAAACTTGCGTTGTTTGTATTCAAGATCCTAAATAACAGTGCTCCTGCTTATTTATCTGACCTTGTGGATCGTTACGAATCATCCCGCAGAGGCCTACGATCATTGTCACAAAACCTTCTTCAAGAGCGTAGAGCGAAAAATCAGTGGGGTCAGAGATCTTTTTACGTTGCGGCCGCAAGTGTATGGAACAGCTTACCAGCAACAGTTAAATGCTCAACTAGTCTAAACAGTTTCAAGACCAACCTAAAGACGTCGCTATTCGCTGATGTTCTCGCACGTTGTTAATGCACAAAGCGCCATGAGCGCCACATGGGTGGAGGATACCGGCGCTATATAAGTTTTCATTTATTATTATTATTACACTTGCTATGGAAACACTATTATCGCAACTTATCACAACAAAATTATATAGCAACTGCACATGGCATATGTTTCATGCATATTATTATGTGTATTGTATACAAATTGTGTGTTAAAATTATTTTCTTTTTATCTAGATGCTTATCACAATGGTTTGTCTATATTTCATGGTGTTGTATGCAAGAAAATTTCAACCTGAAGTATGTTTAACTTTTTCTTTACATTCTAATAATTTTTTATTTTCGACTTAATTTTCCAAAAGATAAAGTTAATGCATGTTATATGGTAAAGCACTACATTTTAATCTTTAGTCTAACTGCATTTGCATTACCAAAATAAAAATGAGGCCTGTCTTGGCAAAACCGCTATCTTGTTGCACACGCCAGTTTTGAGATTTACAATGAACAAAAAAAAAAATTTATTTTCAGATTGTACCATATATATATGATTAATACCTTATATTTATAAATCATGTTTGAATACATTGATTATAAAATTATGATTTTGAAAGATGTAATTAATACAAAATTTTGAAGGCCACAACAAAATTGCTGACAAACTCACAAAACCAACGACTAACTTCCATTTTTAAAGGGCTTTATCAATTAGCAGCATTGACGCGAGTCCCATGTGTTTGGTATCGCTGGCTTTGTCTTTGTGTAAAGCTTATGAATATTCAGTTGTTGACTGGGAAAAAAATATGTACAGCCAATGAGAAGTAATTTTGTAAAGCTTTTTGGTTGCTATCGTGTAAACAAACCATGATATACGCTTCATCATTGGCCAATTCAGACTTTACATTTACGTAACTCGAAAGTTCCACATGCAAGCACACACTGCTGTAGTGATTATGGATTCAATGATGAAGACAGTAGAGTAACCGATTATTTCACTAACTTCTTTGGTGAAAGAATTGACGAAAGTATCGATGAATCTGACACCGACATCAGCAGTGCCAGTGGTGATGATTTCAAAAAGATCATGATATTGAGAATAACGACCCAAACAAACAAGATCATAATGCACAAAAATGTGAAGCCGTTTTACGCATTGCTCCTGTTTCTGAATCCTCACAGTTTACGATATCCCGGCGACAGCTAGTTGCTGTAAGTACAGTACCGAACTAGCTAGATAAAGCCGTAGGCTAGAAAACTAGGCATTGTAATGTTTTTTATGTACTGTCATAGGCCTATATATATGTATAATACTCATCATAGTCTTATATTAAAGTAGTAATAACTATGAGGCAGTGCCTGCCTAACTCTAAATTATTTTTAACTTGCTTCTATCTCTATGGTACGGGAGTTACACACACAAATAAAAATTGCGTGTACAGCTAAAATTGTAATTATTTATTAATTTCTTCTTGATTGGATAAATCCGCAAACAGAAGCTGACCTCAAGACAGAGAGCGAGAGAAAGCAGACCAGCTGTACATACTGTGTAGAGGAATTGAAGGTGTGCTGAAAGTCATTTGAGTTTATTCATTGGTAAGAACTTAAGCTTCTATTAATACTGTTTGCACATTCAGATAACTTTATGAAATGTAAATAAATTGTGGCCAAAAAAAGTATAATGGTACTAGAAATAAATGACTAGCCTGGGTTGTATCAATTCCATACATTTTGTATGCTGCTTGCCATTCATTGGAACTTGATTTTAGTGATTCCCCATACCTTCACTTCTTACCTCTACCACTTCGATTAGAAGATTGAAAATTGTTTTACTATTTTTTTAGTATATCTGTACATCAAATCACAGGCATCATCAAACATTTCAAAATGGAAGGTGTATCACAGCTACGTAAAATGTTGGGTTATAGGAAATCTGGCAACGTTCATTGAAAACTATGGCAGCAACCATATTATTCCTTTGCCCGAAAGGACTAATGGTGTTCGAAACAGTGATGAGAGGACTAGCCTACTATCAACCTCTGAATTAAGGTGTTTAGAAAGTATGTGTCACAAATAGAAGAAGTAAATCGTAGAATGGGTATTATTAAAGTTACATTTCTCAGTGGTTATTATATTGTACATAATTACACAGTTAATAATAATACAGTAAATGAGCTTCTTTTCATTGGTATTAAAACATCACAAACCTAATTTGTTTTTTGTTTGTTTTTTGGGAATGAAGGAAAGTTTGGAATTAAATACAATTTTTACAATTAATAGATTATTGTGTATTTATTTAATGTGCACAATTTTGAAAGAATTCATTAACAGGAAGTAGTTCGTTGCTAGGGAAAAAGAATTGTTTGAGAACAAAGTCAGTTTACCTGAAGGGTATAAATAAGGCTATACATTTTAGTTATATATGTCAGATTTTAATGAGTGACCTCTTATTAAGAATATGATTACAATGAATCAAAGAAAAAAAATAATTAAAAAAATTAACGAGATAGTGGTTTTATGCCGTGCCTCAAATGGTAAATACGGTAAGTGATTTTCTAGCAACATATCTCCAATGATCTTGTCAACTTTGATTTAAATTTACTTTTTAAATTAAGTACTATAGGCAAAAGTACAAACAATTACAACAAGAAAAGAAAAAACAGGAACATCCCATTCCGTTCTGTAACTAGTATACCTAATGTAATAATCATAATAATCAACAAATAATATCAGTTCACTAGTTAATTAACAGGGTAAATATAAGTATAATAGGATTATCAATCCATCACAGTACAGTATCTTAAAGTGTGATTTCAATTTGTTTTATCTGATATATTTATTCATGGATGGTTCTCATATTCTATCTAAATCTTCTATATAATCTTTATATTGCATCCTCAATTTGGAGTTGGATCACAGCTACCATCCAAAGTCAAACCTATACACATAAAATATATTAGTTGGCACAATCAAAATACTTTTGGAAACCAAAGGGATCAAGATATCCAAAGTTTTCTACCATACACGCAGCAAGTCTACTTCACTGGCTTTTCTAATGTCTTGTTTATTTTGGACTGAACAGAAGATCTCTGCTTCTTACGGAAATAATTCATCTCTTTGTTTCTTTGCAAAGTGCAGAATGTTTCTCATTTGAAATATAAACCATAAAGTTGTCACAACCGCAAATTGCATAAAAATAATGATAATGATTTACACCATAAGCACAAGTTGCAAATCATCTTTCAATTTATTTTTCATAATGACAAAACATATTAATCCGGCAAGCTGTAAGATATATTACAATTACAATTGGTGAAGAAAAATCTTCTACTGTACTATTAGTTTGCTGTAAAAAAAAACTTGAACAAAGCAGTTGTGTTTTAGATTTTCAAAATGGCTGCCATATTTACTCCATATATTGCCTTTATGGGTGATTTTATTGTATTATAACATTTAATATATAGAGAAAATCAATTGTGGACTATTTTCCAAAATATTTTAAACGACCAATGAAAAATCCAATATGACCACCATTAATTGTTCAAAATTTTTTTGTATCAAGATGCATAATGATACCAGAAATGGCTTGTACACTATAACATTATTAAGCATCTTAATGGTTGGCATTTATTGTGAAATGAAATATAGCTTCTATTTAAACAGTACAAAGAGTAAAGTAATCATATAAAATCTAATAATTAATAGGCTTTTATTTATTTAATTTTTTTTTAAATGTAAATGTGCTCCATGCAAAATTAGATTAATTTACTTTCAAATTACCTAATATTAGTTTATTTGTGATAATTACATTTATAAATTTGAAAAAAACTAGCTTTTACTTCTTATCTATCTGTAGACCTATAAACCATACAGACAGCATATGCTTGACATTAGTACACTTATGGCCTGTTTCTATTAAAAAATTAAAAAAGAATGTGGTGTCCTTGTGGTAGTAGAGCCATTTTCATAAACAGGGTGAACAAATTGAGACAGGTGATGGCAGAATCAATTTACAAAAGAATTGTTTGTATGTTTTTCCAGCCTTTTCTAGTAATTTTACCAACTTTTAAACAATTACGACTTTAAATTACGTCATACGAGCACGTCGAATTTGACAATTTGCGCACGTTTTTGATGAAAAAGTTCAAAAATTTTGCCTGTTTTTAAACAGTCATAGATTCTAAACTACATGGTGAACTTTTTAAAAATTACATATTCTGGAAGTTGATGAGTTGTAGATATTGGATCATAAATCAATATGGCTAACCAGACATTGTGACAGCATTTTTGCCGTATGGCAACGATTATTTTTCTTACTCTGGTGCGCTTGATTTTCTTAAATTAGAGACTTTGTCGCAAGTTCGCAAAGTATCTCCCCAAAATTAAACAAACTGCTGATTTAATCCCACCGACCAGACATAGCTGTCATGGTAGGAATTTAAAAAATAAAAACAAAATTACCCAGCTACCGTCTAAAACATCCAGATTTACTAATATCCCTATACCCTACTTCATAAAATTATTAAATTCTTAATTTTCTCCCCTGCGAGCTTGCGACTGCTCTTTCCTTCTTTGTTTTATATATATATATATATAAATATATATAAATCCAAAGGCAAATTACTGAAAAAAATGACAATGCTGTGGGTATCATTTAAGAGTGCGCTTCCATATTCTACGTATCCAAATTTATTCAACATGTTGATATGGTGTTGCTCAGATAATTTCCTTCCAAATTTGCTATCTACGTGTTTCATTTTGATGACATCATCATGGTAAAAATTGGATGAAAAGGCGGGTCCCGTTATTTTCACCTATTCTGTACTGTATGTAGTATATATACAGTATAGTATAGTGACGAGTTCAAACATGGAATGGTTCAAATCTAGTTGTTTATTACCTAATGCAATATGCTATTGCTAGATAAAGTACAAGAAGCAAGAAAATTATTAAATAAATCAATGAAAATATTTAATACTAAATAATACGGTAGTAAAATCAACTGGATGAAATAGGTTAGTAGTAATTTATAATAGCTTGCCATTTATTTATGTACTGTAATTGTATGTATGTATATTATGTGTAGATAAGAAAGGCCATGTACCACCAGAAAATCTAAAATTGTTTACTGAAAATCTCATCACTGTAATGTTACTTGTTTTAATAATAACACAGGTAGTAGTCGTGACTTGATTAGTGTTTCATTTATTACATCTTTACCATCTTGGTTCTGCTACATCAAGTGATGCCATGAGGCATTGCTCACTCAACTGTACACTAACTATACTTACAATCAGAGCCATATATAGAGAGAGTTACGGCATTGAATGGATTAGAAGCCGTGTTTGTGTCCAACTATTCCTATGTAGCGTATGGAGTTGAGTCTTTTGTTTTGAAAATGTATAACGTTCAAAAGGCTTTAATTATCGAATTTAATATCAAAACAATCAATTTGATTAAAGGTTTTTGTTAAAATAATAAAAAAATTATAAAGTTACTGCGAACATGATTTAAAACAACAAAAATAGCAATTTCGGAACGGCTCTGGTTGTGCGCTCCATGCACGCTCTACGCGTGCGCGTTTAGTTTGTACAGCGATTCTCTAATAGTAATGCATTTTTTTTACATTTTGTTGTTTAAAATCATGTTCGCAGTAACTTTATGATTTCGTTATTATCTTAACAAAAACCTTTAAAAAAATTGATTGTTTTGATATTAAATTCGATATTTAAAGCCTTGTGAATGTTATACATTTTTAAGCAAATGACTCGACTCCATACGCTACATAGGCATAGTTGGACACAAACATGGCCGGCGTGCACACCACGTGACTTTCTAAAATCTGTGAACACAAAGTCGTAACTCTCTCTATATATGGCTCTGCTTACAATCAGAGCCATATATATAAAGAGTTACGACATTGAAAATTAGAAGCCATGTTTGTGTCAAAGAATTCGCACGCTGAGGGCGTGTGCGTCTATTTTGTATAGCGTTTTCCTGTAGTTCATGCATTATTTTTAGATTTTTTTGTCTATGAAATAACGCTTATATTCCGTTTTTATTTTAGTAATTAATTTTATTAATGGTATTAATTTGGTAACATATATATATTATGTCATAATAACAAAAGAATAAATGCTAGGGCCTACATGCAAGTCAGGATACATCAAAGCATGAACCAATACAAAAAACACACAAATTCACCCCTCTTTTTATATAGTATATGGCTCTGTGTGTGTTTTTGACACAAACTTTCAGAGACTCGTTCATCATTTCATTTGTAATAATTTGCCTTTATTATTTTAATATTGTTCATACCCTTTTCAGCATATTAACAAATATATCCACGACACTTTATTATTTTATTTAGTCATCAAAGCATGCATTATGAATTGAAAATATTGTTATTGTTATCAATAGGACGTATAGTTATGGGATGTTTCGTTCCAAAATCAATCAATCAAACTTTATAATGTACTAGCGCATGCGCGAGCAATATTCTTTGCCGCAAGTACTTCTGTACGCTGTGCACGTCGATATTTCACCGTAAAATGTGCAATTACATTTTTTTAAATATAAGAAAAAGTTGGAAGAATTTTGTTGCTGCTATATTTTACATGCATTAACGCAGACAAGTTTGACACAATTTGATCTGCATATCACGTGGCTTCAATCCAATGTCGTAACTCTTTATATATATGGCTCTGCTTACAATATCATAGCCTTTATGCTATCATTACAATCACATCATAGAAATAAACCCTCTTTAGACAAATTATAATGGTAATAGAATAGTCTAATTCTAACCTAATAGTCCAGCAGCCAAATGGCTATTTTTTCCATAACCTTGCAATGTTTCTATATTTTTTTTTTCTATGGATTTTGATTCTCGATACCATCCGAATGAAGAATTTTTTTACTGGACGGCTGTCAGCATTGAGCAATTTGCATAATTAGCATAAACAAAATGGCCGCTATTTTCATAAAACATGCTATATCTCTGGAAATACTTGATGTGGTGAGATAATTTTGGTGTCAAATTGTTCACAATGTATAGTATATGTTTATATTAGCTCTAACAGAAATTTGTTTGTAAAATTAACCGGAAACCCCATTTTTAGCAATTTGGACCTTTGACCTCTCTTTGCTATATCTAACGGCAGGTCGAAGAGAATTTAAACTAGGAGCAAATTGTTCCAAGATATACATTTATATTCAGTTTAACAGATGATATTGTTTGAAAATCACTGGAAGTGTGGTCAATAATAATAATAAGGTTATTCTATATTATAATAACATAAATTAATAGGAGGGAGCTAATTTTGGTGTCAAATTGTTTTATTACAAATTTATTGTCAAATTACATAACCTATGTAAATATGTGAACGTGATTGGTTGAAACTGCATCACATGACTACCGCTGTGAGGATCGTAAATTGTATTTATCCTCGAGTATGACGATATTGACTGAGTAATTTTCGTGTAATTATCGTGTCCCTGTCATTAAATCCAGCAAATTCTTGTGTGGCAACACTCGCGTTTGGCGATAAATAAACAAAAGTCATCTACTGGGTCTTTAACTTGCAATGAAATTGTCACTCCAACGCAAGACAACGCTTCATGCACTGCGCCACAGAACTTGCTTGAAGAAATTAATCAACTAAACTATTTAAACTATGCATACATAGCGCCCTCATTTGTTATTAGTCCTCCCTAGATGTGATGAATGACCGTTTGTGATTGGTTAATACTCACAGTAGTAACCGGTACGCGCGCGACCCACTAAACATTCGGTGATTCGGCTCAAAGAAGACAAATTATTATTTATTCGGCCTACCTAATACTATTATTATTATTAATGTAGGCTATTGATGGAAATTCTTCTGTTATTATTTAAACGACCTAGGCTAGTGAATATTTTATTTTATTGCCAAGGAATCATTAATTAGTAATTATCTGTATATTATTCTTTGCAAGGCAAGGTGTCTGGGCAGCTTGTTTACATACAATACAAAAAGGAGGCCTAGCATAGCTACCCGACCCAGCAGATATTCTACTTGTTGTTGGCTATGTAATATAACTGATATCGCCTTTTATATCGGTAAAATATAAGATTTTACAACCCCTTGGGAATGATATTTTGTTCGATGGAATATATTTTCCAAAGCGCGAAGGGAAATATATTCCATCGAACAAAATATCATTCCCTCGGGGATGTCAAATCTTATATTTAACTTCTAAACAGGCAATATCTGTATAATACTTGCCATAATGCAACATTTTTTCAAAAAGTGACTGAAAGTGAAACACCCATTTTTTATGTAATGTTAATGGTTTACCTGTTTTTCTCATCTAAATAACGACATGGCATAGAGATCTTTAAGCGCAAATTGTTTATAATAGATATTTTTTATTCAATCTAATGGACTGTTTGAAAAATACAAGTGTGATTATTATTCCTTTGAAATCCTGTACATAAGAGTCTATCGGGGTGGCTTTAATTCAAAGAGGTGTGGAAGGGGAATACTATTACTGTGTGACTACTATTATACAGTACAATGTCTTTCAGAAAAATTTGATAAGCAATAGTGAAGCAGAATGGTCAATGCATGGTATCGATGTATCTCCAATAAATGGCATGTATGGCTCATAGAGAATCCAGAAGTTACCTTTGGTTCATTTTGGTAAATCCGAGGGTGCACAGACAGGCTTTTCCCATGGCTTAATCTTGGAACCGACAGTTTCATTTACTCAATGTATTTCTAATACAGGGCCTTATGTAGAAATGCATTGATCTGATACAGGGGCTGTTTCATTTTAGGCAAAATCTATATGGGTTCCTTAAGGATCGAGAGTGCACAGACACCTTTATTCCATGGGACTGTCTATATGAACCCACCCTTTATATTTCCATTATGGTGCTTAATGTCCATGGAGGACCGGCCCTTGGGTAAATTTGGGCAAATCCATAAATGTTCCTTAAGGATCGAGAGTGCACAGTGAGATTTATTACTCCATGGACATATCTCTATGACCCCTATTTTCACCCCACATACAGTATTTCCAATATAGGGTCTCTTGTAGCCCCACATAGAGAACCCTATAGGTCCATCCATGAAGGATCGGCCCTTGGGTTCATTTGAGCAAATCCATCAATGTTGTTTAAAGATCAAGGGTGCACATTAAGTTTTATTCCATATTTCACCAAATAGAGAGCCCAAAAGGGTCCTTGAAGGGTTCATTCGGGCAAATCCATATGGGTTACTTGTAGCCCCACATGAGAACCCGAATGGTCGATGAAGGATCGCCTCTTGGGTTCATTTGGGAAAATCCATAAATGTTCTTTAAAATGGACCTGAAATGGACTTTCGATTTTCAAGAAATTCACACATGTTATTTAAATGTATCAAATTAACACAAAGCCATACAAATAAAAACAAAATGTATAGTATTTTGAGAAAAAACGAAATTTTAAGATACCTTAATAAATTAGCGAAAATTACTCACGCTATTGCAATATTCTATTTCAACGGCCGTCGAAAGCCTCTATATTCACGACGTCACATATACACACGACGATATCAAAAGCGTGTATGCCGCCATATAGTCAGTGAATGATCGACGGCCTGGAAAGATACGTGAAGCGTTGACACTAATAATAATTTATTCAATATCTAATGTTGTTGAAATATAGGTCCCTAAAATTTACTTTGTTTGTTCTAAAACCCGAATTTGGAAGGCCTACCTCCCAAACCTTTATTAGGCCTAGGCTCCCAATCCAGCGCGCGAAGTCGATCCACATCATGCGGTGAGGCTCCGTTTCATGTGCATCCAAGGACCAAAGCGATATCAACAACTTGCTGCACTCATTGTCAAGTTAAAGTAAAATATGAATAAAATTCATTTTCGAACTGCCTGATTCATGACAAATAAACTATCATCTTATATTACTAATTTAATTCTGCTAAACTAAAAACTAAAGAAATTTTAGCAGTATAAATTATGAACGATATACAAAATACACGAACAGAAAATATGGATACACATCATTGCACACGGCGCTGTATCCCGGACAACGTTGCCAGGCTAACTTTGGTATTGCCAGAAAAAAAAAGTTTATTTGAAGATTTTAAATCGTCATTTACTCGATGAATAACCATTTATACGGTAATATTTTTATCTAAAAAAATTCTAAATACGTTTCTGCAAATGCACAAGCATTTTTTAGAAAATACTCCATAGATTTAAAGAGTTATAGCCAAAAAACTGCAAATTGTTCATTGGAGGGATAGGAATATATTCGCAAAGTGACGTCACCCGCAAATTTTTTTGATTTTCAAATGGGGCTTTCCCCAAAAGGGCCAATTTATATTTTGTAACAATATACATTCTAGCAACATCTAATAACCCCAAAAACATCATTCTAAAATGAAACTAGAATTTAATTTGTCACTTTGACGAATTATAGGTGATCATTTTTATCATTTTATTGACATTAATTAATTAATTACTGAAAATAATTTGTTTTAAACATGCACGTACGTTATCATACGATCGGAAAATGATGCTACATTCCATCCTATTATATGTATAGTGTTGAGTTGTGCCTATTACCGGTATATATGCCATATACAATATACAGTATATACTGTATATCTATATACAGTGTAGCATAAGGTGAAATTACGGGACACACATCATCTTATAATTTTTTGGTATGATGGATATATCAAAATAAACTCGAAGATGACAATTTCGAAAGATAATGAATTGAGCAAATAAATATAAGGATTGGAAGAAAATTTGACACGTAGAAGCGCAATGCGCGGTCTTTGAAATTTGTATAACTTTGACTAAAGAAATTTAAAAACTACTTTTTAACTTCAACTGGCCATATGATAACATCACAACATCCGATAGGCTTAATTTTAATATGAATTCATATCTACACTTCATCAGCTTCATAATAAGTTATAATCTTCAAGGTCACCTTTAATTCTGAAGAGCTATAAGATATTCAAATGTATGGTGTAGCTGAAATTACACGACCTAGGTTATTCAAGTTTTTACGCGTGATGACGTCATCAAAATAAAAATGTTGACAACTCATTAGAAGAATAATTAATTGAGCAAGAACATACTAAAAGTTGTGCAAAAATCGGGCTCAAATAACGGAGATGCGCTCTATTGAATGTGATAACCCACACAAAAAGAAAAAAATTTCTAATTTTTAAATTCAAGTGGCCATTTGATGACGTCATACCATTTTGTACGTCTAATGTTTATATACATTTGTATCTACATCTTATTGGCTTCCATAATAAGTTAAAAAAATTTGGGGTCATCTGCCATTCTGAAGAGTTATATTCATTTTAAAAAGTCCTTATTTTTTACCATTTTTAGCACTTTTGTACAATTAGTGTGCGCATTTTGTCCTTTTTAACGTGCCCGTATAGCGTTATTTTAAGTCGGAATGGACTCAAAATTGGTGAATGTACTAAGGATTGTGAGTAGAATGTGATTTATACATCAAATTTTATTTTTTACGCATTTTAAGAATCGTGCGCACAAAAACTCATTTTTGCGCAGTAATTTTTTGAAACGCGCAAATGGCCTAATTCATGCTCTAAATTGATCAAAACCTGATTTCACGTGCATGACCTTGAAACGCGCAACTTTTTATTTGCTAATATTTTTACCCTTGACCTGAAGTTTACCTGTAGTGAACTTCATTAATATGTCATAATGAATTATGGAGATATGATTGATAATGTGATTTCACAAAATGGCGTATAAATGACGTCACGGATGAGTGATTACGCTGGAAAGCTCATTGAGATAATTGTTACACAAAATAGTGTACAGAAACAATAAAAAGAAAGAAAATAATAATAAAGATTTCATACAATAACAATAGGTGATCATTTTATTCTAAATGATCACCTAAAAAATCGAAAATCCATTTCAAGTCCATTTTAAAGATCAAGGGTGCATATTTATTAATTAATTTCTAATAGAGGGCCTTTTTGTAGCACACTAAATAGAGATCCAAAAGGGTCCTTAGAGGGTTCATTCAAGCAAATCCTTATGGTTTATTTTAGAATCCTGTGTTTACAGGCAACTTTTTTCTGTATGGGCCAGCCTATTGGAACCAAATGTTTTACCCATTTCCAATACAGAGCTAGTATCCCATATGGCATGTGAGATTATAAACATTATAATCCATTAGAGTGAATATTATACAGATATTGACTGTTTAGAGGTTAAATATAAGATTTGACATCCCCAAGGGAATGATATTAAGTTCGAGGGAATATATATTTCCCGAAGCGCCAGCTGAGGGAAATATATATTCCCCGAGAACTTAATATTCCCTTGGGGATGTCAAATCTTATATTTTACCGATATAAAAGGCAATATCTGTTATATTATATAGCCAAGAACAAGTCTGCTGGGTTGGGTGAAGCTAGGCTAGGCCTCCTATACTAGCCTAGTATTTGTATTGTATTTAAACAAGCCTGCCTAGACATCTTACCTTGCGAAGAATAATATACAGATAATTACTAATTAATGATTCCTTGGCAATAAAATATTTACTTAGGCCTAGGTCGTTTAAATTAACAGGAGAATTTCCATCAATAAGCCTATTAATAATAATATTATAATCAGGTAGGCCGAATAAACAATTCGCCTTCTCTCTTCGAGGACCCGAATCACCGGATGTTCAGCGCGTACTAGTTACTAGGTTACTACCGTGAGTCTTGACCAATCACAAACTGTGTTTCATCACATTTAGGGTGGACTAATAACAAATGAGGGCGCTATGTATGCATAGTTTAAATAGTTTAGAAGATTAATTTCTTCAAGCAACTTCCGTGGCGCAGCGGTTGAAGCGTTGTCTTGCGATGGAGTGACAATTCCACCCGAGTTCAAGATTGAGTAGATGACTTTTGTTTATTTATCGGCAAACGCGAGTGTTTCCACACGAAAATTACACAGTCAATATCATCGAACTCGAGAATGTTTATGTTTAATGACAGGGGACACGATAATTACGCGAAAATTACACAGTCAATATCATCGTTCTCGAGGATATATATGATTTACGATCCTCGCAGCGGTAGTCATGTGATGCAGTTTCAACCAATCACGTTCGCGTAGTTACATAGGCTATGTCATATAAGTATATAAGATCTATTATTATAAATAATTTGCGCCTATTTTCAACTCTCTACGCTATCTCGTTATTTAGATGAGAAAAGCGGGTCAAATGCTAATACACAAAAAATGCATGTTCTGGTCACTTTTGTAAAACAAACAAACCAACCAATAACCAATAAACCAACCAACCAACCAACCAACCACCAACAACAAACCAACAACCAACAAACAAACAAACAACAAACCAACAACAATATATAAATATCGTTGTTTTAAAGTTGCCGCCATTACAAGTAAAAACTAACATTTTGGCTGACATAGTGAGGAAGTGTCACGAAACCTAAGATCATGAAAACTAAGACCCCCAAAGACCTAAGATCCGAAATATATAACATCCGAATATATATTTGAAAATAAATTTTCTTATTGCTTGGAAAAATATTTTCCCAATGACCCTAATAATTGTTTTTGTCATGAAATTATTATTAATTGTAGTTTTTCCATTATTTCAGTCATCTTCTTCCACATTGAAAGAAGGTCTTCTGTCATTAACTATGGCCAGTATCTTATGTGGAACCATATATATTTATGCTGTTTTTATATCATGTAAATATTTTTTATAAGTTTTGTCTTGACAACAAATCAATGAACATGAGTAGTTTTGAGCCTGCCAGGTATCATCGTTATTGTATCTTCATATTTGCTTAATTTTATTATTTTATTTTTTAAGGATAAAAAGCCTGAAAACTCAAGAAAAACATCTACCTTTTTAAAATCACCTATGAATGGTGTAGAATCGTGGCTACAAGAAAGAACTAATGGCTCCACGGAATACAGTCATCCATACAATATGCGTAAGCGTGTATTAAAAACCACAACTAATGGTTTATAATTAAATTTTAGTGTTTCAAGACTTACTAATATTACTTACTTCCAATAATCATAACTTAGTGTTTAATCAAGTCAGGTTTAAAATTTATTGTTAAATTTAAGGTGACAAAAACCAATAATACAGTCGGTTAAAATTTGATAAATGGGCTCTTTATGAAGAAACTTCTTAACTTGATCAAAGGGATAGGTAACACTTTGTGTGTCTGTATATATATTGACGGGGCTTAAATTTAATGAGGTCAAAAAAGCGCCTTGATTATTTTATAATAATCAAATAACTGCATATTTTTACTCATAAAGTCTCTGCAAACTGAAATCGTTTTCAAATTGATAGTGTTCATTTGTACTGTAAAGTTCTGTAAAGTAGTTATAGTAATTTAGAAAACTTGTGTTATATGTAACATTGACAAATGATACCTAGTAACACACATCACTGTACTGATTGTTTGCATAATTGACACTTATAGTAAGATGTATTTAAAAATCATATACTGTACAGTATGTACAAACCTGAGATTTGGTTTGCATATATTTTTTATTTACATGAATGTTATTCTATCCAGTATTTATCCATTTTATCTACTAATGTAGTTTTGTTCATGAATGTGTGAATGATTTAAATTTTTTTAATGAACAAAAAAGTTTTAGAATTGGTATTGGAGGTGTTAAATTGGTTAGAATTTATATCCACTGTTTATTCTTAGCTTTCTTCGTTTGTTCTTTCTTTATCGGAAGTTTATTATCATTATTTATTTAGGCTAATATCTTTCCCTTATTGGTCAAGAGTGGTTCACAATTAGAAAAACAGGTTTTAACCAGCTTCTTGATAGCCTCCTGGTACTGTGTTTATATTTTTTGTATACATTTATATTTGTGTTACCCTCTTTTCTATCTTCATCCATCAATGTTGTAATGTATTTATATGTATGTTAAATTGTAATAGTGTACTAATTTTCAAAAAATAAATATAGCTGTATACAGTTAACACACAAGTACTGCCATCACAAACCTATTTATATTAAGCTCTCATTTCATTTATAGTCATTGTACATGGTGTTAATCATTCATCACCATTCAATAATTATAATAATAATACTTATGTTCAAATTACTAAAACGTTACTAGTATTAAAATTAACAATGCTGTACTATTGTTCCAACCATGGCTTGTTGGAAAGTAACAGTTTTCTTTTAAAATGCACAATATTAATAGGAGCATTTTGCATGGGTATTTTTGTCTGCATACAATTAAGCATATCCACCAGCATGCCAATGATACAAGTAGAGGCTTTAGTAGTTTCAGAAAACAATTGAAGTAAAGCTCTATGATCTAGGAATTTTGTATGTGGTATAATATTGACTGATTTTATCAAAATTCTATTTATTTGTGCTATTACCGTAATAGAGGTTTAAGTTCTTCTATACTTTGGAATATTATAATTGACAACTGTTATAATATAACCTTTATAAGATATACCTTTTTGTAAATAATGGATGTGATTTTGCTGTAATATGTTGTAGTGAACGTCAAACCTATTGTTGGAAAGAAATTTTCCGCATAGTAGTACTAAAATATATATTAAAAATGATTACTGAACCAACACATTGTGAGTATTTTTTTCAATCAAAGTCAAATTCGGAACTTTAAATTATTTATGAAAATACCTTGTACATGTTTGTCTGACACGTCACCTGGAACTCGGAATTGGATGGGATTCAGTGTTAAATTTACACCGAAATTGTGTTTCTTTACCTATTTTTTGCACCATTTAAAAATGTAATGGCATCATTATTTGTTGGTTACTCATTACACAGTGCTGACATACTAAGGCTCCAGGGTAACAATTGGGTAGGAGCGTACCACTAGCAGAACACAATGTTCAAACGTATCAATTCAGTATATCAATTACAACCTAACTCCTATTATTATCGCATAACACGCAATCTCAATCCACCCTTCATAAGTCAATAGCAAGGCATACAAATAATTAATGTTCATACGTGCAATGTAATTTTTTTCCCACACTGCACGAATAAAAAAACAAACAAAAAACATTCATTATTTGTTTTACAGTAACACAGCCACTGTGAACAAGGCAATCTAACAAGAGGATGCTGCGGTTGCGGCACGATCAGTTCACTCCAATTGGCTTCCTCAAATGTTTGGTTAACAGACACTGCACCAGGGATTATTATGTCGTCAATGAATCTGTTACCATTTAGTTTCTGTATCTACAATCGTTTCATTTAGTTACATTTAACATTAAATGTAAATGTATCAGGTATATTAGATAGTAATATTGTTACAAAATCTTGACATTAAACACAGTACCTAATAATAACATGCCTTATAAACAGTATATTTTGTAATTATTCATAACATACAACCCACTTTCAATTGTAAATTAATCAATGAGGTAATTTGCGGTAACACATGAGAAGTTATTAGACAAAACATTAAAATTAGTCTACACAATAATTGGTAATTGAGCAAATTGATGCCAAGATTTAATTGTCAACATGAAGTTTATCAAGACGCAAAATTAAATTTAGACATAAAATATCATTAATTTAAAATTAATGTTAAATATGATTTATTGTTTCAATTTTTAAAATTGGAGATCTATTAGAATTTCATATGTGTAAGAAAAATCAAACATATTGAACTTTTAAAAGTACCAAAATAAATCGAAAACTAGAATTGAATTTGTCACTTTTGACGAATTATAGGTGATCATTTTATAATTTTACTGACATTAATTTTTTTTAAATACGGGTGTCCCATTTATTGATTTAGTGTGCTAATGTGTTAAAATACTGCTGCTTTTGTTTAGTGCATTGTTTCAGAAACAATTACGCCATGACCGCTGCAGAAATAATTGCAGTTTTTAAGTTAATACAGTGATTATGGCTCTTTATCCCTAATATGGATATTAGGTGGAAGGTGGATATTGAATAATTTTTAACAGATTTATAGATACAGAAAGTATATATAAAGAAATTAGTTTTAATAAGATCTATCACATAAACAAACACAGAACGTGTGTTAAACGTAATTGAAACATTTGAAATTGCGTGTTTTTAGTTGGTTTTTTTTTCGTTTAAAAAAAGTTTTAAAACGTTTTTGTGTAGAAATACATATTCTAATTGAACAATGTTTGCATCAAAACGTTAGAATAACGAATGCAAAACGGAGCTGATAATGTCGCCATGAAGAGGATAATTGGTGTCTTATAGCATCATGGAAGACATCGGCAAGACGTTCGCTGTAGAACGAGTCAAGCATTTGCATAGACAAACCATGCTTTCCCCGCTCTACCCAGCACCTTTTCAATTCGGTCTTTATCCCCCTTACTGATATTCCCAGCCCAACATACAATATTCCCAAATAGAACATCACTGATTAGTAAAACATTCTATAGTACTGAACAAACACATATCCTAACCGAGTTTGTATTTAACTTCTATATGGTCAACATAAACACTACTCCCCGATACTTTTAGTTGTTAACAAGCTCTACTTCCTTTCCTTTAATTAATGTATACTGAGTTCATACTGTCAGCCATGGAGAAATTAGTTATTTTTCCATGGTCAGACCAATTACGTTTTTGAAAATCAATCCTTATTTCTTTCGTTTTATTTATGTTTAGTTCAAGAAAATTGTTGCCATAGCAAGAATTGGTAAATCTAATAATCTCAGAAAGGTACAGAGCAAATTGTTGTTATACTGTAAGTTCAACTATAGCCGAGTCTACATATAATTATGTCGTCAATGAATCTGTTTAGTGTTACCATTTAGTTTCTGTATCTACAATCGTTTCATTTAGTTACATTTAACATTAAATGTAAATGTATCAGGTATATTAGATAGTAATATTGTTACAAAATCTTGACATTAAATACAGTACAGTACCTAATAATAACATGCCTTATAAACAGTATATGCTGCTAGTTTTTGTTCTGTATTGTTCCTTGGAGTTTGTACTGTAGGTTACATAACAAACAATTGTATTGTCTTCCCATTCATTAGACAGCCTTCTCTACATAAAACATAATACGCAATATCAGATCGAACTGATGGTAATTTTTGTTGCTTATTCTATGCTCTGGTTTTAGGTTTAGAGGCGTTTTTATAGTGAGGTTTGGCGGTAGCCGAGCTAGTACACTGTGTTGTTGTTTTAGGCTTGTGTAGCCTTGCCACTGGAAGTCTGTTGGGCTTTGATTTTATCGGGGTCTAGTTATTGAGACCACGGTGCACGGTACAGTAGGTTTAATACTGTGTGGGCTTGGCAGTTCCTTTATTACACTAAGGCACAGGATTGGTAATAGCAATAAATAGCAAATAGATACTGTAGAAAAGCTGTGCAATTGCTATACTTAATATTGCATAAATAGCTTGAAATTGCTATACTATATTTATTTTTAATTATTTTAATTCAACAATATTTTACGAGGTTAGTCCATCCAGCTGAAGCTGATCCAGCTGAAGCTGATCATTAGGGACCCTCACAGAAACATATCATGACAAGACATAAACATGTAACAATAAAAATTTAATTAAAATAAATATAATTTATAAAAATAAAATAAAGCACAACCAATTTAGAATCAAAATTAAATTAAATTGGCCCCCTCATCAGAAGAAAAGATAGGAAAAAGGAAGAACTAAACAAGAAGATGGTTCTGAGCAGAAATTTGAAGGAAGAGTAAGATGAAGCAAGTCGGATATCTAAAGGAAGAGAATTAAGTAGGAGCATAGAAGCTAAAAGACTGTTTGAAAAGTTCCAAGTATGGTCTGGGTATAAGGAGATCACTGTTAGTGATTTGCCATGTGGCCATTAGCAAGTAATTGAGAGATAGATTGAGGAGCAAGATTATGGAGCGATTTAAAGGTAAGACAGCCAAGTTGATATCGAAATCTGTTATAAAGAGGAAGGGTATTAGCAATGGTGAAGTGAAAAGAAGTTAAATGATTAGTAGGAGGAAGATGGAGAAGGATACGAATAGCTTGTTTTTGGATTTTTTAAAGTTTAATTGTAGAAGTAGGAGCCCCAGACAGAGCAACAGTAGTCAAGCCTGGAGAGAAATAGAGAATTGTACAAGAGGTGAAGTGAGGAACTATTAGTAAAGTTGGAGGTACGAGCAAGTAAGTAGGTAATTGGATTTAGTTTTTGCAGAGAGATGATATGGGATTTCCAGGTAAGAGAATTATCAATCATAATGCCAAGGCAATAACGGATTGGATAGAAGAGTTATCAAGGCTGAGGTTACCGTATATAGAGTTGTTAGCTCTCAGCTTAGAAGGAGAGCCTAGAAGCATAGATTTAGTTTTGCTAACATAAAGAGTAAGCTAGTTAGACTTAAGCCAGTTAGAGAGAAGTTTAAGAGCAGAGTTTAGTTTCTGTTCAATAAGTTGAGAGAAGGAGTTAGTGTAATAGATGATGGTATGATCGGCATACATATCAACATTAATACGTTGATCAAAAGAAGTAAGGACAGAAGGGAGGTCATAATTAATGTAGATAGAGAAGAGAAGGGGTCCTAGGGTAGATCTATGAGGAACACTGGTAGAGCAACATTCAAAAGAAGATAGAGTCTGACCAAAGAGGATTTGTTGGGAGTGACCAGTAAGATAGGAATGAAGCCAAGCCAAGTGCTATAGTTCCTACCAATACCTTGCAATTACTGTACTTGATATAGCCATAAATAGCAAACAAATAGCTGTTAATTTCTATACTTCATATAGCCATAGTTAGCAAACAAATAGCTGTGTAATTGCTATACTTCATACAGCCATAAATAGCAAACAAATAGCTGTGTGATTGATATACTTGATATAGCCATAAATAGCAAACAAATAGCTGTGTAATTACTATACTTGATATAGCCATAAATAGCAAACAAATAGCTGTGCAATTGCTATACTTGATATAGCCATAAATAGTGTAACGAAAATCCGTCCTCGGGTTCGTTCCCTTTTGGGGAAAGGTCTGCGGTACCACGAATGAACGAAACACACAAATCAATTACAATCTTTGGAGTGGCCTCCTTTATTCTTCTATGATTTCTAATTTATTGGTACAAGTGATTATTATAATAATTAATCTGATTAGTTCTGTTATTACGCCGGACTTGAAATAGTAGCGTAACCACCACCCGCACGTAACCTCCACAGCAACGCACACCAACACAATGGTGTAACCTCCAACTGCACGTAACCACCAACAATGGTGTAACCTCCACAGCGCGTAACCACCAACACAATGGTGTAACCTCCACAGCACGTAACCACCAACACAATGGTGTAACCTCCACAGCAACGTACACCAACACAATGGTGTAACCTCCAACTGCACGTAACCAACAACTATGGTGTAACCTCCAACTGCACGTAACCACCAACTAAGGTGTAACCTCCAACTGCACGTAACCACCAACAATGGTGTAACCTCCACAGCACGTAACCACCAACACAATGGTGTAACCTCCAACTGCACGTAACCACCAACTAAGGTGTAACCTCTAACAGGGTAACCACCAGTAGTCTTAACCACTGCACTGGCTAATAGGTGTACCCACCAGCAAAGCAGTATCACAACCACAGGGTGTACCACAGGCTAACTGTATCTCAAGCAGTAACACAACCAGTAGGTGCAACCTCCGGCTCAGCTATCTCAAATAGTGATACAACCAGTATAGACAAGTTCTATTTCCTCTGAAATATGGTGTAAGAAGCATTTTTGGGTAGAAGCTGGGATTCACTTGATTTAGGATATTTTGACCTCGCTGATTACGAATATGGCGGATCCCAAGCGAAATTCGGCCATCTAAGCCCTTAATTTGCATAATTGAAAATGGCGGCCATTTTTTATAATTACCCTATATCTCGAGAACCACTAGTCACAGATAATAAATTTTTGTCTCAAAATGTTTTAAATATATGTTTTTATATTCACTTTAATGACAAATTTTCTCAAAAAATGGATGCAAGTCTTATTTCTGACATTTTGACCTTTGACCTTGATTTATCGTATCTCAGTAACCAATAATCGGAGAGACACGAAATAGGGCTCAAATTTTTCAGAAACTATACATTCATATTTATTATAATGAAATGTTTTTACAAAAAATGGCCAATTCTACAACTATTGACCTTTGAACTATTAGTCAAATATAATAATATAACTTTGAAAATTGTGGTCTTATGAATTTTTTTTCTTTTTAAATTGTTTAAAACATTTGTGTTTCTATCCAGTCTAATGGCACATTTTGTACAAGAATGGCCGATAGTATGGTTATTGACCTTTAAACTATAGCATAGGCCTACTGTATACTAAATATAATATAATTGCATAACTATGAAATTATTTATACACAATAATAATTAGTAAAATTATAAAATTCACTGCCATCAAATATTATGTGTTATGATTTATATAGATTTAAAAAAAATTTGAACACGCAAGTTACATTTGTTGAAATTTGAAATTTGAAATTACCTGCCATCAATATGATGGAGTATGATTATAGATTTTTTAAAATGTGAACATGTCAGCTACATTTGGAAATTACCTGCCATCAATATGATGAATTATGATTATAGATTTAAAAAAGAATTTGAACACGTAATCTACATTTGAAAATTACCTGCCATCAATATGATGGATTATGATTATAGATTTAAAAAAGAATTTGAACACATCAGCTACATTTGGAAATTTGGAAATTACCTGCCATCAATATGATGGATTATGATTGTATAGTAGGCCTACCTGCCATCAATATGATGGATTATGATTATAGATTTAAAAAAGAATTTGAACACGTACTAAGCTACATTTGAAAATTACCTACCATCAATATGATGGATTATGATTGTATAGATTTAAAAGAAAATGTGAACACGTAAGCTACATTTGGAATGAACATGTTAAGGGCATCAGTTTAAGATCATTCATGCAAAGGTTTCCGTTATCTTTAGCGTTGTTACAGCGGCATAAAGCTGTACATGGTAGTTTTGACTTCTTGCACCTACATCTATTGGTTATGCATCGTGTCTTGCATCCACAGTAAATCATCTCTAACGAAGCAGCAGGAATAGCTTCATTTTTCATAAGCACTGGTTGAAGTTTACCATTAGATAGCTCCCACCCAAAATCTGTTGGTGATGGCAAATGCTGGATTGGCGATACAGCTTTTTTCCATACGAGTGCTTGGAAGTGTGCTCTTTTTATATGTTGGTGCACTGCATCGCTTGTTGGAGGTAATGCCTCTGGTTTTGTTTTTTTTTAACATGGCATGCCTAACTTAAAACTGTCGATAAAGGGCACCACTAGACAAAGATGAACCAAAACACAGAGACCAATTCGTCGAATTATAGAAAGTGGTGAAATACCGCTGCCAAATTGCTGGTCAAACTTTTTGGCATTACAAGATAATAAAGCAGATCTGGCACGATTTCTATCAGAGGAGTTGATTCGTCAAGCTCCTATAGACAAAGAAATTGTCACAGCTGGTGGATTTATGAAAGAATCAGTTTTTAAATCATCAAAAGTCTACACGAATACGTTGTCTCTGGTCGCAGATCATGAAGAATCGACACGAGACTTGTCATGCTGCCAATGTCCGATACGACACAGTTGTAGTTGCTTCTAGGGATACAGACGTACTAGTGATTCTAGTGTCTCACTACCAAAGAATGGTATCCAAATGGATGATGACAGGGACATCCAAAAAAAAGAAAGTATCTATAAAAGACATTTTTCAAGCCTTGCCCGAGGGTTATGCAAAAGCACTGATTCCATTCCACACTATTAGTGGATGCGATACTACCTCATATCCAGGGAAGAGTTAAATTACATTAATACATACATACAGTAATTTAACTCTTCCCTGTTCATATCTAAGTGGTCACTCAAAGGCATCGGCATGGGAAGTATTACAAAAAATTATGAACTAATTAAAGACCTGGGAGAAAACCTATCAGTGACCAAGTTATTATGAAATCGGAAAGATTCATTTGCTACGTTTACGGTGTTTGTCAAGTTAAAAGTACCAATGAAGTTAGGCTTTTAAAAAAAAAAACAAAACCGGAGGCATTACCTCCAACAAGCGATGCAGTGCACCAACATATAAAAAGAGCACACTTCCAAGCACTCGTATGGAAAAAAGCTGTATCGCCAATCCAGCATTTGCCATCACCAACAGATTTTGGGTGGGAGCTATCTAATGGTAAACTTCAACCAGTGCTTCTGAAAAATGAAACTATTCCTACTGCTTCGTTAGAGATGATTTATTGTGGATGCAAGACACGATGCATAACCAATAGATGTAGGTGCAAGAAGTCAAAACTACCATGTACAGCTTTATGCCGCTGTAACAACGCTAAAGATGACGGAAACCTTTGCATGAATGATCTTAAACTGATTCCCTTAACATGTTCATTCCAAATGTAGCTTACGTGTTCACATTTTCTTTTAAATCTATACAATCATAATCCATCATATTGATGGCAGGTAATTTTCAAATGTAGCTTAGTACGTGTTCAAATTCTTTTTTAAATCTATAATCATAATCCATCATATTGATGGCAGGTAGGCCTCTATACAATCATAATCCATCATATTGATGGCAGGTAATTTCCAAATTTCCAAATGTAGCTGATGTGTTCAAATTCTTTTTTAAATCTATAATCATAATCCATCATATTGATGGCAGTTAATTTCCAAATGTAGCTGACATGTTCACATTTAAAAAAATCTATAATCATACTCCATCATATTGATGGCAGGTAATTTCAAATTTCAAATTTCAACAAATGTAACTTGCGCGTTCAATTTTTTTTTAAATCTATATAAATCATAACACATAATATTTGATGGCAATGAATTTTATAATTTTACTAATTATTATTGTGTATAAATAATTTCATAGTTATGCAATTATATTATTTAGTATACAGTAGGCCTATGCTATAGTTTAAAGGTCAATAACCATACTATCGGCCATTCTTGTACAAAATGTGCCATTAGACAGGATAGAAACACACATGTTTTAAACAATTTAAAAAGAAAAAAAAATTCATAAGACCACAATTTTCAAAGTTATATTATTATATTTGACTAATAGTTCAAAGGTCAATAGTTGTAGAATCGGCCATTTTTTGTAAAAACATTTCATTATAATAAATATGAATGTATAGTTTCTGAACAATTTGAGCCCTATTTCGTGTCTCTCCGATTATTGGTTACTGAGATACGATAAATCAAGGTCAAAGGTCAAAATGTCAGAAATAAGACTTGCATCCATTTTTTTAGAAAATGTGTCATTAAAGTGAATATAAAAACATATATTTAAAACATTTTGAGACCAAAATTAATTATCTGTGACTAGTGGTTCTCGAGATATAAGGTAATTATTAAAAATGGCCGCCATTTTTATTTATGCAAATTAAGGGCTTAGATGGCCGAATTTCGCTTGGGATCCGCCATATTCGTAATCAGCGAGGTCGAAATATCCTAAATCAAGTGGATCCCAGCTTCTACCCAAAAATGCTTCTTGATTCGTTTTCTAGGCCGTTTTTTGAGAAATGGAACCTGTCTAGTACAGTAGGTGCAACCTCCGGCTCACTATGTCTCAAATAGTGATACAACCAGTATAGACAAGTTCTATTTCCTCTGAAATATGGTGCAAGAAGCATTTTTGGGTAGAAGCTGGGATCCACTTGATTTAGGATATTTCGACCTCGCTGATTACGAATATGGCGGATCCCAAGCGGAATTCGGCCATCTAAGCCCTTAATTTGCATAATTAAAAATGGCGGCCATTTTTTATAATTACCCTATATCTCGAGAACCACTAGTCACAGATAATTAATTTTGGTCTCAAAATGTTTTAAATATATGTTTTTATATTCACTTTAATGACACACTTTCTCAAAAAATGGATGCAAGTCTTATTTCTGACATTTTGACCTTTGACCTTTATTTATCGTATCTCAGTAACCAATAATCGGAGAGACACGAAATAGGGCTCAAATTGTTCAGAAACTATACATTCATATTTATTATAATGAAATGTTTTTACAAAAAATGGCCGATTCTACAACTATTGACCTTTGAACTATTAGTCAAATATAATAATATAATAATAATATAACTTTGAAAATTGTGGTCTTATGAATTTTTTTTTCTTTTTAAATTGTTTAAAACATGTGTGTTTCTATCCAGTCTAATGGCACATTTTGTACAAGAATGGCCGATAGTATGGTTATTGACCTTTACAGCATAGGCCTACTGTATACTAAATATAATATAATTGCATAACTATGAAATTATTTATACACAATAATAATTAGTAAAATTATCAAATTCACTGCCATCAAATATGATGTGTTATGATTTATATAGATTTAAAAAAAAATTTGAACACGCAAGTTACATTTGTTGAAATTTGAAATTTGAAATTACCTGCCATCAATATGATGGAGTATGATTATAGATTTTTAAAAATGTGAACATGTCAGCTACATTTGGAAATTACCTGCTAACAATTTGATGGATTATGATTATAGATTTAAAAAAGAATTTGAACATGTAAGCTACATTTGAAAATTACCTGCCATCAATATGATGGATTATGATTATAGATTTAAAAAAGAATTTGAACACGTCAGCTACATTTGGAAATTTGGAAATTACCTGCCATCAATATGATGGATTATGATTGTATAGGTTTGAAAGAAAATGTGAACACGTAAGCTACATTTGGAATGAACATGTTAAGGGCATCAGTTTAAGATCATTCATCATGCAAAGGTTTCCGTCATCTTTGTTAGCGTTGTTACAGCAGCATAAAGCTGTACATGGTAGTTTTGACTTCTTGTACCTACATCTATATGGTTATGCATCGTGTCTTGCAGCCACAATAAATCATCTCTAACGAAGCAGTAGGAATAGCTTCATTTTTCAGAAGCACTGGTTGAAGTTTACCATTAGATAGCTCCCAACCAAAATCTGTTGGTGATGGCAAATGCTGGATTGGCGATACAGCTTTTTTCAATACGAGTGCTTGGAAGTGTGCTCTTTTTATATGCTGGTGCACTGCATCGCTTGTTGGAGGTAATGCCTCTGGTTTTTTTTTTTTTTTTAACATGGCATGCCTAACTTAAAACTGTCGATAAAGGACACCACTAGACAAAGATGAACCAAAACACAGAGACCAATTCGTCGAATTATAGAAAGTGGTGAAATACCGCTGCCAAATTGCTGGTCAAACTTTTTGGCATTACAAGATAATAAAGCAGATCTGGCACGATTTCTATCAGAGGAGTTGATTTGTCAAGCTCCTATAGACAAAGAAATTGTCACAGCTGGTGGATTTATGAAAGAATCAGTTGTTAAATCATCAAAAGTCTACACGAATACGTTGTCTCTGGTCGCAGATCATGAAGAATCGGACACGAGACTTGTCATGCTGCCAATGTCCGATACGACACAGTTGTAGTTGCTTCTAGGGATACAGGCGTACTAGTGATTCTAGTGTCTCACTACCAAAGCATGGTATCCAAATGGATGATGACAGCGACATCCAAAAAAAGAAAGTATCTATAATATAAAAGACATTTTTCAAGCCTTGCCCGGGGGTTATGCAAAAGCACTGATTCCATTCCACACTATTAGTGGAAGCAATACTACCTCATATCCAGGGAAGAGTTAAATTACATTAATACATACATACAGTAATTTAACTCTTCCCTGTTCATATCTAAGTGGTCACTCAAAGGCATCGGCATGGGAAGTATTAAAACAAAATTATGAACTAATTAAAGACCTGGGAGAAAACCTATCAGTGACCAAGTTATTATGAAATCGGAAGGATTCATTTGCTACGTTTACGGTGTTGGTCAAGTTAAAATTACCAATGGAGTTAGGCTTTAAAAAAAACCAAAAAAAACAGAGGCATTACCTCCAACAAGCGATGCAGTGCACCAACATATAAAAAGAGCACACTTCCAAGCACTCGTATGGAAAAAAGCTGTATCGCCAATCCAGCATTTGCCATCACCAACAGATTTTGGTTGGGAGCTATCTAATGGTAAACTTCAACCAGTGCTTCTGAAAAATGAAGCTATTCCTACTGCTTCGTTAGAGATGATTTATTGTGGATGCAAGACACGATGCATAACCAATAGATGTAGGTGCAAGAAGTCAAAACTACCATGTACAGCTTTATGCCGCTGTAAACAACGCTAAAGATGACGGAAACCTTTGCATGAATGATCTTAAACTGATGCCCTTAACATGTTCATTCCAAATGTAGCTTACGTGTTTACATTTTCTTTTAAATCTATACAATCATAATCCATCATATTGATGGCAGGTAATTTTCAAATGTAGCTTACGTGTTCAAATTCTTTTTTAAATCTATAATCATAATCCATCATATTGATGGCAGGTACTATACAATCATAATCCATCATATTGATGGCAGGTAATTTCCAAATTTCCAAATGTAGCTTATGTGTTCAAATTCTTTTTTAAATCTATAATCATAATCCATCATATTGAGATGGCAGGTAATTTTCAAATGTAGCTTACGTGATTAAATTCTTTTTTAAATCTATAATCATAATCCATCATATTGATGGCAGGTAATTTCCAAATGTAGCTGACATGTTCACATTTAAAAAAATCTATAATCATACACCATCATATTGATGGCAGGTAATTTCAAATTTCAAATTTCAACAAATGTAACTTGCGTGTTCAATTTTTTTTTAAATCTATATAAATCATAACACATCATATTTGATGGCAGTGAATTTTATAATTTTACTAATTATTATTGTGTATAAATAATTTCATAGTTATGCAATTATATTATATTTAGTATACAGTAGGCCTATGCTGTAGTTTAAAGGTCAATAACCATACTATCGGCCATTCTTGTACAAAATGTGCCATTAGACTGGATAGAAACACACATGTTTTAAACAATTTAAAAAGAAAAAAAATTCATAAGACCACAATTTTCAAAGTTATATTATTATTATTATATTATTATATTTGACTAATAGTTCAAAGGTCAATAGTTGTAGAATCGGCCATTTTTTGTAAAAACATTTCATTATAATAAATATGAATGTATAGTTTCTGAACAATTTGAGCCCTATTTCGTGTCTCTCCGATTATTGGTTACTGAGATACGATAAATAAAGGTCAAAGGTCAAAATGTCAGAAATAAGACTTGCATCCATTTTTTTAGAAAGTGTGTCATTAAAGTGAATATAAAAACATATATTTAAAACATTTTGAAACCAAAATTAATTATCTGTGACTAGTGGTTCTCGAGATATAGGGTAATTATAAAAAATGGCCGCCATTTTTAATTATGCAAATTAAGGGCTTAGATGGCCGAATTCCGCTTGGGATCCGCCATATTCGTGGTCGAAATATCCTAAATCAAGTGGATCCCAGCTTCTACCCAAAAATGCTTCTTGCACCATATTTCAGAGGAAATAGAACTTGTCTATAAGGGGCATTCCCACAGTCCTGTTCCGTTTCGCGGAACGGAAGACGGCGCCGTTTTTTTCAACGTGACGCGCGCCGCTCGCCGTTGCGTTGCAAACATTCACACCTGTTCCGTTTTGTGACGTATTCCTTGACAACGGGCAAAGGTTAAAATGGCAGCCGTTTCTGGATGGTCATCGGATGATAGTGAGGAAGAAATTATTCTTTCCGCTATAATTTTAACCAAAAGAAGGAAAAGAAAATGGGTAAACGAGGTCTGTTCCGAAAGAAAGAAGTTTGGTCAATTTGAAACATTGGTAAAACGTAACTAGCGACCAATGAAGACGAATTCTTCAATTATTTTAGAATGACGCTTCACCAATACGGTCATCTTGTCAGTTTAATTAAAGATGATATTACAAAACGGGGCACAAGATTCCCGATGATAGTAACAACACACACCATGACAAATTCAATGAATCCATAATTTAATACATTAAAATCACAATCACATCCCCTCGTGATCAGATGTCTCTCCAATTCCCGCCGCACTTTTTTAACTTCATGACCCTTGACATAATAAACTACAAGTTATGAGAGATCTGTCAATTCCGTTGTTTTTCACCGGCCGTTCATTTTTCACGGAACAGATTTGGTGTAAACGCTGCTATTGTTTTAACGCTTTTCGATTTTCTAACAAAACGATGCCGTTCTCCGTTCCGTGAAACGGAACAGGTGTGAATGCCCCTTAAAGGGCCTTTCACACCTGTTCCGGCACGGTTCCGGTCCGGCGAATCGAACGCCAATGTTTCGTTTTCACGACGCTCCACGCGGCCAAGCACCAATCGATATGCGCGTAGCCGCGTAAAAACGAAACATTGACGTTCGATTGGATTTGCCGTCGCCGGACCGGAACCGTGCCGGAGCAGGTGTGAAAGGCCTTTTAGTCATGAGAATATACAGTTATTTAGCCAAATAACAGTTATATACAAACGTCAGTATCATGTTTGAAATAACAGTACCTTAAAATTAAGAGAAATAACAACATGGACTGTCATAGAAGCAAATTTCTCTCTTCCCATGGTGTACCGTATTAATTATGAAGTAGAAACGAAATGAAAATAAAAATGTCATACAAAAAAAACCCGTAAGGCGCGCCTAATTGAAAATAATGCACATTCATGTTTGGGTGTGTGTGCATCTAACCTATACCCATAATGCTTATACAATTTGTATTCTTGCCTTTTGATTTGTTATGATTTTAATGTTATTTTATTCGGCCTATATTTAGGCCTATTCATTAAAATGTCTTCTTCGACAGTTATTTCTGTATACAAAATGTGAAGAAATATTTATTTATTTATTTCAAACAATATAAATAAATACTACCTATCAAAAACGAAAAACGATCAGGCCCAGTGTGTGTGTGTAATTTATATTGAATTTTTCGTTTTATTTCGTCTATTATGTAGGCCCTAGTCCTAACCGTACTGTGATGTTTTATTTATCTTGCCATTATAATATTAACCACTATATTAGCACTTTTTGCGTTCCATAGTTTGTAGAGGCCGAGTTGACGGATTAGTTTCTGGCCGAGTTGACGTGAGGCCGAGTTGACTTGAGGCCGAGTTGACTTGAGGCCGAGTTGACGTGGGGCAGTGTTGACTTGGGGCCGACTTGACTTGGGCCGACTAATTGACGTGGGGCCGACTTGACTTTGGCCGAGACGGTTTAGGGCCGAGTTGGATCGAATTCTTTGAGATATCAGTAGCGACCACACTGCTTTCTAATAGCAGTAACACTTCAATAGCATATCAGTAGCAACCACAACTGCTTTCCGAGCTATAGCTGCTATAGCTGTAACACTTAACCCTTGGACTTCAATAGCATAACAGTCCCACTGTCTATTTTGACCAATAATGGAACAACTAGCATTAACTAGCATGGCATTAACTAGCATGGTCATAGCACCAAAATAGCCAAAACATCTCTATGTCTTAACACACAAAAAAGCAGTTACAAACCCAAAATTCTGCGCATTACTCCTTTATTACTGGTGCCTTACAGGCCCGTAGCCAGGGGGTTTTTTTGGGGTTCGGGCGAACCCCCCCTTTTGCGCGAACCCCCCTTTTACCAGCGAACCCCCCTTGAAAAACAAAGGCCCCACTTCCAAAATCGTGCAATTAATTATCAATTATAGCAGATTTTTTGGTCATTTTACTTCTATTGACTATGTTTAAATCGATCGAATATACAGATTGTCCGATGTCAAAGTCACTGCTGAGCGTGATATCGAGAGATTGTTGAGAGATGATGGTTACTAAATATGACAGAAAAATGGACTGACCAATCGCGTGCTTCGGCCGGGCTTTTCGGAACGCACAAGATCACGTTCAGTTCAGTTCAATCTTTTTGGGGATTTTTATTTTTTTCCTGGAAATATTTTTCATTAAACCAAAGAATTTCACTGTTTAAACTTGAATAAAAATGGTGCTGAGTTAAATTGGTACGTGTACGTAGGCCTACCGTATATTTCGGTGTATAAGACGCACTTTTGACACGCAAATTTGACCTCTAAATGTAACCCTAATTAATTTAATTACCTACTAATACTTAAATTAATTAAAAATAGTGTAGGCCTACTACTCTGCAATGTAGGCCTAGCTAGTTACTCACTCCTGTCTAACCACAGTGTGGTAACAAGTTTATTGAATTTTTAGTTAAGGTAAATTGTCATCCTCGACTGTATTAAATTACAGTACGCATTATAGTAGAGCAGTTAACGCCATAAAAATAGCCAAGTTGTGCACTTTATTACCAAAGCATGAAACTTTCCACAAAGTTTCTTTGATGTATATAGATTCAAAATATCGGGGGGTGCCAAGTGTCCCACGTCCGGTATGGCGGCCATCTTGATTTCAAAATGGCCACCATAAAAACAAAAAGTGTTCATATCTTGGCAACTACAAACAGTAGAGACTTGATTCTGGTGTTAAATTGTTCACAAACCACATATTTCTATTTGTTCTAATGAAAAGTTTCGTCCAAAAATGACCGGAAATGATGTTTCTTCCAGTTTGACCTTTGACCTCTTATCTGTATATCTCAGTAACTACTGATCATTTTCAATCGATTTTGGTGTCATTTTGTTCAGAATAGAGACATTTATATTTGTAGTAATGAAACATTTTCACATAAAATGACTGGAAATACAATTTATAACCTTTGACATATATATAATTATGTGAACATACTGTATGTGGTTTAATTGGTATAAATGCACCTAATTGTTTTACCGAAATAAATGACACGGAATTATTATTCTGAATTTTTAACTTTTGATGTGATAGGATACGGCATAAAGTATGACAGATCACTGAGCTCATCTATGCCAACTTGTTTGCTAAACTGTGATGTGCCAATCGTTTTTTCGTTGCATCTAAAAAAATGTACTCCATTTTTATGGTAATGGGCCTTCTCTAGTCATTGATTTTTTAGCAAAATCCGAACTAAATCTATTCGTAAAAGACATCTCAATATAATTATTCAAGTAATCCTCAAATTAGTGACATGGACCTACAATATACTGTTCTGTACAAGACCTGTTTAGACATCCACCTGTGGACTTTCACTTTAAAGGTCTTGGTTTCCTAATCATACAAGAAACAATGTCTAATTTAATCAATCAAAGTAGTGGGTCCAGACAAAGAAGGGGTGTAAGACCATCCACAAACAAAGAAGGGTTGTAAGACCATCCACAGACAAAGAAGGGGGTGTAAGACCATCCACAGACAAAGAAGGGGGTGTAAGACCATCCACAGACAAAGAAGTGGGTGTAAGACCATCAACACACAAAGAAGGAGGTATAAGACCATCCACAGACAAAGAAAGGGGTGTAAGGCCATCTAAAGACAAAGAAGGGGGTGTAGGACCGTCCACAGACAAAGAAGGGGGTATAAGACCATCCACTGACAAAAAAAGGGGTATAGGACCATCCACAGACAAAAAAAGGGGTGTAGGACTGTCCACAGACAAAGAAGGGGGTGCAAGACCATCCACTGACAAAGAAAGGGGTATAGGACCACTTACAGACAAAGAAGAGGGTATAAGACCATCCACAGACAAAGAAGGGGTGTAGGACCATCCACAGACAAAGAAGGGGGTTTAGGACCATCCACAGACAAAGAAGGGGAGAAGATCATCCACAGACAAAGAAGGGGATATAAGACCATCCACAGACAAAGAAGGGGATATAAGACCATCCACAGACAAAGAAGGGGATATAAGACCATCCACAGACAAAGAAGTGGGTGTAAGACCATCCACAGACAAATTAAAGGAGTGCAAGACCATCCACACACAAAGAAAGGGGTGTAAGACCATCCACATACAAAAAAGGGGTGTAATACCATCAACAGACAAAGAAAGGGGTGTAATACCATCAACAGACAAAGAAAGGGGTATAAGATCATCCACAGGCACAGAAAGGGGTATAAGACCGTCCACAGAAAAAGAAAGGGGTGTAAGACCATCCACAGACAAAGAAGGGGGTGTAGGACCGTCTACAGACAAAGAAGGGCTGTAAGACCATCCACCACTGACAAAGAAAGGGGTATAGGACCACTTACAGACAAAGAAGGGGTATAAGACCATCCACAGACAAAAAAAGGTGTAGGACCATCCACAGACAAAGAAGGGGTGTCGGACCATCCACATATAAAGAAGGGGATGTAAGACCACCAACAGACAAAGACAGGGGTGTAAGGCCATCCACACACAAAGAAAGGGGTTTAATACCATCAACGGACAAAGAAAGGGGTGTAATACCATCAACAGACACAGATGGAGGTATAAGACCACCAACAGACAAAGAAGGGGTGTAAGACAATCCACATACAAAGAAGGGGGTGTAAGACCATCCACAGACAAAGAAAGGATTATAAGACCATCTACAGACAAAGACAGGGGTGTAAGACCATCCACACACAAAGAAAGGGGTTTAATACCATCAACAGACAAAGAAAGGGGTGTAATACCATCAACAGACAAAGAAGGGGTGTAAGACAATCCACAGACAAAGAAAGGGGTATAAGACCATCTACAGACAAAGACAGGGGTGTAGGACCATCCACACACAAAGAAAGGGGTGTAATACCATCAACAAACACAGAAGGGGGTATAAGACCATCCACAGACAAAGAAAGGAGTATAAGACCGTCCACAGACAAAGAAAGGGGTGTAAGACCATCCACAGACAAAGAAGGGTGCATAAGACTATCCACAGACAAAGAAGGGGGTGTAGGACCATCCACACAAAAAGAAGGGGGTGTAGGACCATCCACAGACAAAGAAGGGAGTGTAGGACCATCCACAAACAAAGAAGGGGTGTAAGACCATCTACAGCCAAAGAAATGGGTGTAAGACCATCCACACACAAAGAAAGGGGTGTAATAATACCATCAACAGACACAGAAGGGGTATAAGACCATCCACAGACAAAGAATGGGGTATAAGACCATCTACAGACAAAGAAGGAGGGTTAGGACCATATTAACCGAGGAAGCATACAAAAATAAGATGCAATCAAAATAGGCCTACCACTTGGAAAACAATAGAATAACTGAGGCTTGATTGTTGAAATAGAAAGGGTTCTTTGTAAGGTCATCAATAATATATTGATATAAACACGATCATCATACTATTCATTTGACATTCAAATATAGTCTGTCTCGAAAAGAAGCTCATACTATCACCTTTTCGAGGTTTTACGGTATTCAATATGTATGTTATTTCCTCTGTCAAACTATTAAAACTTTTAGCGAATCAGAAGGTTCCAACATCATTGAACTAATGGTACCACCAAGCACAATGTTTACCAATTTTATGTACTATATACAATTTAAGTCCATTAATCATTTAATATAATTACGCCTATCAGGTCAAAGTTCAAAATTAGGTGCACTTTAGACCAACAAAAACCACATACAGTATATTCACATAATTAAAAATCAATAAATTAATGTCAAAGGTCATAATTTGTATTTCCGGTCATTTTATGTGAAAATCTTTCATTACTACAAATATAAATGTATATATTCTGAACAAAATGACACCAAAATCGATTGAAAATGACCAGTAGTTACAGAGATATACAAATATGAGGTCAAAGGTCAAACTGTAAGAAACGTCATTTCCGGTCATTTTTGGACGAAACCTTTCATTAGAGCAAATAGAAATATATAGTTTGTGAACAATTTCAGACCAGAATTAAGTCTCTAATGTGTATAGTTGCCAAGATATGAACATTTTTTGTTTTTATGGTGGCCATTTTGAAATCAAGATGGCCGCCATACCGGACGTGGGACACTTGGCACCCCCCGATATTTTGAATCTATATACATCAAAGAAACTTTGTGCCAAGTTTCATGCTTTGGTAA